>NW_024412404.1:3603205-3677228 GCF_014898765.1 Herpailurus yagouaroundi
TGGTGTGAGAAAGTGGTCTAGTTTCAACCTTCTGCATGTTGCTGTCCAGTTCTCCCAGCACCGTTTGTTAAAGAGACTGTCTTGTTTCCATTGGATGTTCTTTCCTGCTTTGTCAAAGATGAGTTGGCCATACGTTTGTGGGTCTAGTTCTGGGGTTTCTATTCTATTCCATTGGTCTATGTGTCTGTTTTTGTGCCATCCATTTTCTTTTAATATAACACTGGCTCACAGCTAGGCTTTTTGGGGAAAGAAAGTCTTCCATTAGAGAAGCAAGATGTAGATTTTAAGCAAAAATTAAAAGAACTCCATTGAGTTGTCTATAGATTTCTTTCCGTCTTCCATAACCATAACATGATTTATAGGTTCTACAGACACTTCAAGTTTATATTCTGGGTCTATATTAAAAGATATAGCTTAGCCCTGTGGTAAGCACATTATTTATGTACCTCTTTTCATATATTCAACAACCCTCCTCTGAGAGCATATTTTACAAATAAGGATATTAACACTCTTAGAAATGCAATTTAGGTGCACCTGGGTGGCTCAGTTGGTTAAGCATCTGACTTCGGTTCAGGTCATGATCTCATGGTTTGTGAGTTCGAGTTCCATGTGGGGCTGTCTGCTGTCAGGACAGAGCCCACTCTGTATCCTCTGTCTCCCTCTCCGTCCTTCCCTTGCTCATACTCTCTCTCTCTCTCAAAAAGAAATAAACATTAAAAAAGTTTTAATGCCATTTATTGAACCACTAATATATGCTAGGCATTGTTATGGGTGTTTTACATTTGTTATTTCATTATTTCATGCAAACTCTTCAGTGGTAGTGTTACCATATTTTCAGGTGAGGAACTAAGCTCAGAGGTCTTTATCTAAAATCCACACTCGCATTTAATCTACTCCAGTTTATATCTCTTCTCTTTCTACATTCCTTTAGCATTTTTTTAAAAGTTTATTTATTTTGAGAGAGAGAAGGAGTGCTAGTGGGAGGGTGAAGAGAGAGAGAGAGAGAGAGAGAGAGAGAGAGAGAGAGAATCCCAAGCAGATTCCATGCTGTCAGTGCAGAGCCCAGTGCGGGGCCCGAACTCATGAACAGTGTGATCATGACCTGAGCTGAAGTGAAGATTCAGATGCTTAATCAACTAAGCCACCCAGGCATCCCTCCTTTAGCATTTTAGAATGGATTTTTATTTTTAATCATTATTTTATATTTTCCCCCTTGTCTGTCAGATAAGAACCTTTGTGATAATTTATTATTCACAAAAGATAACTAATACAACTGTTAGCCAAGTGACATGCTAGAGAACTGGAACCTTTTCATTTCTGCTTCCCACAAATTTGATTTAACAGATATTAGAGGTTTTATATGTTAGGCATTAGATATTGCCCTTGTTTTCAAACAGGCTCTCATATAATGGGGGGTGGATGAGAGAAAAAACTTTAAATAAGGCTTTTCCAAAATTAAACTCAAAGTAAGAACAATCATGGAAATACTAAAGAACTTGCATAGATAAATGAAATTAAAAATAAACAGACAATAATCAATGAAAACAAAAGTTGATTCTGCACAAAGATTCACATAACTTATTAACCTCTAATTAGAATGATTAGGGGAGAGAGAAAATGAAAACATAAATTATCATATGAGGAATGAAAGAAAGAACATCACTACATATCTTAGAGATAAATTTTAAAAAAGATACTAGGAAACATCCATTCATGAAAACAACTCTCAACAGGCTAGGTTTGAGTAAAAACTTCAGAGCTAATATCATCCTCAACTGGGGGAAAACTGAGAGCTTTCCCTTAAGGTCAGGATTAAGACAAGTATGTCCCCATTCTCTCACCACTTTTATTAACATATATTGGAAGTCCTATGCAATCAGACAACAAAAAGAAATAAAAGGCATCCAAATCAGTAAGGAAGAAGCAAAACTTTCACTATCTGCAGTTGACATGATACTATATGTAGAAAACCTGGAACACTCCACCAAAAAACCTGCTATAACTGATAAACAAATTCAATGAAGTCACAGGATGCAAAATCAATGTACATAAATATGTTGCACATCTATACAGCAATAATGAAACAGCAAGAAGAGAAATTAAAGCCATCCCATTTACAATTTCACAAAAATAATAAGATACCTAGGAGCAAACCTAACCAAAGAAGTGAAAGACCTATACTCGGAAAATTATAAAATACTAATGAAAGAAATTCAAAACAATACAAAGAAATGGAAAGACATTCCATGCTGATGGATTGGAAGAAAAAATGTTATTAAAATGTCTATACTACCTAAAGTGATCTACACATTTAATGCAATTCTTATCAAATTACCCACATTTTTCACAGAACTAGAACAATTTTTAAATTTGTATTGAATCACACACAAAAAAATAATAACCAAAGCAATCTTTAATGAGAAAAGCTAAGCCAGAGGCACCACAGTTCCAGATTTCAAGTTATATTACAAAGCTGTGATTATAAAAACAGGATGGAAATGGCACATAAATAGACACATGTATCAATGGAATAGAATAAAAAATTCAAAAACGAATTTTATAGTCATTTCATAGTCAATTAATTTAGATAGTCAATTTATATAGTCAATTATATAGTCAATTAATTTTTGACAAAGCAGGAAAGAATATCCAATTGGAAAAAGATGGTCTCTTCAACAAATGGTGTTGGGAAAACTGGACAGCAACATGCAAAAGAAAGAAACTGGGCTATTTTCTTACACCATACACAAAAACAAATTCAAAATGGATGAAAGACCTAAATTTGAGACCAAAAACCATGAAAATCCTGGAAGAGAGCACAGGCACTAACTTCTTAGATATTGGCTGTAGCAACTTTTCTCTAGACATGTCTCCTGAGGCAAGGGAAACAAAAGCAAAAATAAACTATTGGGACTACATCAAAATAAAAAGCTTCTGCATAGCAAAGGAAACAATCAATAAAACTAAAAGGTAACTTCCTGAATGGGAGAAGATATTGCAAATGACATATCTGATAAAATGTTAGTATCCAAAATATATAAACAACTCAACACTCAAAAAAACCAATAATTTAATTAAAAATGGGCAGAAGAAATGAACAGACATTTATCCAAACAAGACATGCAGATGACCAACAGACACATGAAAAGATGTTCAACATCACTTACCATCAGGGGAATGCTAATCAAAACTACAATGAGCTATCACCTCATACCTATCAGAATGGCTACAATCAACCACACAAGAAACAACAGATGTGGCAAGGATATGGAGAAAAGCAACTCTCTTGCACAGTTGGTGAAATGCAAATTGGTACAGGAACTGTGGAAAACAGTATGGAGTTTCCTCAAAAAGTTAAAAATAGAACTACCCTACGATCCAGCAATTGCACTACTGGGTATTAACCCCCAAAATAAAAAAAAACCACTAATTCAAAGGGATACATCCACCCCTATGTTTATAGCAGCATTATTTACAATAACCAAGATTTGGAAATAGCCCAAGTGTCCATCGATTGATGAATGGATAAAGAAGAGGTTATATATATACATATATGTGTATATATATATATATATATACACACACATATATACATATATGTATACATACACACACAATGGAATATTATTCAGCCATAAAAAGAATAAAAAGAATGAAATCTTGCCATTTGTGACAACACGGATATAGCTAGAGAGTACAATGGTAAGCAAAATAAGTCAAGTCAAAGAAAGACAAAAACCATATGACACCTCTCTTATATGTGTAATTTAAGAAACAAAACAAATGAGCAAAGGGGGAAAAATGAGAGAGAGATCCAAACCTAGAAACAGACTCTTAACTTTAGAGAACAAACTAATGGTTACCAGAGGGAAGGCAGGTGGGGCGATGGGTTAAATAGATGATGGGGATTAAAGGATGAACTTGTGATGAGTGCTGGGTGATGTACAGAATTGTTAAATCACTATATTGCACACCTGAATCTAATATAACCTTGTATGTTAACTAACTGGAATTAAAATAAAAACTTCAAAAAAAAACCCAGGAAATTTTATGAGCAATACTATAAAAATGCTTAGTCATAAACTTAAAAATATATGAGACTGATTCAATGAAAACTAGCATTGCTGGAAAAAATTAAAGCAGACCTAAATAAATGATAAGATACATCATGCTCAGGGATTGGAAGACTCAATATCATTAAGATGTTTATTCTCCCCAAATTAATCTAAAGATTTAACACAATCTCATTCAAAATCCTTGCAAGAATGTGTTTTAGCTATTGCCCAGCAAATTCTAAAATGTGCACAAAAATGCAAATGACCTAGAATAGCCAAAGCAATTTTTATTTTTGTTTTATTTTATTTTATTGTATTTTATTTATTTATTTTACTTTTAAAATTTTATTTAAATCCAAGTCACTTAACATACAGTGTAGAGGTTTCAGGAGTAGAATTTAATGATTCATCACTTACATACAACACCCAGCGCTCATGCCAACACTGCCCTCCTTATTGCCCATCACCCATTTATTCCACCCCAACCAATCCCCTCTCCAGCCACCCTCAGTTGTTCTCTGTATTTAAGAGTCTCATGGTTTGCCTCCCTCTCTGTTTTCTGTCTTATTTTTCCTTCCCTTCCTCTACGTTCATCTGTTGTGTTTGCTAAATTCCACATGAGTGAAATCATATGGTATTTGTCTTTCTCTGTCATAGTCATCTTTTGAGTCAGCTTGTAACAACTGCAAATGAGAGGTCTCAGGGTAACCACCAGTACTGCGCTTTGACTCCCAGCTGTGTCTCTTCTTTTCCCGGCACACGACTCATTTGCCCCTTCTGGACACCCTCAGAGCTCCTCTAACCAGGTTTTGCCCCTGGCCTCACAAAAGCTCTCCTGGAATGTAAACCCCAGCTGTTCCAGCCGCCCTGACCAGTCTAGCATCTTGCGGCAGCCATGCACTGACACTGTCTTAGGCGTGAGTATCATGTTCTCTTATTCTGGTTGCATTTGTATGGTTCAATGGATCTGAGGCCTGGCTTCGCATTAGAAACACCCAGAATCTTTAAACAAGTACTAATGGCTGAGTCTCATCCACAGTAATGGAATCAGCATCTCTGGCAGGGGAGCCCAGTGATTCTGATGCATGGTAAGGGCCCAAAACTACCAGTCTCGAGCCTCCCTCCTACTCCGTTAGATTATAAAGTCCTGAAGGCGGAAGCTTTGGTGGTGGTGTGATGGAGCCTTCTATTTCCTTGACTCCATCAATGTCGGTGAACTCAGTACTCATGACTTGGTGCTGTGACTTCCCTGAAGGCTTGTTGGACCTGAGTGGCTCTCCCGGGGCCTTCTCATCTTCCTCGAATGTGGAGCAGTGGGTGCATTTCTCACGTCTGCCAGGATGAGGCAGCATTGCCCTCCTATCTTTTCTTTTTTTAATATGAAATTTATTGTCAAATTGGTTTCCATACAACACCCAGTGCCAAAGCCATTTTTAAAAAGAAGAACAAAGATGGGGCACCTGGGCGGTTCAGTCAGTTAAGCGTCTGACTTCAGCTCAGGTCATGACCTTGTGGTTCGTGAGTTCGAGCCCCGCATTGGGCTCTGGGCTGATAGCCCAGAGCCTGGAGCCTGCTTCAGATTCTCTGTCTCCCTCTCTTTCTGCCCCTCCCCTGCTCACACTCTGTCTCTGTTTTTCTCTCTCTTTCTCTCAAAAATAAACAAACATTAATTTTTTTTTTTAAAGAAGAACTAAGTTAAGTGAATTACACTTACTTGACTTGAACGCCTAACATAAAACCACAGTAATCAGGTCAATGTGGCACTGACTTAACAATAGGCAAATAGAACAAAATAATAGAATCTGGAGTCCAGAAATTCACTCATCTATACATAGTCAATTAACATTTTACAAAAACATCACAGCAATTAAATAGGGAAAAAGTCTTTTCAGCAAAAATTTTAGGGAAATTTGGGTATCTGTAAAGAAAAAATCAACTGATATCCCTACAATACATCACATACAGAAAATAATTTCAGGTAAATCATAGACTTAAATATAAAAGCTAGAATCATAAGCTTATGGAAGTAAACAAAATAATATCTTTATGAATTGGAGTCAGCAAAGATTTCTTAGCCAGGTCACAGAAGACATTAACTATAAAAGAAAAAAACCTGGAGAGGGAAGATGGCGGCTTAGGAGGACGCTGGGCTCACCGCGCGTCCTGCTGATCACTTAGATTCCACCTACACCTGCCTAAATAACCCAGAAAACCGCCAGAGGATTAGCAGAACGGAGTCGCCGGAGCCAAGCGCAGACGAGAGGCCCACGGAAGAGGGTAGGAAGGGCGGCGAGGCGGTGCGCACTCCACGGACTGGCGGGAGGGAGCCGGGGCGGAGGGGCGGCTCGCCGGCCAAGCAGAGCCCCCGAGTCTGGCTTGCAAAAAGCGGAGGGGCCTGACGGACTGTGTTCCGACAGCAAGCGCGACTTAGCGGCTGGGAGGTCATAAGTTAACAGCTCTGCTCAGAAAGCGGGAAGGCTGGAGGACAAAGGGAAGGAGAGCTGCTGAGCCCCCGGACAACAGAGCTCAGTTTGGTGGGGAACAAAGGCGCTCACCAGCGCCATCTCCCCCGCCCATCCCCCAGCCAAAATCCCAAAGAGAACCAGTTCCTGCCAGGGAACTTGCTCGCTCCGCGCAAACACCCAACTCTGGGCTTCTGCGGAGCCAAACCTCCGGCAGCGGATCTGACTCCCTGCTGCTGCCACAGGGCCCCTCCTGAAGTGGATCACCTAAGGAGAAGCAAGCTAAGCCTGCCCCTCCTGCCCCTGTGCACCTTGCCTACCCACCCCAGCTAAGACGCCAGATCCCCAGCATCACAAGCCTGGCAGTGTGCAAGTAGCCCAGACAGGCCACGCCACCCCACAGTGAATCCCGCCCCTAGGAGAGGGGAAGAGAAGGCACGCACCAGTCTGACTGTGGCCCCAGCGGTGGGCTGGGGGCAGACATCAGGTCTGACTGCGGCTCTGCCCACCAACTCCAGTTATACACCACAGCACAGGGGAAGTGCCCTGCAGGTCCTCACCACGCCAGGGACTATCCAAAATGACCAAGCGGAAGAATTCCCCTCAGAAGAATCTCCAGGAAATAACAACAGCTAATGAGCTGATCAAAAAGGATTTAAATAATATAACAGAAAGTGAATTTAGAATAATAGTCATAAAATTAATCGCTGGGCTTGAAAACAGTATAGCTGACAGCAGAGAATCTCTTGCTACAGAGATCAAGGGACTAAGGAACAGTCACGAGGAGCTGAAAAACGCTTTAAACGAAATGCAGAACAAAATGGAAACCACCACGGCTCGGATTGAAGAGGCAGAGGAGAGAATAGGTGAACTAGAAGATAAAGTTATGGAAAAAGAGGAAGCTGAGAAAAAAAGAGATAAAAAAATCCAGGAGTATGAGGGGAAAAATAGAGAACTAAGTGATACACTAAAAAGAAATAATATACGCATAATTGGTATCCCAGAGGAGGAAGAGAGAGGGAAAGGTGCTGAAGGGGTACTTGAAGAAATAATAGCTGAGAACTTCCCTGAACTGGGAAAGGAAAAAGGCATTGAAATCCAAGAGGCACAGAAAACTCCCTTCAGACGTAACTTGAATCGATCTTCTGCACGACATATCATAGTGAAACTGGCAAAATACAAGGATAAAGAGAAAATTCTGAAAGCAGCAAGGGGTAAACGTGCCCTCACATATAAAGGGAGACCTATAAGACTCGTGACTGATCTCTCTTTTGAAACTTGGCAGGCCAGAAAGAATTGGCACGAGATTTTCAGTGTGCTAGATAGAAAAAATATGCAGCCAAGAATCCTTTATCCAGCAAGTCTGTCATTTAGAATAGAAGGAGAGATAAAGGTCTTCCCAAACAAACAAAAACTGAAGGAATTTGTCACCACTAAACCAGCCCTACAAGAGATCCTAAGGGGGACCCTGTGAGACAAAGTACCAGAGACATCACTACAAGCATAAAACATACAGACATCACAATGACTCTAAACCCGTATCTTTCTATAATAACACTGAATGTAAATGGATTAAATGCGCCAACCAAAAGACAGAGGGTATCAGAATGAATAAAAAAACAAGACCCATCTATTTGCTGTCTACAAGAGACTCATTTTAGACCTGAGGACACCTTTAGATTGAGAGTGAGGGGATGGAGAACTATTTATCATGCTACTGGAAGCCAAAAGAAAGCTGGAGTAGCCATACTTCTATCAGACAAACTAGACTTTAAATTAAAGGCTGTAACAAGAGATGAAGAAGGACATTATATAATAGTGACCGGGTCTATCCATCAGGAAGAGCTAACAATTATAAATGTCTATGCGCCGAATACCGGAGCGCCCAAATATATAAAACAATTACTCATAAACATAAGCAACCTTATTGAGAAGAATGTGGTAATTGCAGGGACTTTAACACCCCACTTACAGAAATGGATAGATCATCTAGACACACGGTCAATAAAGAAACAAGGGCCCTGAATGAGACATTGGATCAGATGGACTTGACAGATATATTTAGAACTCTGCATCCCAAAGCAACAGAATATACTTTCTTCTCGAGTGCACATGGAACATTCTCCAAGATAGATCATCTACTGGGTCACAAAACAGCCCTTCATAAGTTTACAAGAATTGAAATCATACCATGCATACTTTCAGACCACAATGCTATGAAGCTTGAAATCAACCACAGAAAAAAGTCTGGAAAACCTCCAAAAGCATGGAGGTTAAAGAACACCCTACTAACGAATGAGTGGGTCAACCAGGCAATTAGAGAAGAAATTAAAAAATATATGGAAACAAACGAAAATGAAAATACAACAATCCAAACGCTTTGGGACGCAGCGAAGGCAGTCCTGAGAGGAAAATACATTGCAATCCACGCCTATCTCAAGAAACAAGAAAAATCCCAAATACAAAATCTAACAGCACACCTAAAGGAAATAGAAGCAGAACAGCAAAGGCAGCCTAAACCCAGCAGAAGAAGAGAAATAATAAAGATCAGAGCAGAAATAAACAATATAGAATCTAAAAAAACTGTAGAGCAGATCAACGAAACCAAGAGTTGGTTTTTTGAAAAAATAAACAAAATTGACAAACCTCTAGCCAGGCTTCTCAAAAAGAAAAGGGAGATGACCCAAATAGATAAAATCATGAATGAAAATGGAATGATTACAACCAATCCCTCAGAGATACAAACAATTATCAGGGAATACTATGAAAAATTATATGCCAACAAATTAGACAACCTGGAAGAAATGGACAAATTCCTGAACACCCACACTCTTCCAAAACTCAATCAGGAGGAAATAGAAAGCTTGAACAGACCCACTGTGGAAAACAGTATGGAAGTTCCTCAAATAATTAGAACTCCCTATGATCCAGCAGTCATACTTCTGAATTTGTATCTAAAGGAAATGAAATCACTACCTTAAGAGATACCTGCGCTTCTGTGTTTATTGCAGCATTATTTATAATAGACAAGACATTGAAACAGCAGAAGTGTCAACTGATGGATGAATGAATAAAGAATTTGTGGAATACATACAAAATAGAATAATATTCAGCCATAGAAGGAAGGAAATCCCGCCATTTGCAAAATATGGATGAACTTTGAAGGCATTATGCTAATTGAAAAATCAGAAAGAGAAAGACAAATACTGTATGATATCATCTATGTGTGGAATCTAAAAGAGCCAAAGTCATAGAAATAGAGACTATACTTGTGGTTACCAGGGCCTGGGGAGCATAAAGAAATGCGGAGATGTTGGTCTGAGGATACAAACTTTCAGTTATAAGATGAGTAAGTTCTGGAGATCTAATGGACAGCATGGTGACTATAGAGAACAATACGGTAAACTTTGGATCTTAAATATTCTCCCCACCACCAGAGCAACAGAAGTATAATTGTGTGAGATGATGGATGTGTGAGCTAACCTTATTGTGGTAATCATTGTGCAACATATATATGTATCAAATCATCACACTGTATACTTTAAGCTTAGACAATATATATGTCAACTATATCTCAATAAAACTGGAAAATATTTTTTTAAATTTGGCAAAGGGCCCAAACGGACACATCAAAGAGGAAGATAGATGAATGCCCAAGAACAATATAACAAAGTATTCAACATCATTCATCATTAGGAAACTTCAAATTAAAACTTAAATGAGATACCGTTCATACACAGTAAAGTGGCTGAAATTAAAAATGATTGGCATATTGAAAGATGACAAGGAAGAAGAGAAACAGGAACTTTCATACACAGTTGGTGAGAATATAAGATGGTAAATATCTTTGGGAAAAGACTAAGTAGTTTAACTCTTACAGAGCTAAACATACCTTACCCTATGACCTAGCAATTCCGTTCCTAGCTAATCATCACAGTGAAATGAAAATATGTGTGTTCCCTTAGGTCCCATGGCAAAACAAACCATCAAAAACTGTTTGTATTAATGAAACCTGCTTTTGGGATGTCTGGGATTGAGACATGTTCTAAAACACTACTTTTTCAGAATAAATTTAACTTCAAATAAAAAGTGTAAATAATTTCCTGTCCATTGGGAGATAATTTCTGACTGAGTCATCAAAGCAAAAGCTTAAAAGACTCAATTTTTCCCAAGTAATATTTTCATGGGGCTCACTCCATTCAACCAACATTATTCAATATCTTCTATGTACATCTATTTACCAGAATTAAAATGATAAAAAAATAATTATCAGCACTCACTGCACCCATAACATAGGTGGGTAAATGAACACATAAGTATCTTTTCTAAGGCAAACAATGACAAATGCTCAATGGAGCTAGAATGAATTTTCCATAAGAATATAGCTGTGAAAACAGAAATTAATTTGAGAATATAGGGAAATCATTTACAGACAATACAGGATTTGAACTGAACTTTAATAGGCAGATACAATGACAAAAATAACAGTTGTGTTAATTTCGTAAAGCTTTGATGTATTTGTTAGTAAATGTTGAATGAATTCACTCAATAGATATTAAATCAGCAAATATTTACTAAGTGCCCAGTATGTCAAATCTGACAATTGGCGTGCTAGGTACTCATAGTTATATTTTATACGCTTCATTTCTGCTACAACCCTAGTCCACGACATCAGTGGTCTCCTACCTGCACTGAATGACTTCCTAAGTGACATCCCCTTTTTTGTCCCTTTAATTTCCTCTGATACATTCTCTTCACAGTAGAATGACTTTTAAAAACCCAGTAGGAATAGGTTATAAGACCTTAAAGTAAATGATACTTGTTCATGAAATGTTCTTTTTTTAAATTGAAAAAAAATTTTTTTTAACTTTTATTTATTTTTGAGACAGAGAGAGACAGAGCATGAACGGGGGAGGGGCAGAGAGAGAGGGAGACACAGAATCGGAAGCAGGCTCCAGCCTCTGAGCCATCAGCCCAGAGCCCGAAGCAGGGCTCGAACTCACGGACCGCGAGATCGTGACCTGAGTCGAAGTCGGACGCTCAACCGACTGAGCCACCCAGGCGCCCCGTTCGTGGAATGTTCTTTCCTTGCTGTCCCATAGCTGTGTCCTTCTGGAACTTCCAATTCACACTCACATCCTCAGCGCTTCCTTTTCCTGACAACTCAAGCTTCCCAACACAAAATACATCTATATTTTAGCAATTTCCATTTTCAATTTGTATTTAAATGTTGGTGATGAGCACAATGTTGATGGTGTTATACGTAAGTGATGAATCACTAAATCCTACTCCTGAAACTAGTATTACACTATATGTTAACTAACTGGAATTTAAATAAAAACTTGAAACTAAAAAAAAAAAAAAAAGGTTGGAGTGTTTCTGTAGTTTAGGTCTCCCCAACAAGACTGTCAAGCTCTTGAGGGCAGGGATTTTGCCTTTTTCGCTGCCCAGGGTGCACCCAGCACCTTGTACAGAACCAATACATAGCAAATACTGAATAAATATTTAATGTTGTATTATGGTAGAATCAGACATGATACTTGACTTCATGGAACTAACAGCCTTACAAGTGAGGCAGATATTAATCAAATAATCACAGAAGTAAATAGAAAAGTATAAATTGATAAGTGCTTGAAATGTAGCACATGATTTAATGAGAACAGGTAATAGAAGGATGAGATCTACCCAGGTGACTCAGGAAAGACTTTCCCAAGAGGGTGCAATTGAGCTGAGAGTTACCAGGAGGAGAGAGGAGAGGAAGTAGGGGAGTGGAGAAGGGGGAGGGGAAGGGGAGGAAAAAGGAGAGGAGCACCTTTCTTTTCTTTTCAATTTTTTAAAAAGTTGATTTATTTCGAGAGGGGAGAGGGACAGAGTGAGAGAGAAGGAGAGAGAGAAAGAGAGAGAGAGAGAGAGAGAGAGAATGAATCCCAAGAAGAATCCCAAGTGCAGAGCCCAATTCAGGGCTTGAACTCACAAACGATGAGGTCATGACATGAGCTGAAGTCAGACCGGCTGAGCCACCCAGGCACCCCAAGGAGCACCTTTCAGTAAAGGGGCAGCACCTTTCAGTAAAGGGTGAACAGCTTCTGAAAAAAGCTTTGTTGTGAAATTAAGCATGATGGGTTAGAGCAATAGTTCTCAACTGAGGACATTTGTTAAGGTCTAGAGGTATTCTGAGTTGTCCTAATACAGGTGGGATGTGCTACTGGCATCTAATGGGTAGAGTCACTGCTACACTTCCTATAAAGAGGAGGACAGCTCTCCACAGTAAATGGATTTATCAGTACAGTAAAGAATTATCCAAGCAAAATGTCAACAGTACTAAATGTGAGAAACCCTGGTTACAGTATTGTTTCCCAAACATTTTTTTACCTCAGTAATATTTACCCTGTTTGCTTGTGATATACTCTATTTTCTGTTCTGTTTTCTGATGCTGGTCTCCATTCACTAAGTTTAATTCATGATACACTATTAAGTTTCAATGTGCAGTTAGAAAAATCCTCTATTAAAGGAACTGAAAGAAGGTGAGTGGTTGGAACCCAGAAAGCAAGGTGAGGCAGGCTGGGGTGAGACTATTTCCTAGAGGCCATATTAAGGATTTTGGTCCTTATCCAAAAAGGAAGACACTGAAAGCTTGTGAGCAAGGGGATGACATAATTAGATTTTTATTACCGTACACAGGAGTACTGTCCAACAGAAATACAAGGGATGCCACATATCTAATACTAAGTTTTCCAGTATCCTCATCTTTTTAACAAGGTAAAAAAGAAATGAGTAAAATTAATTTTTATACTATGCTTTATTTAACCCAATAGATCATTTTAACCTGCAATCATATTATGCATCACTTGGTGCTTGCATGAGTTATAAGTCCCTTAGTTAATGAGTGCTAGTATTGATCAGTATCAAGGCATTAGTCTTTCCTCATTACCTACCCCAAGTTTCCCTGGAAGGCAGTTTTTTTGCCTTTTTAAAGTGTGTGTGTGTGTGTTGTGTGTGTGTTGTGTGTGTGTGTGTGTGTGTGTGTGTGTGTGTGTGTGTTCTGGGCTTAAAAATCTACCTATGTTCCACTCACCATGTTATTCCACGTCTTTGCTTTGTGACATGTTAAAATCAGACATGCGCTTACGTGGTACAGATTTCCTGACCACTCTGGGCTCTGCCTCACAGCTGCAGTTCACCCATCAGTCACTCTGCCTCAACAGGAACAAGCATTACCATGTCTGGAATGATCTTTCCTATTGTTACATTTTACAGCATATACAACTAGGAAACAAAACATCTTTTTTAAATGTGTTTGTTACAGAAGTTATATATTTCATATGTTTCATGCAGATAGATTAAATATGTATATATATATGTGGAAATAAAATGGGATGACACAATATAAATTGCTCTGAACCCTTCTTTTCCCACTTAACAATAGCTGTCGCCATCTTGCTATGTTATTAGAGCACTCTTTGGCATCTATCTATCAGGGGTGGAATGAATTCCTCATCCCTTCATTTCAAATTGCTTCCTGCCTTTTTGCTATTCTAAACAACTCTGCATAAACATTTATGTTAGTGTTTCTGCCCTTGTTTTGTTATTTTTTTTAAGAATAAGATTTTAGAGGAAAATATTTCCATGTAAAAGGTTATGCAAATGTTAAGGGTCTCAATACAGCCAAACTGCTTCCAGAGAGGTCAGCTGGGTTCTCCTTCCCCAGCAGTCTGCAATGCTGGAGTGCCAAAACGCACACCTGTCCAATCAAACGCTTTGTCTTTGCCAATTTGATAGAGGAGGAAGTGTCATTTCATCTTTGTCTTAATTTGCATTTATTTTATTACAAGCAAATCTGCATGAACTTTTTTTCAAGTGTATATTGGTGATTTGTATATATTTGTGCATCTTTTATGCATGTCTTTAGTCCATTTTTCCTCTCAGAAAAATCATCTTTTTCTCATTCATTCATAAATGATCTTAATATATAAAGAATATTAACTCTCGGGGCTTCTGGGTGGCGCAGTCGGTTAAGCGTCCGACTTCAGCCAGGTCACGATCTCGCGGTCCGTGAGTTCGAGCCCCGCGTCAGGCTCTGGCTGATGGCTCGGAGCCTGGAGCCTGTTTTCGATTCTGTGTCTCCCTCTCTTCTGGCCCTCCCCCGTTCATGCTCTGTCTCTCTCTGTCCCAAAAATAAAATAAAAACGTTGAAAAAAATTAAAAAAAAAAGAATATTAACTCTCAATAACATATGTTTTAAATATTTATCAGTTGATCATTAACTGGGGGAGACGGGAACTTGGGTGATATTTTCATTTAATATTTATGTCTTCAAGTCTGTCAATCTTTTTATGTAGCTTCTGACTTAATATCACATGAGCAAGTCATTATTCAATATAGGTTACATAAACATTCATTAATATTTTGTTATATTACTTTTACAGTCTCATTTTCAATATTTAAATATTTAATCTATATATACTTAATTTGATACAAAGTAAGAATATAATTTAATTATTTTCCAAATAATTAGCCTATTAGAACAATATACCAAAAGTATAATCGATTCTTTGTTCACTGACTTGATTTTCCAACTTTATTACATAGAAATGTTCTACTAAATGAAGTAATATAGGATTGAGTTAAAGGGGAGGATACTTTGACAGCTAAAAACAGTAGTAAGATCTCTAAATATGAAACAGATGTCCAATTTTTCTAAAACTTTGTTAGGCAATGTGTATGCAGTTGCTAAAAGCCTCAATTTTTTTTAATGTTTATTTATTTTTGAGAGAGAGAGAGAGTGAGAGAGAGAGAGAGAGAGACAAAGTGTGAGTGGGATGGGGGAGAGAGGAAGGGAGACAGAATCCAATGCGGGCTCCAGGCTCTGAGCTGTCAGCACAGAGCCCAATGAGGAGCTCAAACTCATGAACTGTGAGATCATGATCTGAGCCAAAATTGGAAGCTTAACCGACTGAGCCACCCAGGTGGCCCAATAAAAGCCTCGATTAAATGTGAAATTAAAGTATAAAATAAATTTCCAAAGTTATTTCTTATCTCTCAGTTATAATTTCTAGTTCTCTCAGTTTACTTGAGACAACTTTTATGAAGCAGAGGAAATTGGGAAGAAAATTTGCCAGTGTTAAGCTTCAGCAGGTAATTGAGTTTCTAACTTTAATGGTATCTTATTAACTTCCTTGAAATATTAATCAAGAAAAGTCGAACATCAAAATTCTTTTCGTGATAAAGGAGTTCTTGTTGCTCTTAGTAATGACCCAAATTTTAACTAATGGAAAAATTTTTAACTTTTTATTATGGAAATTTAAAAACACACACAGAAGTAGAGAGAATAATATGATAAACCTGCTTATACCCACCACCAAGCTTCAATAATTTTTAAATTCCTACTTTTAGGGCTCTTGTATTTCCTAAATTACAAAGCCACCATCACCTTAACATAATGTAAAACATTTTCTTAAATCTTCAATAATCACTATTCTTCACAAGTCCCCCATTGTTTTTTTTTTCCCCTTTTTAAAAAATTTACGGGATGCCTGAGTGGCTCAGTCAGTTAAGCGGTCAACTCTTGATTTTGGCTTAGGTCATGATATCAGGGTTATGAAACCAAGCCCAAGCCCCTCATCAGGCTCTGGTGCTGGGTGTGGTGCCTGCTTAAGTTTCTCTCTCTTTCTCCCTCTACCTCTCTCGTCCTCCCCATCTGCTCCCACATACTTTTTCTCTCTCTAAAAAAAATTGCATATGGATTTTTGACTCAAATAAGGTGCATACATTGCAGTTTACTGATATATATCTTGTCTCTTTATAGATTCACCTTCAATATTCTGGGTTTTTATCTTTGTATTTTTTTTATTTTTGTTTTGCTAAAGAGACTGCTATTTTGTCATACAGAATTCCTACAATCTGACTTCTGCTGATTGCATCTCCATAGGGAGATATAGAAGAAAGGTAAGATTCAGATTCAATTTTCGGTGTGTATGCCATGACTGTTTTATGGGTAATTTTGTATATTTCTATCAGGAGGTGCATGATATCTACTGTCTCTATTTTTTAATGTCAGTAACCATTGGTAATCATTACAATACAGTACGGGTAGTATTCCAATTCTACCATTTCTTACTCTTTATTATCTGGCATACGTAGTAAGAAGCTTGGTTTCATCAATTGTTTGACTACTGTAACATGCAGATAATACTGGAAAGTCTGGGCAAATATTTGGATCACTCTGTTTACTAGCTTTTAAAATAATGGGTTCTTCTCTAGCATCCAGAAATCACCATTAATTCTGAGTTTTGCATATTTGATACATCTAATGTTTCCTTTCCAGCTGATTATCCCATCTTTGTTCAGTGGGAGCTAATTCAGGTTATCTATTGAGTCCTTTTGTTACTAACAGCCTGTTTGGTAACTTCTGTTCTATCAGGTACAACATGTGCCAAGTTTCCCTTGTACATTTCTTAAATCAGATCCAGCATTCAGTCATTCTTTAAAAAGCCTAGTTTCCTTAGTTGGTTAAATGATATTTTACAGAGCCAATCTGGGTGCTGATGGGAATCAACTGGCCTGACAATTGTTTCCTGGCTTTTTCACAGGACCAATTTACAAAATATCTGTTTTATTAAGAGATATATTGATAGTGCATACTGATGCTTCCATTTCAAATTCAGGATTCTATATTTATATCAGTATCTCCTTTCCTTCATGATGAAAAGCCTTTTAATGATGTCAGTATGATGAAAGCTTTTTAGTGAGGTCAGTATAATTATTTGCTCTATCACACAACACATAAAACAGTCTCAGAATAACCATAGCACCACTGCCACCCATAACATAATTGAAAATAGCATTTACACATGTTCTGCAGCTCTTTCTCTCCTTAGAGTACATCCTACTTGTAATGTAGTTAGATTACTGAGTTTTAAAGTCATTTGGGATAGTTGTCTCCATGAGATTAGGTCAACTGAAGATAGAATTAAATTCATCATTTTAAGATATTGCTTTTTGGGGCACCTGGGTGGCTCAGCCAATTGAGCATCCGACTCTTGACTTCAGCCCAGGTCATGATCTCAGGGTCACAGGATCGAGCCCTGCATGAGGCTCCACACTGAGCATGAGGCTTGCTTAAGATTCTCTCTCTCTCTCTGTCTCTTTCTCTCTCTCTCCCTCTGCTCCTGTCCCCTGCTTGTGCTTTCTCTCTTAAAAAGAAGAAGAACGGGGCGACTGGGTGGCTTGGTCGGTTAAGCGTCCGACTTCGGCTCAGGTCATGATCTCACAGTCCGTGAGTCCGAGCCCTGCTTCGGGCTTTGCGCTGACAGCTCAGAGCCTGGAGCCTGTTTCAGATTCTGTGTCTCCCTCTCTCTGCCCCTCCCCCATTCATGTTCTGTCTTTCTCTGTCTCAAAAACAAATAAACGTTAAAAAAAAAGAGAGAAGAGACATTGCTTTTTCATTAAATTTTCTTTTATGATAATGTAAAATTTTTTAACTTTCCAAAGTCAAATCATCCAAATAAGGTATATTTAAAGAGATCTGTCTCTTCCACCCTATTCTTTACCCTCCCATTATAAGTAAGCTTTTTTTTAATTTTTGATTTTATGGTTATATTTTCATTGTTTGTCAATAAACATTCATATCTCCTCTTTTTGAAACATTAGCATATTTTTACCACCTTGTTGTTGTCTTCATCAATATATCCTGGAGATCATTCCATAATGATACAGAAAGGTATTTCTCCTTCTATTTTAATGACTTAATTGTGCAGATATGCAAGTTTAACAACAAGCCTTACTGATAGATATTGGGATTGTTCTTAGTCTTTTCTATTACCTCTGGTGCTGTAATAGTTTTGTGTATCTTTTCAAATGTTTTGCCCATGTTTTGGTCTTAATAAATTTCTACAAGTGTAATTGCTGGATCAAACATAGATAGTTTTGTTAGATATTGGAAAATCCTCCTCCACAGACTGTCTACAATTTTCACAAGGAATATATAAAAATGTCTATTTATCCATAGCCTTTTCAGTCAAGTATGCTGTCAGACTTTGGAATTTTGCCCATCCGATGGGTAAAAAAAGGTCTAATGGTACTTTTAATTTGCATTTCTTTTGTCATAAATGAGGTTAAACATTTTCCATTTCATTTTCTATTTCTGAAAATCATGTTCTATAATGTAATTCCATGATTCAGTATATTATCTTTATTTTTATTATATTAATTCAACAACTGGCCAGACAATGGATGAGCTTAAGCCAAAATAAACTCGCTATAAAAAAGGAAGATGCAACACTTTTGGCCTATCTGATAATTTCCAGAAACATCTTAAATATATTATCACTAATATCAGCATTTCCATTTTTCTATGTTTACCTCATTATAATAGGCTGACAATTTTTTAAACATTCCAAACACCAAAAATTGCTCAAGCAAACATGATGACAGAGTTCCGAAAACTGTTTTAAGAATCAGAGGTATGCTCTGGAGCAAAAGAGTTGGTGATTCACATATACATAGCAACCCATATTTGGCTGATGTACCTTAGGTACGTTAGTGTGCGAAGTACAGAAAAATGTGTCACATGAAAATTGAAAGCGATTTCAAATTGTTAAAAATACATAGATCCGTTTTCAGACTTTCTATTTTGTCTTATTATGCTACCTACTATTGCTGTTACCACACTGTTTTAATTATTGCAATGTTATACATATTTTAATATCTGGTTGAGATCATAAAATGGAGAGGAGTCAGGACTTTCTCTATTTACTTGGACTTCCCCAGCTGGACACCCTTCTCTAGAGCACCGTTAGAACAAACACTTGGCAATGATGTTTTATGGCTCATTATGATGTGTATTGTAATTTCTAATATTCTCTAAGAGGAAGTATAACCATGGATGGTGGGCAGAATAACTCCTCCCCTGCAAGATGTCTATGTCTTAATCCTCCAAACCTGTGAATATGTTACATTATGTGGCAAAGGGGAATGAAGTTTGCAGATATAATTAAAGTTACCAATTAGCTGACTTTAAAATAGGGGGGTTATACTAGATTATCTATGTAGGCCCATGTAATCAAAGAGGTCCTTGAACATGAAAGTGGGAAGCAGGAGCGTCAGTGTCAGAGGGACGCAGAGTGCTAATGTTTCAGCTGGCCATTGCTGACTTTGAAGATGGAAGGGGACCATGAACCAAGGAATGTGGGCAGCTTCTAAGACTTGAAAAAATAAAGGAAAGGGATTCTCCTTTCAGGCTTCCAGAAGGAACACAGCCCTACCCACAACTTGATTGTAGTCCAGTGAGACCATATCAGATTTCTGACCTCTAGAACTTTTATGTAATAGTTTGTATTGTTTTAAGCCAGCAAGTTTGTGGTAATTTGTTACATCAACCATAAAAAACTAATGCGCCATGGAAGTTTAAGCATCCCGCAAATAATACATTAGGACACATTGTATTAAATTATGATTTTATTTGGATTGAGTTATTTGTTTATTCATAGGAATCCCCCAAATCTAGGCAAGAAGCTATGTGAACCCAGGCAAAAATTAGGTTATGATTTTATTCTTAGAATCTTCTTTCTATTCAAGAACTATTGATAGAGATCCTGCTATATGAAGAACACATTTTAGTTACCTCATCTGTGCACGTATCTGTATGAACACATACATACTCACATAACTAAGTTTTCATAGGTTCCCAATATTATCTCATGCACTCGACTTATAGAAATTTATGCTATAAACTTACCTTCAACTGCTTCTTGCTATAAAATTTACCTTTCCTGTCTTTCATTCATCATCCACTCAGTCAAACATTTATTGAATACCTACAGTGTTATGGGAATGTGCTTATTCAGGAGATTCAGATGTGTCCCTCTGTATCTTCCCCTCTCAACTTTGGAATGCAAAAAACTCATGAGATCAACTACATTAGTTGCTGATACTAATGGAAGTGCATTGTGTTTAGTGGGTGTGTTTTAATGGGGGGGGGACATTTGCAGAACACTCCAAGGGCAATAGGCAACACTGAACAGTTTCAGCAGTGTACTAATAGTCAAAACATTATGGCCACCATATTGAGAACGGATTGGAGGGAGACAAGATTGAAAATATGGAGACTGGGGTGCCTGGGTGGCTCAATCGGTTAGGTGTCAGACTTCAGCCCAAGTCATGATCTCGGGGTTTGTGGGTTTGAGCCCTGCATCGGGCTCTGTACTGACAGCTCAGAGCCTGGAGCCTGCTTTGGATTCTGTTCGTCCCTTGCTTTCTGCCCCTCCGCCACTCACACACTCTCTCTCTCTCTCTCAAAATAAACATTTTTTTTAATTTTAAAAAATTAAAAAAAAAAAGTATGGAGACTAGTCAGAAAGCAGTGGAAGATACCTAGAGGGAGAGATGCCTAGGATGCTGGCTGCAAGAATGAGGAGAAGCATTTGGATTCTAGAAAACTTAGAAGTTAAAACTAACAAGAATAGGTGGTGGTTTGGTGAGAACAAATAAAGAACTGAGGATCACAATGAGTGACTATTTGGATGGTAGTAGCAGATCTAGATCTGGGGAATAATGGGAGGGGAAAGCACCCTTCTGGAGAAGATCAGATGTAGAAGAAGACACCTGTTTAATTGGAATGGAGGGTGGTGACTAATCAATGTTAATATTATCATGGGTGCTAATGTCCAAAAGAACTTTTATAGGTGGGGTTTAGAAACAATTCTGTGGTTTTGTTTCCTAACTCAAAGGAATTAGAAATAACAGAAATTTCAAACCAAGATGGAGAACTTAAGACCAACTTAAAGAAAAGGTCAGAGCAGGTATGGAGGTCTCTTGGAAGAAGAGGTGATTTTTGGAGCTCTTCATATCATTCTGTAGAGTTAGAGACCCATCTCATCTGCTTATTAGATAACGCCAGTGTATACTTATCCTCACATATGGGCCATAATGTAGCCCTGGAAAAAGCAGTGACCTGAATTATCTTTAATGAGCCACATGATCCAGGAAAATTCAGACTGTTTTCCCAGAGCTATTGTGATTGACTGCATTCCCAGTGCATTAGTGACTGAAGTCCCCTATTTGGTTTTGGTTGTACAGACACTGCTGAAATGCATCACTGAAGCCTAACCTGGAACTTGTAAGAATGAGTGCTACCCAGGCAACAAAGAAGAAAGTAAATGCAAAGACAGTCTTGAAAAAAGTGAAACGATGTGTCCTCTCTCACTCATCTGATGCCTATTCTGAGGTAGACTCATCTCAGATTGTTCACTGAGGTCTTCACCATGAAAAAGTATGATTTTTGTGCCTGTCTATTCTGAAGATTCCTGAAAAGACCTAATAGGTTGCTGGGTTTTTCCAAATATAATTTGCTCTGGAGACACTGTGAAAGAAAAGAATTATTGATCTGAACTAATAACATAAAGACTGTGAGAAATCCCAGAGAGACTGCAGGCTGTTGCGAATTGGTCTGGGAAGAGTTGGGAATCCCCTTAGGACCAAGGCAGCCTGACAGCAGCAATGAAGTATAGATTGGAGCAGATTTTTTAAGCTCTGCTCTTGTCTTATCCTTCATTGCCTTTGGATAATCATTGCCTGCTCCTTTACATCAGAAATCATACGTAAAAACAAAGGCCTATGGATATGGATGCCCTTTTTTAAAATTTTTTAAATGTTTATTTATTTTTGAGAGAAAGAGAGCACAAGCAAGGGAGGGGCCGAGAGAGAGGGAGACACAGAATCCAGAGCAGGCTCCAGGCTCTGAGTTGTCAGGCACAGAACACGATGTGTGGCTTGAACTCTTGAGTTGTGAGATCCTGACCTGAGCTGAAGTTCGACCCTTAAATGACTGAGCCATGCAGGTGCCCCTGGGTGTGAATATTCTTAGAGCAGCCTTAGCCTTTTGAGGGTAAGGAGAAGGTGTAAGTATAAGCTGCCCAGTCACTCTTGCCTATTAATCCAACTCCTTTCCACCAAACCCCCAGGGCTGAATATTTATAACCCTAAAGGATTGTCACCTAGTGCTGCCCCTGAGAGTTAGAAGTAAATGCTAAAAACAGGGCTATTGCCAAATGGAATGGAGCAAACTAGATTAGTCTGAAAGATTCTGTGGTGCCCAAGGCTCTACAGTTTATTCCTCTAATCCCTCCCTCATAACCACTGCCTGACCTTCAGTCCTTCCCTTATGTATCATAGACTTTTCACACTGTGGGTGTGGACCCATTAGTGGATAATTAAATTAATATAGTGATTAGTTACTAGTATTTTTCAATAAAATCAAATAGAGTACAAAATACCAGAGTGCATGGCTCCTCATAAAATACACATTATTTTGTAATATATATAAAATAAATATACAGCACTGCTAGGAATTTATCCAAGGGACACAGGAGTACTGATGCATAGGGGCACTTGTACCCCAATGTTCATAGCAGCACTCTCAACAATAGCCAAATTATGGAAAGAGCCTAAATGTCCATCAACTGATGAATGGATAAAGAAATTGTGGTTTATATACACTATGGAATACTACATGGCAATGAGAAAAAATGAAATATGGCCTTTTGTAGCAACGTGGATGGAACTGGAGAGTGCGATGCTAAGTGAAATAAGCCATACAGAGAAAGACAGATACCATATGGTTTCACTCTTATGTGGATCCTGAGAAACTTAACAGGAACCCATGGGGGAGGGGAAGGAAAAAAAAAAAAAAGAGGTTAGAGTGGGAGAGAGCCAAAACATAAGAGACTGTTGAGAACTGAGAACAAACTAAGGGTTGATGGGGGGTGGGAGGGAGGAGAGTGTGGGTGATGGGTATTGAGGAAGGCACCTTTTGGGATGAGCACTGGGTGTTGTATGGAAACCAATTTGACAATAAATTTCATATATAAATTAAAAAAAATAAAATAAAATAAATATACACGTATCATTTTGTAAATCTATATCAAATGGGTCATGAGAGGTAAAATGTAATTTTTAGTGTAGAATAAAATCAAAAAATTTTAAAAGCCTCTGCAAGGCTGTTATCCCCAGGGAAACATGACTTCACTGAGAGATACAAGCTATAATATAAAGATAATAAACTGAACAAAAATAACTGTATGATGAAGAACTGTTGGAGCAGATAATCCAAATATGCATAAAGAATATACTCAAATAGGGGCACCTGGGTGGCCCAGTTGGTTAAGTGTCTGACCTCAGCTCAGGTCACGATCTCATAGTTCATGGGTTCGAGCTCCGCGTCAGGCTCTGTGCTAATAGCTCAGAGTCTGGAACCTGCTCCTGATTCTGTGTCTCCCTCTCTCTCTGGCCCTCCCCCATTCATGCCCTGTCTCTTGCTCTCACTCTCTCTCTCTCTCTTAAAAATAAATACACATTAAAAAAATTTTTTTTTAAAAGAATATACTCAAATGGAGAATGAGATATTAGGAGTGTTACATGGTTCTAAGAAGAAAGAAAAAAAATAAGGTGAAATACGAGGTGTGAAAGTATGGTAGGTGAGTAAAGAATACCAGTTGGTAATTTGTAAAACACTGAAATAGCAGACTGAGGACCTTTCCCAAAAGACAGCAGGAAAAGAAAATGAATGGGGACATATAAACAAAATAATACTTGGGAATATTAGAAATATAAGGAAAAGCAGATGAGTAATAGATACTGGATGGATATTTTTAAAAATATAAATTAAAAAGTATTTGATAAGGAAAATAAATTTTCCCAATTTAAAGTAGGATTAAAAAGAGGGCTTTTTAAAAATGAACCATTGGGACCTCATCAAGATAAAAAGCTTCTGTACAGCAAAGGAAACAATCAGAAAAACTAAAAGGCAACCAATGGAATGTGAGAAGATATTTGCAAAGAACATATCTGATAAAGGGTTAGTATCCAAAATCTATAAAGAACTTATGAAACTAAACACCCAAAAAACAATAACACAGTGAAGAAATGGGCAAAAGACATGAACAGACGCTTCTCCAAAGAAGACATCCAGATGGCTAAAAGACACATGAAAACTTCTCAACATTACTCATCATCAGAATAATATAAATCAAAACCACAATGAGATTCCACCTAACACTAGTCAGAATGGCTAAAATTAACAACTCAGGCAAACAACAGATGTTGGTGAGGATGTGGAGAAAGGGGAACACTTTTGCTGTGTTGGTGGGAATGCAAACTGGTGCAGTCACTTTGGAAAACAGTGTGGAAGTTCCTCAAAAAATTAAAAATAGAACTACCCTATGACCCAGCAATTGCACTACTAGGTATTTATCCAAAGGATATAGGTGTGCTGTTTCAAAGGGGCACATGCACCCCAATGTTTATTATAGCAGCTCTATGGACAATAGCCAAAGTATGGAAAGAGCCTAAATGTCCATTAACAGATGAATGGATAAAGAAGATGTGGTGTGTATATATGTACACACACACACACACACACACACACACACACAATGGAGAATTACTTGGCAATCAAAAAAAATGAAATCTTACCATTTTCAACAAAGTGGATGGAACTAGAGTGTGTTATGCTAAGTGAAATTAGTCAGAGAAAGACAAATATCATGACTTCACTCATATGTGGAATTTAAGATACAACAGATGAACGTAAGGGAAGAGAATCAAAAATAATATAAAAACAGGGAGGGAGACAAAACATAAGAGACTCTTAAATACAGAGAACAAACTGAGGGTTGCTGGAGGGATTGTGGGTGGGAGGAGGGGCTAAATGGGCAAGGGGCATTAAGGAGGATACTTGTTGGGATGAGCACTGGGTGTTATATGTAGGGGGTGAGTCACTGGATTCTACTCCTGAAATCATTATTGTATTATATGCTAACCTGGATGTAAATTTTAAAAATAAGTAAGTAATTAAATTTTTTTTAATTTTAAAAAGAGGACTTCATGGGGCACAAAATAATGGATAAAACCCTACACTTGCACAAAGTATAGTAAAATGTAATAACACCCAAAAAAGAAAATCCTAAAAGTTTCCAGAATGAAAGAGCAGATATATTACAAAGAAACAAGAAGTACATTGAAAAGAAAGAAGCATGACACAGTATAATATTATTTCTGAGGTGTAGAAAGAAAAAGTGTGTGATTATAAAATTTTATATTTACCAACATGTCATTTAAATCTGATGGAAAACACATCCTTACAAGACTTGCTGAAGTCCAACGTTCAGGGCCTTCTTTAGGGAAAGCACTCAAACAAAATAAAGCTGATCCCAGGAGGATAACTGAAGACATTCAGACATTAATGTACTCAAATCACTTTTTGAAACATATTGTCATCTAAAAAATAAGGACAATATAAATTAAAATACACCTGAAACAAACTAGAACTAAAATTCTAAAAAATAAGAAGAAACAATGCATGAGAGAATATTTATCTTTTGGAAGGAAGATATAGATAGTCAAGAAATAAATATAAAATGGAATTTTTTTTTTAGAAAACTACAACTTACCAAAATAACCCCAGTGGAGATAGAGAATATAAATAGATAATTTTTCACAGAAGAAATAAAAATAGTAGTTAAAGAGACCACACCCCCAACACACAAAAGCACGTGGTCCAGAAGGTTTCACAAGAGATTCTATCAATTCTACTTTTATGAAACAATTAAAACATGACCCCAAAACCTGACAGAGATTTCCCCGTAAAAAATACAGACGAATCTCACTTAAAAATAGTGCTGCAAAATTTTTATATGACTTGTATATTAGCAAACAGAATCCAACAACACACTAAAGCATTATTATCATGTTTAAATAGGGTTAACTCAAGAAATACATGTGTGTTCCAACATTAGGAAACACTTAATGTAATTCATCATTATAGTCAAGTAAAGGGAAAAAAAATATCATCTCCATAGATACAGGAAAGACACTTGACAAATTCAATATTGAATTTTATTCATTTTAAAACACTCATTAAAATAGGAATGAATGGAAGATGTTCTTAATATATTTTCTACCTATCTACCTATATATCTTATCTATTCAAATGCTGGTATCTTTGTTAATAAGGAAGCATTCGAGGCTGTCCTACAAAGGTCAGGAAAAGGCTAGCCACTAGTTCTCCTGCTATTAAACATTGTGTTAGGGGCGTGTCTCAGTCGGTAAAACGTCCAACTTTGGCTTAGGTCATGATCTCGGGGTCCGTGAGTTCAAGCCCTGTGTTGGGCTCTGTGCTGACAGCTCAGAGCCTAGAACCTGTTTCGGATTCTGTGTCTCCCTCTCTCTCTGACCCTCCCCCATTCATGCTCTGTCTCTCTCTGTCCAAAAATAAATAAATGTTAAAAAAATTAAACATTATGTTGGAGTTACTGACCAATCAAATTAGACAAAAGTATATGCTATAGACTATTGTTTGTGTCCTCTTAGAATTCTTATGTCAAAACTATAATCCCCAAAGTGATAATATTTGAAGATGGGATATTTGGATCATGAGGGCAAGCTATCATGATGGGATCACTGGCCTTTTGAGAAGTGACAGAAAACTTGTTTCCCCCTTCTGTCTCCACAATGTAGGGATATAACCAGGAAGAAGGCTGTCACCAGGAACCAAATTGACTGGCACCTTGATCTTGGACTACCCAACCTCCAGAACTGTGGTAAATAGATTTCTGTTGTTTAAGGCATCCAGACTATGGTATCTTGTTTCAACAGCCTGCACTAAGAGTATGTATGGTATGCTACCATTTATTTAAAAAAGTGTTGAGTTTGATAAGTAAGTTCTTTATAGTTTTTGGATACTAGCCCTTTATCTGTATGTCACTTGCAAATATCTTCTTCCATTCCATTGGTGTCCTTTCAGTTTTGTTGATTGTTTCTTTTGCTGTGCAGAAGCTTCTTTTCTTGATGAGGTCCCAAAAGTTCATTTTTGCTTTTGTTTCCCTTTTCTCCAGAGACATGTCTAGTAAGAAGTTGCTGAGGCCAAGGTCAAAGAGGTTGCTTTCTATTTTCTCCTCTAGGATTTCGATGGTTTCCTGTCTCAAATTTAAGTCTTTCATCCATTTTGAGTTTATTTTTGTGTATGGGTAAGAAAGCATGTCGCTGTCCAGTTTTCCCAGCACAATTTGCTGAAGAGACTGTCTTTTTTCCATTGAATACTCTTTATTGCGTTGTCAAAGATTAACTGGCCATACATATGTGGGTCCATTTCTGGGTTCTCAATTCTGTTACATCGATCTAAGTGTCTGTTTTAGTGCCAATATCATACTGTCTTACAACTTTGCAATACAGCTTGAAGTCCGGAATGGTGATGCCCCCCTTTGGTTTTCTTTTTCAACATTATTCTGGCTATTCTGGGTCTTTTCTGGTTTCATACAAATTGTAGAATTGTTTGTTCTATCTCTGGGAAGAATGCTGGTGTTATTTTGATAGAGACTGCATTGAATGTATAGCTTGCTTTGGGTAGTATAGACATTTTAACAATATTTAAGAAACAAAACAGATGAACATTGGGTAAGGAAAGAAAAAGTAAGATAAAAACAGAGAGGAAGGCAAACCATAAGAGACTCTTAAATACAGAGAATAAACTTAGGGTTGCTGGAGGGGAGGTGGATGGAGGCATGGGCTAAGCATTAAGAAGGGCACTTGTTAGGATGATGATTGGGTGTTGTATGTAAGTGATGAATCACTGGGTTCTACTCCTGAAATCAATACTATACTGTATGTTAACTAACTTGAATTTAAATAAATAGATTACGTACTCTAAAAGAATAATTAAACAAATTAAATAATCCTGTGTAAATTACCAAAACATGGGGTTTTATACTCTGGTGATCTGGCACACTATTTCCTACTTCACCTCTTGGACTTCTTAGAATAAAAAAAAAAAAAAAAGGAAAGTGGGTGGATACATAATTTTTAAAGCAGTTAACTGCAAGGGAATGGAGGGAACAGGACAAAGAGATAAAAGCTAGACCCACATGATTATAACCAAGTGGTCATTGATTAAAAAAGCATAGACAATTCAACGGAGGAAGGATACTGTTTTCAACAAATGGTGCTATAGTATAATTGGGCATTCATATGCAAACAGATGAATCAGAACACAAGCCTTTCACATAAATGAACTAAATATAATTTTACTATCATTCCCAACAATTGCACTCTTATGACTTTACCCAAATAAATTATGTCCATACAAAAATCAGTACACAAATACTTATAGTAGCTTTACTCATAATTGCCCCAAACTGAAAGTTACCAAGATATTTTTCAATAGGTGAATAGGTAAACTGTGGTAATACATGCAATGCATTATTTTTCAGAGATTTAAAGAAATTAGTTATTGTGGCTCCTGGGTGGCTCAGTCAGTTAAGTTTACAACTTTTGGTTTAGTCTCAGGTTATGATCTCGTGGCTTCATGAATTGGAGTCCATGTCAGAGCCTGCACTGACAGCACAGAGCCTGCTTGGGATTCTCTCTCTTCCTCTCTCTCTGCCCCTCCCCCACTTGTGCTGTCTCTGTTTCTCTCAAAATTAATAAATAAACACAAAAATGTTTAAAAATGAAAAAAGAAAAATTAGTTATCAAGTCACGAAAAGAAATAGAGACACCTGAAATGTGTATATTAAGTCAAAGAAGTCAGTCTGAAAAGGCTGCATACTGTATAATTCCAACAATATGACATTTTGGAAAAGGAAAACTATAGACAGTGAAAGATCAGTGGTTTCCAGGTTTAGAAGAAGAGAGAAGGGCTGAAAGGTAGAGCACAGGGGACTTTTAAGGTGTAAAACCATCTGTGTGAAACTTTAATGATAAATACATTCTATTATGCATTTGTCAAAACCCATAGAACTGTACAAAAAGAGTGAATCATAATGTAAGTAATGCTTATTAATTAGTTATTAATAATGTATCAATATTCATTAATTATAATGCACCACACTCATGTACCATGCTATTTAAAGAACTTAATAATAAAAGAAAATGGGGGAAGGCATATCGGTCGGGAATATGGAACTCTGTGCTATCTCCTAAGTTATCCTGTAAAGCCAAGAATGTGCTAAAAAAAAAGGTAATAATTTTTACCAGTTTTATTGAGATGTAATTGGTATATAACAATATTATAAGTTTAAAGTGTGCAAATATAATGATTTGATGTATGTATATATATGAAATGAATATCATAACAGTTTAGTTAATATCCATCACCTCATACACTTAAGAACTTTTAAGATCTACTGTTGTAGCATCATTCAAATATACAATATTGTTAACTATAGTTATCATGCTGTACATTAAATCCCCAGAACTTATTTATCTTATAACTGGAAGTGTGTACCTTTTGACCACCCCACCAATTTCCCCAGACCCGTACCTCCTGCCTCTGACAACCACCAATGTATTCTTTGTTTCTAGGGATTTGGCTTTTTAGATTCCACATATAAGTGAATTCATATAGTATTAATCTTTCTGTCTGGCTTATTTCATATAGCATAATACTTCAAAGTCCATTCAAGTGTCACAAATGGCAGGATTCCTTTTTTATGGCTGAATAATATTCTTCATGCATTCATCCATTGGTGGAAACTTGGGTTGTTTCCATGTCTTGGCTATAGTGCTGCAATGAACATAGGGGTGCATATATCTCTTCAGGACAGTAATTTCTTTTCCTTCAGGTAAATATCCAGAAGTGGAATTGCTGGATCATATGACAGTTTCTCTATTAATTAATTTTAAAAGTAGTTTTAATTATATAGAATATATAATTATAATCAAATTATATATTATATAATTAAATTGTATTTAATCATAATTAAATTATATGTAATTTATTAAATTATATATTGATTAAATTATGAACAGAATTTAATTTATAATTACAATTACAAATTTGTAATTTATATTATATACAATATAATTATATTTAATTAAATGATAATTGAATTATATTATTAATATATTGTTGTTATTAATAATATACTATTAATATGTTATAATTATATTATATATGATTATAATTAAATTATATGTTATATATTATGCCATATAATACATATTATATATGATAATTTATAATTATATTTAACTAATTATATATTATATATAATATATAAAATATTATAAATATTTTTAAGTATTTTAATTACTAGATAGTCTGTTAAGCATCTGACTTCGGCTCAAGTCATGCTCTGGTGGTTCATGAGTTTGAACCCTGCACTGGGCTGTCTGCTGTCATCACAGAGCCTGCTTCAGATCCTCTGTTCCCTTCTCTCTATGTTCCTTTCTTGCTTGCACACTGTGTCTCTCAAAAATACATAAACATTTAAAAAATTATTTTAAAAAAGTGAAATGAATGTGTATGGGTCACCCTAAGTGACTTTAAAATATAATAATTTGACTAGTGAATAAATCATAAGGATAAAATAACTGCAAAAAAAATCTTAAGTTGTTTTAACAATCATATTGTTGGTGTTATAATAGATATTGTTCTTCTGATGCTGTTGTGTATGTAATGTAGGATTCAGCAAGTAGTTATTACTTGATAGACTAATTCTATCAGGCCTAGTGTTATTGGTAGTTATGATTCTCAGTGAGAGAGAGAACATATATGTAATATTTTTAAAAGTTTAATAAAAAACAAAAATTCTGTGGTTCTGAATAAGAATAATAAGAATTAATTACATATTCCTAGCTTTATGGAAAAATTTGAAAGTAATAATCAACTCAGTGTAAGTAATATGCACTCCTAGCACCCAGAATATAGCATTTTACTCTAAAAAGAAGCAGGGTTCCTCAGGGAAATGACTGATTTTTTAGGGACAGAAACGTACATGATAAGTGTGAATATCACAATGAAAAGAAAGAAGCTATCAAAACCTACTATAACTGTATCAAAATGATTTAGGAGCCAAACTGAAGGGTCCAAGAATGGAAAAGTATCAATAATGAACATAATTTCAGTGGCTAGAAACATATCAAATATATTTAAATCCATGAGTTCATGACGACTTTTCTTAAAAAAAAAAAAAAAAGAATAAAAAAGAAAAAGGAAATGATTCCTGTTTGAGGAAGCCAGATATCCTGGTTAATTTTATGTATTAAATTGAATGGGCCACAGAGTAACCTATTTGCTCAAACATTATTTTGGGTGTACCTATAAGGGTATTTTTGTATGAGATTAACCTTTGAATTGTTAAACTGAGTAAAGGATATTGTCCTTTCTAATGTGGGTGACACTCATACAATCAGTAGAAGGCTTGATTAGAGCAAAAAGTCTGACCCCCCTGAAGAATGAACTTCACTTGCCTGACTGCTGAGCTGGGACATCAGTCTTCTCTTGCCCTTGGACTAGAACTTAACACCATCAGCAATTCTGGTTCTCAGGCCTTCAGACTCTGATTGGAACTATACTACTGGCTTTCCTGGTCTCCAGCTCACTGTTTGCAGATCTTGGGACTTAGCCTCCATACAGGTAAGCCAATTCCTTAAAATAAATCTCATATACACAAATACACACTCTATTGGCTCTGTTTCTCTGGAGATCCCTGATACCAGGAGACCACCTCAGTACTTTTAAAAACCTGTAAATAAAAAGAATCAAACTGTAATCCTGCCTTTGTATATGAATGGTATCAGGTGTTTTTGCAGCCCTAATGACTTCATAGATCTAAGAATTGATCACCAGAGACAGACAGAAAAACCGTGTAGTATGTGACTCTTGATTAAAGAGGAAAATACTACCTTTGAAGAACTCTTATCAAGACCTTAGATCCAAATATTAATTCGTAGCAAATACACTGACAAGAGAAACCTGTTAAATGGCATCACAGGGATACAGTCTATAAAATGCCAACTATGAGATAATCTATAGGACAACCAATACAGCTTTATCTACAGTAGGGGGGAAAAAAGATTGCAAGAAAAAAAAACTATGAAGAGAAAACCTAGAGATTAAAAATATTTTTAAGAAAAAATTATAATGGGTGGAATTTATTTGGACTTTAGTTTCAAAAAGAAAACTGTAAAAATAAATAATGAGCAGAGGGGTGCATATATCTCCTCAGATGAGTGTTTTTGTTTTCTTTGGGTAAACACCCAGAAATGGAATTGTTAGATCATATGGTAGTTTTATTTATTTATTTTTTTTTTTGAGGAGCCTCCATACTGTTTTCCATAGTGGCTCCACCAATTTATATTCCCGGCAGTGCATGATGATTATCTTTCTCTACATCCTTATCACCACTCGTTATTTTTTGACTTTTTGATAATAGCCAGTTTGACAGGTATGAGGTGATATTTTATTGTGATATGCCTGAAACAAATAGGCTATTGTATGTCAATTATACTTAAATAATGAAATAAAATAAAATAAAATAAATAAATGATAACCTGCAAGTTTAAACTCTTCATGCTTGCTGATTTAATAATTGTGTTTATTTTTTATTTTTTAGAGATACTTTCTAAAATATTTATTGATGAAATAATTTAATATTGGAGATGTTACTTAAAAATAATGTTAGAAGAGGGAAGGTGAGTAGGAGAGGGAAACAGGAGCTGATAATTGCAAGGTTTGTGGTGTATCCAGGGCACTTAATAATTTTTTTCTGTGTGCTTGTAGTATGTTTTAAAATGTCTGTGTTACACATTTTTTATTTATATTACTAATGCATAGTAAAGAACAAGTGTTATCTGAACTATTTTTAAAAACAAATCTAACATTTGTCCAGTGATTTAAAAAAAAAAATGTACTCACAAAAGAGAAAGAGAATAGTGCAAAAAACCGGGGATAGAAGCCAGACTTTGATTTGTGGATTTAATGTTGGAGTCATAAAAATATTTTATATGATTATAAAATAAAATTCAATCAAAAAGAAATCATTAAAAAACTAAAAATGAAACAAATGAAGCTAACTCAGTCTCCAGTTGGTGGCATAATCATGCAGGGAAGATCTATTGCAAATGACTTTAAGATGCAGTAATTTTATTTTATAATCTCAGTGGGAAACAATCTAAGAATAAACCATTTTTGGTAATCATGTTTTGGATGGTAGCAATGGTATTGTTCTAAAACTGGTGTATTTGTAATCTGAGATAGAGTAAATGAGTAATTATTAATTTTTTGTCACTAAAAACTGAGAATTTGGGCATGGGAGAAAATAGATATGATGTAAATTTAATGAGGGTAAGTAAATACTCAGTCCTGAAGTTGATTTGGAAGTAATAGTACAAATATATAATGCATTTTATCATATAATGTATTTTTTCTTGCTCCAGCCATGAAAAGTCCCAGAAACAATGACCAGTATCAACAATGTAATTAGGTTCTTATTGCTGCTATAACAAATTACCACCTAATGGCTTAAAATAGTGCAAATATTCTGTTACAGGTCTGGAGGTCAGAAATTCAAAATAAGTTTGACTGAGCTAAATTCAAATTGTCACCAGAGCTGGTTCTAAGCTCTACGAAAGGAACCAATTCCTTGTTTTTTCCCACTTTTATAGGCTGCCTGCATAGAATGTATCTTTTCATACTTGTATTATGGTTATGTGTTTTAAGTCTTAATCTTTTAGAGATACATTGTGAAATATTTATGGTTAAAATGACATGAAGGATTTGTTTCAAAGTAATTTTAGTAGTTGTGGGGTGGTGGGCATGAGGAAGTTAAAGGTGAAGTAATATTGGCAATTGGTTGTAACAGTTGAAGTAAGATGGTGGTCTATTTGTTTTATTTTACTATTTTCTCTGTTTTTAACTTGATGGAAAGTTTGCATAATAAAAAGTGTTTTACAAAAATCTTTAGTTATAAATTAATGTTCAGTATGATTCTTAGGTTAAGGTAACTACATTGAAACAAATGCATTCAGAAACAAAAGAATGCATAGCTTAAATTTTAAACCAGATGAAGAAAACCTAATCTGTCCAATGGAAAATAGGATAGAAGAAAAATAAAAGTAAAACAAATAAAAATTATTAAATAATAAAGCAGGATGAAATGCTAATATAACACAAATACATGGAGCAAATTCATGCGAGAAGAAATAGAGACTCTGAATAGACATATATCTATTCTAAAAATTGAATCAATGATTGATAGCCATCTGAAACAGAAGGCACAAGACCCAGAAAGGTTCACTGGTAAATTCTACCAAATATTTAAGAAAAAAATTATCAGTTTACTGCAATCTCTTGCAGAAGATAAAAACAGAGGAAATACTTTCTAACTCATTTATGAGTCTAGCATTACCCTAATACCAAAATTAGACAAGAAAAATAAGAAATTACAAGAAAAGTACACACCAATATCTCTCATGAATATAGATGTAAAAATTCCCAAGAAAATATTAGCAAATTAAATTCAACAATGTAAAAAAAGAATCCCACACCATGTCCAAGTGGGATTTGTCCTGGGTATGCAAGCTTTGTTCAACATTCAAAAATCAAGTAAAGCAATCTATTGCATCAACAGGCCAAAGAAGAAAAATCATACATCCATACCAATAGATGCAGAAAAAGCAGTTGACCAAGTTCAACACCCATTCATAATAATAATAATAATAAAGCTCTCAGTAAACTAGGACTAGAGGGAAAATTTTTCAACTTGATAAAGAATATCTACCAAAAACTTACAGCTAATATCATAGTTAATGGTGAGAAACTTAAAGTTTTCCCACTAAGATCAGGTTAAGGCAAGAATGCTTCCTTTCACCACTTCTTTTCATCATTGATGTGGAAGTCCTAGCTAATGCAAAAAGAAAAGGTAGAAAAAAAGTGAAAAGATTGGGAAGGAAGAAATAAAATTGTCTTTGTTTTCAGATAACATTATTGTAGGTGTCTATGTAGAAAGTTTGAAAGAATTGACAAAAAACAAAAACAAAAAAATGGGGGCTAAAAAGGGATTACAGCAAGGTTTCATGAACCAAGTTAATAGAAAAAAAAAGGATGCAAAAGTCAATTACTTTCTTATATACCAGCAGTGAACAAGTGGAATTTGAAATTAAAAATTCAATATCATTTAAATTAGCACTCCCCAAAATAAAATACTTAAAAATAAATCTAATAAAATGCACGAGCTCTATAAGAGCAAAACCAAGAAATTCTGACAAATGAAATCCAAAAAGAAATAAATGGAAAAATAATCCATATCATGGATAGGAAGATTCATTATTGTCAACATGTCAATTCTTCCCAACTTGATGAAGGTATTCAATGCAATCACAATAAAAACCCTCAGAAACTATTTAATGAATATTGAAAAATGCATTCTAAAGTCTATATGGAGAGGCAAAAGACCCAGAACAACCAACACAGTGTTGAAGAAGAACAAATTGGATAACTGACACTACCTGACTTCAAGACTTACTGTAAAGCTACAGTTATCAAGACAATGTAATATTGGTGAAAAAACAGACAAATATAGATCAATAGGAGAGAATAGAGGGCTCAGAAATAGACCCACATAAATGTAGTCAACTGTTCTTTGACAAAGAAGTAAAGGCAACACAATGGAGTGTAGGTCATCTTTTCAACAAATCATGTTGAACATGGGCACCCACAAGAAAAGAATAAATAAACTAGAGAGAAACTTTTTACAAAAATTAACTGAAAACTGGACCACATATCTAAATATAAAATGCAAAACCATAAAACCCTAGAAGATAACAGGAGGAAGCTAAGGTGACCTTATGTATAGTGATGACTTTTTAGATATAACACCAAAGGCACATCCATGAAAGAACACATTGATAAGCTGGGATTCATTAAAATTAAAAAGTTTTGTCTTGTGAAAACAATTTTAAGAGAATAAACAAGCAAGTCAAAGATTGGCAGAAAATATTTGCAAAAGGTATACCTGATAATGTACTATCATCCAAAATCTGCAAATAACTCTTTAAACTCGATAATAAGAAAAACAACCCAATTAAAAATGGACCATAGACTTTAACACATCACCAAGGAAGATATACAGATGGCAAATAGGCGTATGAAAAGATGTTCCACATCATATGTCTTTAGGGAAATGAAAATTAAAGCAAGGAGATGGTACTACACATTTATTAGAATGGCCAAAATCCAGAACATTGAAATCACCAGCTGCTGACAAGGATGTGGAGTAATAAGACTTCTCACTTATTGCTGAGGGGAATGCAAAATGGTACAGTCACTTTGGAAGACAATTTGGATGCTTCCTACAAAACTAAACATGCTCTTATTTTATGGTCCAGAAATCATGCTCTTTGTTATTTACCTAAAAAAGTGAAAACTTGTCTCCACACAAAACTTGCACATTAATATTTATAGAAGCTTGTTCATAACTATTAAAACAGCAACCAAGATATCCTTCAGTAGGCAAAGGGATAAATAAACTGTGGTACATCTAGACAATGGAATATTATTCAGCTCTAAAAAAAAAAAATGAGTTACCAAGCCATGAAAAGACATGGAAGAATCTTGAATGCATACTAAAAGAAAGTCAATCTAAAAAAGCGATATCTTCTATAAATCTAACTCTGACATTCTGGAAAAGGAAAAATTATGAAGGTAGTAAAAAGTTTAGTGGTTGCTAGTGCAGGTTGGGGAGGGATGAATAGAATAAATAGGTGGATCACAGACGATTCTTAGGGGAGTGAAAATACTCTGTTTGATGCCATAATGATAGATACATGCCATTATACATTTGTTTACACCCATAAAATGTTCAATCCCAGAAGTGAATCATACTGTAAACTATAGACTTTGGGTGAATATGATGTGTCACTGTAGGTTCATCAATTATAACAAATGTACCATTCTGGTGGGGAATGATGATAATACATGCGTGGTATATGGGTAGCCTCTATAATTCTCCCTCAATTATACTGTGAACCAAATATTTCTCTAAAGAAATAAAGTCCTAATAATTAAAAAAAAAGCTAATGATGACTCATGCCACCATATACTGACATATTGCAAATACATTCTAACAAAAACATTTTTACTCTCACAAAAGCAGACAAATTATAACTGATTAAAGAATTCAGAAACAGACCATTTTTATATGATGAAAGTTGAACTATAATGGGGGAAAACACAGACTAGTAAATGTTGTGGGGGGGGCGGGAAACTGGATCATTATATGGAAATAAACCTGATTTTCCACTTAACACCATAACAAAAGAGCAATATGCGATCAATTATCAATATAAATGTGAAAGGTAAAACTGCAATGAAGGCACTAGATAGTGAATAAGCAGGAAAATGACAGAGAGGAGTTAACACTTCCTGTAAGGAAATAGTATAAAGTAAGTTCCCCCATTTTTTTGTAACCTGAAGGCAAACCATAATCAAGTTGTATGAGCTGGCTAAAACTTTAGACTAGGCTACTTAAAGAACTAGAGGATAGGTTTCAGAGCAACTATCATAATGGGAAAGTGAGAGGAAATTTTAGAAAGTAGAAATCCAGACAGAGAAAACCTCAAATTCTTTTTGTGAACTTTGTCCAAGCATCTGGCTAATATTAAAAGAAATAAGTCAATCTGAATATATTCAAAGAATAGATTTAGTAGTCTAACTAATGATAAAGAAAAAAAAAGGAATGAAACTGAACTGAAATTTGGACTGTCATTCCCTATACAGGAGACAGAGATTCTCAGTTTGAGTTCGGTTGATTTAATTGCCTACTAGAAGAAAAAAGAATCAGCATTCTTTGAAGAAACATAACAGAACCCAGAGTCACCACAACATATCATTCCCAATGTCCAGGATGCAGTTCAAAATTCCTTTTAAGAAAAACAGAATAATGCTATCCATTCTTAATAAAACAATTAATCAACAGAGACCAAACAACCAAACCTGAGATGACTCATATGTTGTAATTATTAGAGAAGGATTTAAAAATATCTATTATAACTATGATCAATGATATAAAGAAAAATATATGTACATTCAAGGAAAAGATAGAAATTTTCAGCACAGAAATAGAAACTATAGAAAGAAATTAATGGAAAATCTAGAACTGGAAAATAGATCATCAAATAAAAACTTCAGTGGCTAGCCTAATATCAGAATGGAAATGACAGAGAAAGAGGAGATTGGTAAATAGAAATTATTCAATCTGAGGATGAATAGGGACCAGTAGTACAATACCAAATATTCACTTATATGTGTATTTGGAACTCCAGAAGAAGAGAGAGAGACTGGAACAGAAGAAGGATTTAAAGAAAAAAGTTGGTATATAATGTTGAAAAACATCTTTCTGTCTTAAACTAAATCTCCCAAACACAAACCATATGTAAAAATTGCATAAAAGCACTGCACTGAGGGCATCACATACAGAAGCACTCAAGGTGAATGTGCATTCAGGGAAACGGTTGAATCTAGAGATTACTGAGTCACTCCTCACAAAGGTGTTGAATAAACAGGAAAAATAATTGGAAAATACAGATAATTTAATAAATGATGTGGGGGAAACTGCCTCACTATGATTCTCAATCTCTCTATTTGCTATTCTTATTTATTTATACATAAATTCTAAGTAAAATGAACCACTGACTGATTACAGAGTTGCTTACTTGAATTCCTTCACACCACACTACCCCTCTCTACCATGACCTTTGACAAATGGGAATACTTTTCATCCAACTCACAAGATGAGCTAAAGAAAGAATCTGAGAATCTAGCAGAGATGGGCAAATTTAAGACAAAAGGCAATCCTGTTCTTCTTGCTTTCTGAGGCATCCTCAGGGATAAATGGCCAGGCCAAGAAGGAATTCAGTTACGAGTTATCATGAAATTGAGCTCTAAAACAAAGCCAAGCAGACCCCTAAACCAAAGGTTTCCTGAAAGTCTAGGATCTACAATGGGAAGGTTGGGCCACTTTTTCTTCTTTCTGTAGTACTCTGTGGGTCTCCCAGGCCATCGCTTGGGCAAAATAAGCTCTTAAAGAGTCTTCAGTTTTAATGAGGAGTCTCATCAAATGGAGCAAACACCGAACCAGATTATCAAGTTTAGAAGTAAAGGCCTAAAAGTAAAGGCAGGTACTAGTGTTATTTCAATAACCTACTTTCTCTCTTTCCATAATAGTTCCCTTTCTGGCCTACCTTTTTTCATTCTACCAGACAACCAGTGTTCTGAGGCTGTTTCCCCCAATGTTTCCTATTTTTTGTGTTCATGTTCTTTCTGACACAGTCCAAAATACTTTACTTTTCTCCTCAGTATCTTCCCAAATTAGAGCTCACTTCTCCTCTGTCACAGCCATTTAAGCTCTGTTAATTACTAGCTAACAAAAGACAATAAAGGTAGGCATTACTGATAAGTAATAACAGAATGTGAAAGTCTTTCCTGATGTAGCTTTCCATTGTGGCTAAAACCTTTAGAGTCTTAAAGGCAGATGAGTGAGTAACTAGAATATTCCCCATACTATGGAGGAGTCCATAGAGGAACTGACTCCAGAGGGAGAGTTGGACAGGGAAGAGCCTCAGTAACCAGGCTCCCATTTCAAAAGAGCTGATCTGCTTTTTCCTGCTTTCATGTTAAGGTTCTGAATAGATTTAGCAGAGGGAAGAGCATATGACTATTTTAAATTAAAAAAAAAAAACAGTGAGGTAGAGGGCTGTGGGTAGGAGCTTCCTAACGGTTCCTGAGCTTCAGTGTAAATGTGAGCCCTGTCATAGTCTCATTCTGTCAGGAAGTCCTATGTCATGAGTCCCAGGCTGCCTCAAAATGTGTCAGAGGGGTGAGGAGTGTTATTTTACAAATTCCTCTCAGTATTTCTATTCCTGAAAGTGATTATTGTACAGTTTTTTCCAGTTTTATTGAGAAATAATTGACAACATTGTATAAGTTTAGGGTGTGCAGAATGATGTTTTGATTTACGTATATTGTGAAATGATTACCACAATAGGTTTAGTTAACATCCTTCAGTTCATATGGCTATTATAAAAAGAAAACAATTCTTTCTGTGATGAGAACTCTTAAGATCTACTCTCTTAACAGCTTTTCCATCTACCATACACCAGTGCTAGTTACTATCATCAGGGTTTATTTTACATCCCTAGTAATGTAATCCTTACTCCTCCCTCGCTTCTCCCATCCTCTGCCTCTGTTAACCAGATCAGGATTTCTTTGGCTAGTCGGGGTCTTTTGTGGTTCCATGTAAATTTTAGGAGTGTTTGTTTCTATTTCTGTAAAAAATGCCATTGGAATCCTAAGAGGAATTACATTGAATCTATAGATGACTTTTGGAAGTGTTGATACAACATTAATTCTTCCAATCCATGAACACAGGATACCTTTCCATTGATTTGTGTCTTCTTCAATTTCTTTCTTCAATCTGGTTTTCAAAGTTGTCCCGTAGCTCTTTGGTTAAATGTATTTCTAAATATTTTATTGTTTTTGATGCTATTGTAAATGGAATTGATTTCTTTATTTCTTCTTCAGAAAACTTGTTAGTGTTACTGAAGTTTTTAAGTGCTCTTGCAACTGTAAATCATACACACACACACACACACACACACACACACACACACACCATATTGTCATCTCCACAGCGAGTGTTGATCCTCAGAAGTATTACAGAATTGTCATATGACAGGATGGGCTTTTTTTTCCTTTTCATTTTAAAACATCCCTGTCTGCTTACTTGTTTTAGTCCCCTGCAGTGAATGAAGAAAACCTTGCAAAGGTTTACAGATACAGGTTAGACTCCCTAAGCAAAGAACACTGCAGGATGCTTTTATATGTAATGAGAACTCCCCAAATCCACATTCTTAAAGCAATCCAGGTATCTAAATTACTGATGCATTAAATTCACTCAGATAATACAGTAGTAAATAAAATAACTTTTAACACAAACATCATTGGCCAGTTTTCTAAGAGTTTTCATAAACTGAAATGTATCTTCATAATCAAATTCCTTTGGCTTTCCTTTGTATTGTTTCAACTTTGTACATATAAACTAAGATTTAAAGCGTATAGGTAATTCAATAAACATTTAATGCAGAATGTTTGTCATTAGAAGAAATGTTTGTCATTATACACTAGGCCCTTATATTAAAAAAGAACAATAAACAGAAATATTGTTTTCATTTCTTCAAATGTTAAAGCCAGAGCAGTCTACGGGTGAAAGTAATACTGAGTCTAGTTCAGCTGAAAGATAGAAAGAAAAACCTATAAAAGAGAGGTAGAGAAGGCGGGAAAGAGAGAGGGAAAAGGAAGAGATTACCCACATTGGATTCCAGTTCTAAATCAGCACTTCAGTTTACAAATCCTCCACCAAGGGGTTTAGTAGAGGAGAATTGCAGTATTTGAGCCACTAAATCAATTTAAGTCACATTAATGATTTGTACACCTTAAAACTGTTAGTTTTAGCAATTCCGTAGCATTCCTGATTTCAAATGAACACGTTTGTAATCACGAGAACTACTATCTGGTTGTGGAGGCAAAGGGAGATAGGGATTGGCAGTGGTCACACTACATTATTATCCAATTGTGTTTAATGGAGAGCTCATAGTGAATGCGAATGATAAGAATTCTTGTTTCAGCCTAAATCAATGTTTCACCTTGCTTAAAAAGTTGCTAAAATATGGAGTAAATGTTCCCCTTTAGTATTGGAGTTAATGAATATAATTACAATGTAGTAAAATAAGTGAAAAGAAACCAACTTTTATTTTTTTTCAATATGTGAAATTTATTGTCAAATTGGTTTCCATATAACACCCAGTGCTCATCCCAAAAGGTGACCTCCTCAATACCCATCACCCACCCTCCCCTCCCTCCCATCCCCCATCAACCCTCAGTTTGTTCTCAGTTTTTAAAGGTCTCTTATGCTTTGGCTCTCTCCCACTCTAACCTCTTTTTTTTTTTTCCTTCCCCTCCCCCATGGGTTTCTATAAGTTTCTCAGGATCCACATAAGAGTGAAAACATATGGTATCTGTCTTTCTCTGTATGGCTTATTTCACTTAGCATAACACTCTCCAGTTCCATCCACGTTGCTACAAAGGGCCATATTTCATTCTTTCTCATTGCCACGTAGTACTCCATTGTGTATATAAACCACAATTTCTTCATTCATCAGTTGATGGACATTTAGGCTCTTTCCATAATTTGGCTATTGTTGAGAGTGCTGCTATAAACATTGGAGTACAAGTGCCCTTATGCATCAGTACTCCTGTATCCCTTGGGTAAATTCCTAGCAGTGCTACTGCTGGGTCATAGGGTAGCTCTATTTTTAATTTTTTTGAGGAACCTCCACACCGTTTTCCAGAGTGGCTGCACCAATTTGCATTCCCACCAACAATGCAAGAGGGTTCCTGTTTCTCCACATCCTCTCCAACATCTATAGTCTCCTGATTTGTTCATTTTGGCCACTCTGACTGGCGTGAGGTGCTATCTGAGTGTGGTTTTGATTTGTATTTCCCCGATGAGGAGCGACGTTGAGCATCTTTTCATGTGCCTGTTGGCCATCTGGATGTCTTCTTTAAAGAAGTGTCTATTCATGTTTTCTGCCCATTTCTTCACTGGGTTATTTGTTTTTCGGGTGTGGAGGCAAGGGAATTAAAAGCAAAAATGAACTACTGGGACCCTGTGAAGATAAAAAGCTTCTGCACAGCAAAAGAAACAACCAACAAAACTAAAAGGCAACCAACGGAATGGGAAAAGATATTTGCAAATGACATATCGGACACAGGGCTAGTATCCAAAATCTATAAAGAAACCAACTTTTAACAACTATATAACTTAATGTATTTAGCTTTGATTTAATGCTTAGATTATATCTTCAGTAGTAAAAAATATGTTTTAATCGAATTAATAAATAATTAATAAATTAGATTGTCATGATTCCCTCTCCCCCTCAAATCTCTCCTTCTTTTTCCTTTCTTTTCTCAACTAGTGACATGACCACCTATCAATATACAGTTAGTCTCTGGTAACACTGACTGTAATAAGTTCATAAATGTACAAATGAACAAATATAAAAATTATGAGTAACAATAACAGTGTACTTCCCTAGGCCAGGCTCTGCATCAAGTACCAGGGATTCCTCTATGATTAAGACATGGCAGCTCCCTGGAGGAACTGAGTGTTCAGAATCCTCACTAAGGACTGATTTCTATTTTCACTAGTGGCTTTATTAGAGCAAAAGAATAACAGCTGTTAATTCTTTGCACGGCCAGGTGGATGGCTTGGTCACAGTGGATTCAAGGTATATTCGACTTACAGTAAGCGTTCATATGAAAAACTTCATTAGAAATGCCTGGAGGACAACGGAGACACCATGTTAGGAACATGTTTCTCACTGAATGAGTGCTAATAAATGCTTCTCTTCCCTCTTCATAGAAGGTCTAGTCTTGGTTTGAAGCTGTGTTTCCACTAAGTGGATCGCCTCTACCAAATTTATAATTTTTGCCATTATCTATGCATTATCTATGCATCAAGTAAATGCTTAAATACTCGATAATTTTATTTACCATGCCTCACAATATTTACGTAGTTTATCCCAAGCAATAATATAAGTGAATCAAGTTTTTATATGCCTGCTATATACTTTCTACTACATACTAAAATGTATAATTAAAATCTAAAATGTTTATTGATGCACCTCCCTAAAACTTCTCATCCAATTTATCCCAGGAATGTGAGAACCATTCTTGGGAAAACACTGGTTTAGTGCAATATGGGAACTGTTCCAATTGGGAAAATGGCACTATTAATAATTGTAAGTCATATTATTTAAATCAGGTATAACTGATTTTAACACATGGAAAAACAATCTGTACAATGCTAATCTGACTCAACATGGGCGTCCCAAGAGATTAAGGAAAATAGCATTTGTCAGATACTTTGTTGAAACAATGATGTTAGAAAAATTTTGTCTGAAATAATAGGTCTTGAGCCTTTTTAAAATTGACTCACAGTAAGCGGACAATCATTAATTTGTGACAACTTTCTTATAAATTTATTATAAGAGAAACTCCAGTCATGTCTCAAAATCCATTAACAATATAATTAGAAAGTAATTTCAAATAAATTCTTCAGGAGGTTCCTTCCTCTCAAGCAAAGGAGGTTGAAGAACAAAGCCCCATGTGAAAAAAACCTTTGGGGGGCCTCCTGGGTGGCTCAGTTAGTTAAGCATGGGACTCTTGGTTTCAGCTCAGGTGGTGATCTCACAATTCCTGAGTTCAAACCCTGTGTGGAGCTGTGCACTAACGGCACAGAGAGTGCTTGGAATTCTCTCTCCCTCTGTCTCTTTGCCCCTACCCAACTTGTGCTCTCTCTCTCTCTCTCTCTCTCTCTCTCTCAAAATAAATAAATAAACTAAAAACTAATTTAAAAAAAGACAAAAACCTTTGGGAAATCATAATATCAGGGTCTCTTAACATGAACTGGTTCCCAGGCAACACCCTTTCATGATTCCTTCATTAATGCCCATGGAAGTGATTGACTGTAGTTTTACTCTGCTTAAGCCATTCCCACAAGTGGAGATGTAGCACATGGTACAATATTGCGTGCCCAGGGTCATGCTTGCTCTTATGAGGAGACCTTCATGGGAGATGCGAACTCTGGTCTCTCAAGCAGCCTACAGTCTAGCTGATGAGACAGAGAGAAATTGAAGATAATTTACAGCCACGGGCTAAATCATGAACCAGTGTCAATCAGCACTGAAGGAAAGGGAGATCAAGGGGACCAGAATCCTTCAGAAAAACTTTATGGAACAAATGGAACTCAGGCTGACCTTGTGATTGGTCACAGTCAAAGAAACAAAAAGAAAGAAAGGCATGCCAGAAAAGATAAAACATGAACGAGGAGACAGATGCCAGTGGGAGTGAGCTGGTGTTTCGCCTTCCCTCGTGGGGCATTGCGGAGACTGGACTAATCATCCCTGGGACTGCCAGCCTGTGTTTGTTAAAATACATCATTGCCAAGATAAAAGAAAAAAGAGATTTAGTTTTCACAAAATAAAAAAAACTTCCAGAAAAACTGAATGCATTCCCTTAGGGTAAAACAAAGCATGGAGAATTCCAACTCCAAAAGCAGAATTTTTCCGAGTTTGAAATAATAGGGGGAACAGAACTGGAAGCCAGTATGTAGCCCTAGGAAGGAGCTTACCACTATATGCTGCAGCCACACATTTTCCCCTTTTCTTTATATTAACATTACATCATTGCTCACATTTATTTCCTTGGGGATGGGTATCTGTTTCTCATTAGAACCTCTCCTTTATCTTCCTTTTTGGTATCCTTTCTCAATTATTAAATTTTATGCCAATTAATCCTATTAATAAAAGACCCCAGATTCAAGTAACATTATTTTTTCTTCTCGGGTTTGGAATTGCTTAAGCAGACAAAGGGTAGAGTCAAATCAATTGTCCCCATGGGCATTAATGAAGGAATCATGAAAGGGTGTTGCCTGGGAACCTGGTTCATGTTGAGAGACCCTGATAGGGTGATTTTTCACAGGTTTTTTCACATGAGCCTTTGTCCTTCATCCTCTTCCTGCTGACTTTGCTTCATGTAGAATTTTTGCCCTCACAGCCAGATGTGCCTGGTTGGGAGGAGAAAATATCAGCCCCAAATGGACATTCCCTAATACTCCAGTATTTAGATATGTGTAGGAAGATACCTGGACTGTGGGGACTGTGTTTATCCAAATGATTTGACAGTCTTCATTGTTCCATTTGAATCATTCTAGGAAAATGTAGATTTTTATCATTTGCCTATAATTTATTATTGAGTATTACTATCGCACTAGAAATTGGTGGCTTAGTCTTAAAATTTAATGTTAAAATTGTACCACAATTCAGATTTTACAAAGCTCTTCTTAAACAAGTTACTTCACCTGCTTTCTCCCCACTGAGTCGTTGAGCTACCTTAATATCATTCATACAGAAATAGTTCCTCATTTTGAGGGAACAGCCAATGAGCAAACTTCAATCCCAAGCATATGCGTAAGGGGCACTATATTAATACTTTCAATTCTGGTAACGTTGGCAGAGATCCTGATATCAACCTGAGGCACACCCTCTCTCTCTGTTCAAAACAAATGTACCCTGACTGCTTCAACTTCAAACTAAAATGCAGCATCACTCAATATGCTTGTGTGAGTACTATAGTTCAGGGGGAAACTCCATTTATGAAAACTTCAGACTAAACTGAGAATAGGCTTCTGGATGCAAATGTACAAGGAAGGCAAGGGAAATAGGGAAAACAAGCCCATTTATTATCATTACCTTCTAGAAAATACCCAACACACTTTGCACTTTGCACACTTTGCAAGATATAAGAACACCCTTGACTGGTGATCTTGTTTCTGTGTCATGATGTTTGCAGAGAGGGTCTGGCACACCGACAGCACTCCCAGCAACAGTCTAGGGAATTGGTTTTCCTCTTTGGGAAGTCATAAATCTTGCGGCTGTTTACCATGACCTAACAAAACCTCTGTCTGAAGGAATGGCAGACGCATTCTGAATCTAATCTCTGACATCAGCTTGGGCTGGCTGGTAACGTGTGTTTACACAGAGCCCTCCGAAAGCTGTGACATGTGATGAGTGTCATGGCCCTGCCTTCCTTGGGCAGCCTAATTGCCTATCACTACCTGATACAGTAGGGAAGCGGCCCCTCACCAGGCTGGAGAAACCCAGAAGAGTAAGGGGAAGCACTTACAAGGCAAAGTCTGAAACCAAAGGAATGCAAACATGGATTCAACAGATTTCCAACACTTATAATCAATACATTTGGCAAAATCACATGTCTTGCAGTTTCTATTCCAGAGAGATCTTAAAGAAATAAGATGACAACAGGAAGAAGCTGCAACTAAAACTGACAGATGGAAATAACAACTGCATGGCCTGGGACTCGGGCTGCAAGAGAAACCACAAAAAAATCAGACCAGAAGAGCTTTCTCCTTAGATGAAGAGCACCCAGGAGGCAGGAAGAGAGATGGGGCTAGGAGGCAGGAGGGAAGCTTCCGGAACAAACCATAAAAGTGCATAACTGGGCCTGCCAATGGTGGCATTAAGGAAAGTGGCTGGAAAATCAATATGGAAAGGAAAAATTTTTTTAAAGAAGTCTTGAGAAAAATGAAAAACAGCCTCATTAAAACATTTGGAAGTGATTATAAAAACCACCTTGAAATAATCAGTGTTAAACACAGCTTCAGAAAAAGGTACTGGGATTTGGCTCAATTAACTCTTTCAGTCCTACACCTATGTCAGTTTCCACGGACACAACATTTTACTAAAAAAAACCTTCCATCACACTGTCTCAGTTCTAAATAGGAAGCCATTAATACAAAGAGGAAGTGGCTGGAACTAAATTGAGAGAGATATGAATTAAAATACCCATGCAAATTAACTCTGATTTTTTCTTTAAAATGTACAAAATTCAAAAAAGAACTCCAAGCAATTCCATCACGATTTTACACAAAAGGGAGCCACTTAAAACGAAATATTTGTAATTAACTGATAAAGAAACTGTATTATTACATCGGACTTTCCTGATTCATTTGTTAAATGATACAATTTCCTTGGCCAGAGGAGAAGTCACAGCAGAAGTGGGGCTTAAGAAAATCAGCAAAGGGGTGTGTGGACTTCCTGGCCCTTCCTCTAGCACCATGGTCCCCTGACCAGAGGTCACTGACACCCGAGGCCAGAATTGCAAGGAGCCCATGAACCTTAGGGACCTAAGGTTCTATATGTGTTTATTTATACTTTTTTTCCTCTTGGGCAAAAGGTCTGTTAACTTTTCAGCAGCATCTCAAAAGATGTTTGCAACTTAAAGAAAATTTAAGATTAAATTGTAATATGAATAAGTGACTACTTTCACACTGTGGGGGGGGGGGGGGGCCCAGGTAACCCTAACAATGCTGCCACTCATTAGCTTCCTATTAACTCCTGTTAGAATAAAAGTCTTCTACATGAATATAAACATAAACATATGCCTGTATATACATATACTTACATAATATATGGGTGTGTATACATCAACATATATATGTGTATATGCATATGTAATATATGGGTATATATACATATATGTGTATTCATGTTAGTATATACATAAACAACAAATCCTCTTTCTCTTAGGAGTAGCCTCTTTGAATTTTAGCAGGCCATGTGGCTACCCCAATACAAGTGACATTCATGCTCCCTTGCAGGTTTGTGTGACAATCTGGCATCTAAATTCTAGACAATGGGCTGTAAGGAAAGTATCCTTAAAGGGAGGATCATTCTCTTTCTTTCTGCTTCTCCCTTCCTCTTGACTAGAATATGGATGTGATGGTGGAAGCTTCCAGATTTAATGAACACCTTGGTCTATGGTTTGATTTTGGGAAAGTGAGAAGAAGGTAGGACATGAGAAATAAATAAGCTTGTATATTGGTCATACCACCACTATTTGGGGTTTTGATTTTTGTATTCCTTGCAGCCTAATCTAATTTGAACACCTCTAAAGAAATATCACTCATTTAGATGCATCAGAAAGATAAACCTTGAGACTAAGAATGGACTATCTCCAATGTCATGGAGATAGGATGTTGATGTTGTAAGGGCAGCTGGTTCTGGATGCAAGCTGTTTCCACGACAGGAGAACCCTTACGCCCCAGCTCCTCAGACAATGAGGGAGGGTCTGCCTCAGGAAAATGGCCATAGGTTATACTGAGAAACAACAATTTCTTGGTAGAGCCATAAGAACAGGAGCGTGGGGAGCCATTGCTCTACCTAACACTGCTCGAGACAGTTTCCTTTTGCTGCCTACATCAAGTCCACCACCAGCCAAAGATGTCAGTGTATGGTAGGTCTCTGTTGTGCTTGGCGCCGTGGACCCACTGCTCTTGCCTCCAACTGCAACAACAGGGAGATCCTAGTTCCTGGGAAATTCAGTAGACTATTTTGGATTTTCATCCACATTATGTAATGGACTGAACATAACACTTGTAGTGTTTTCAGGCTTGTTATGGAAAGGAGGGGCCAAGGAGGAAAGAAAGATATCTCTATGACAGCGAGATGGGGCTTGGAGCCATTTGATTTGAATATTAAAAGAGAGATGACCTTGTTTTGAACCCCTAGATGATGACATGGGACATATCAGTTACCTGTGTAAGATTTCACTTAACATAAGGTTAAAATCACTGCCTTACTCAGAATGAAAGCTCAGGATTTTATAGCACACTGCTTTAAATGCCAGACTTCAGGTCAGACAAACAGGGTTTGAATCCCAGCTCCCCCTTTTAATGATCATGGATGCCTAATTTAGTCTTTCTGAATCTCCATTAGCCTGGCTTTGTGTCCAAGAAACACTATACCGGACTTCTTACCCATTCAATGATTGGCAAATGACTTTCATTTTGAGTCTCAATTCAAATAGTTTGGTTGCCGCCCGTTGGAGTACTATGTTGAAGATCTTGATGTAGCCTAACTTCACTGGGAAAGTGTTCTGAGTCCTCAGGGATGCACAACAGGGGTACATGCGTGGAAAGGGAAGAGGTCCAACACTTGCCATGTATTTAGCTTTCTTGTTCCAGACTCATGCAATAATTTGCACGGACAAGCACATACCTTGTAAAGTCAGAGAAACACAAGAAATAAACCAGAAAATTTGCCACAAAAAGCAGAAATTCCCCAAGGGTTTCAGGTGAAAAGAAAAATTCTGGCAACAGAAACTCATATATGGAATTTAACCTCTCATTTACACAGGTTCTAGAAGAAAACATCTGAATATATGTTTGTATATATAACATTTAAATGAACATGGTTGATATCGAAATGACTATACATAGTTGAATAACATCCATAAATATGCAAATCCACAAACCATGTCAATTAGCTTAATACCAGCTTTCATCCTCCAACATCTTGGAAATTCCTGATGATCACCATTTAGGGCACGTCAGAGGTGAAGGGCTGGGAAGTCCCCAAAAGGGACACAGTTTATCATAATTTTTTTCTCAAGTTTTACTGCCGAGTTCATATGTGACTTCCTATGGGGTTAAAAGTTAGGGAGGCCAAATGACCAAGAACGGAAATGGGCATTTGACTGTCTTCTTCCAACGTTGCTCCACTGTGGCTCTCTCTCCCTGAAGACTGCAGTGTCTGTGCTAAACAAGAACAAAGCATGGTTGGTCCTATACCCAGTTAGGAGGTAGATCAAGAAACAAGCTGATATGGGAATCACGTGAAAGTTGCAACTTTATTTTGTTTTTATTGTTTATTTTTGAGAGACAGAGAAAGAATGTGAGTAGAGGAGGGGCAGAGAAAGAGTGAGACACAGGATCCAAGGCAGGCTCCGGGCTCTGAGCTCTCAGCACAGATCCTAACACAGGGCTTGAACCCATAACTGTGAGATCATAACCTGAGCTGAAGTCAGAAGCTTAACTGACTGGGCCACCAGGTGCCCCATAAGGAAAACTGCAACTTTAATTGCAACTTCCAGTTCAAACCAACCTTGATCTGGACCATAACAAACTCAAGCAGTTTGGAAATATTCTATATTGCTTTACATCTCTTTGATTAGCTGGTGAGATCAAACCAGAGTATCTCTGTAGCAACACTCTAATTGCTTCTTGGCCCCAGTTGTCTTTCCAGTCCCCATTTGCTGGCAGTGTCATAGCTAGCCTTATGAAGAAAAACAAAAGGCCTAATAAATACTCTGCAAGAAGCCTTCTCTGATACCATCAGACTAATCTCTTCTTCCGTATTCACCGAGTTCTTTAGAATCTCACCCATCACTATAGGCACTATATACTATACAGATACACATTATGTTAATGCTAGTGATAAATACATATGCATTTGTTATGTATATGTGCTTATAACATACAAATATATATGCATATTATGAATACATTTATTGAATAATATTTATATAAATAATGTGTATATACATTGTTTTAATACTAGTGATAAATATATGCATATACTGTATGTATATACAAATGCATAAAATACATATATACATATATATGTGCATGTCACGAGACTCAGGAACTTCTAGAAGGCTTTCTATATAACCAGTAAGATTTAGCACTTTGTTGGGGCGCCTGGGTGGCGCAGTCGGTTGAGCGTCCGACTTCAGCCAGGTCACGATCTCACGGTCCGTGAGTTCGAGCCCCGCGTCAGGCTCTGGGCTGATGGCTCGGAGCCTGGAGCCTGTTTCCGATTCTGTGTCTCCCTCTCTCTCTGCCCCTCCCCCGTTCATGCTCTGTCTCTCTCTGTCCCAAAAATAAATAAACGTTGAAAAAAAAAATTAAAAAAAAAAAAAAGATTTAGCACTTTGCACAAAGTATGTGCTCATATCCATTACGACATGTTCAGTCACAAATAGCAGAAGCAATCCCCTCAAAATGGCTTAAACAGATTAGGAGCTATATTTTCTTCACTGAGTAAGAAGCCTGGTAAAACAGGTAAGGAGTCCCTGGCCAGTACATCTCACAATGTCATTTGGAACCCAGGCTCTATCGGGCTCTTGCACTTTTGCTTAGGATGTACTATTCACAGAAGCACCTCATGAACTCCACACAGTTCTTCCCCATCCAGCCTTGCATCCACATCACAGCGAGGAAGGATGGAAAGCAAAGAGCATTTGTCACATGGATCAGCCCCTCCCTTAACCTTAATTAGCTTTCTGGGAGCCCAATCCTGTGACTTATCTTCATATCTCACTAGGTCAAACTATGTCACTACCCTTGCTACAAGAGAAGTGGGTGAATGTAATATTTATAACACGTGCACTACCACACCAAATGACATTGAGGATCATTTAGTTAGTAAAAAGGGGGGCAAACAGATGATTGATATAGGTGACAAGCAGTGTTACAGCATCTGGAATGTTTTCCAGTTGTTACATGAGCTTCCTGGCCAATCATTTCTACACACTCTGTCTTTTTTAGTATGTGTTTTGAAGACAGTGTTAGCATAACAAAAAATCTATATATAACATATTTATTTAGACATACTCATTGGAATTACTTCTTTCCCACAGCCTTCAGTCATTAGACTCAAATGCCAACAAATTTTTTTTAAGTATGAGAATTATCTCAAAAGAAATGAGAAGACAGTTATTCACTCCTAGATGAGTCAACTCTTAATAGATTTATTTGAATTGTGATAAAGAGATTTTAAAGATGAGAAATCCTCAATATAGGAAAATTAAGTGGTTAAATAACAACAGCTATAATCTGCAATTATTCTCTAGACCTCTCATTTGTCACTTTATTAAATGTGCCCTCAATCATAATTCTGTTCTCTTCAACAGCACTACAAGCTCCCCAAGGGCCCCCAACCAAACTCTATGATTCTTTGACTCTCAGTGCTGAGAGCCCTGCACTCCGTCAGTGCTTAAGAATTGCTTGTTGAAGATTCTGGAGAGGAAAGAATTTCCTAAAACTACTGTTCTAAGCACTGAACAAATATGTTGTTAACATGCATTAAACTGAAAAGCATTTTTGTAAGGGACTAAGGCCCAATAGGAAACCGTACAGATGAGGTTAATCTTAGTTGATAGCAATTTTGCAATCAAGATCAAACAAATTATTAGTCTTTATCCTTTCGTTAATTCTTCTCACACTTCAAAGATGATAACAGAGATGTCTACGCTTCAAAGGAGGTTCCTGGAATACAAAGGGAATTTAGCAATAACCTAATCCAAACCCTTTGTTTACAGATAAAGAAACTGAGTCTTGGAGAAGTCAAGGGGCTTGAAGCTATTTAGCTCCTGAGTAGAACAAGTTTCCAGGCTTCTGAAACTCTTGATAAAATCAGTACAGTGGACTGAATATTACGTCTCCATTCAAATGTTTTCTTTCTCAAAGTGTTGTGTCAAGTGGCCTGATTGTTTTACATTAACATGTTTCATCAAGACTTGAGAAATGCTTTTTATAAATGCTGAACTGAGGCAGGTACAACCATCTGTCTTTGTTAACCTTTGTCAGTGGCATCCCCAGCTTTAAGGAAACACATTTTGGGGCTCAGTACTATCATGTGAGAAATAGGTCTGCCTAGAGAGGGCCTTGAGGATTTCAGGACCACCATGGCAGTGAAAAGATCATGAACCGTGATACTATCAGTGCTTTGGGTGGAATAATTAAGCCACCATTTGTGTGACAGGGCTGTGGTCATTCCTAAGGGCAGAAGTGCATGCTATCAAACGACACCAAAATTAAATTCAAGGAAAGGGACTCACAAGCAATGACAGCTATTTGAGACTGAATAAGTGCTCCCAAGAAGTGCTCCAAGGGAAAGCCAGGAGATAAGATGGCATGACAAAAAAGAAAATGCCTCTTCTAACTCAGCCAGTACCAGTGTGACCCTTGGCATGACACACTCTATCTCTGAGCTTTATTCTCAATGTCTTTGGAATGAGGTTGAACAATACATTTCACTCTAAGTTCCCTACCAGTTCTAAGTTTTAAAGCTTCTCAGTGGTAAGAATTCCAAAAAGCTCACTTTATTAACATTTCTTTCTTTATGGGTAAACATGTAAAAAGTCTTATAACAAAGTCACTTTCCTCTTGATGGGCTTTTTTATATGTCTTCTTACTTTCCAAGAAAACTGCTGTGTTTTATCAAATCTTTCAATCATTGTTTCTAAATATGAGCCGTGATTGGATGGTTTCCTGAGATAGCATAAAAAATACGTGGTTCTTACTCTCCCTTTGCTGTTTCATCCAACTTTTTTTTTCTGACCATTATGCCAAAAACATAGGATTCTAGGTTGTGTTGAAATGAAAATAAGATGATTTCCCAAACTTATTTAACTGCCAAAATTATATAGCCATCACAAAAGGCAAATATTTAACTTCCAACATATTGATAGAAAATAGAACCATTATTATTAATTATTATTAACCGAAGCCTCCTCTTTTGCTTGTTGATTCTTTCATGCTAGTCCATCACTCAGCCTGTGAATCAGACCTCCCAGAATAACCCGATTGGGGCAAATTCAGCACATTTTAGTTTAACTTTCTTCAATTCAAACACAACTTGCACAAAGAGGTGAGCATCTAACAATTCAAAGGAACAAACCATTAAATTAAAATTCCTAACTTGATTGTTTGAATCACACTGGGATAAATTTACATCCTCCATAGCACTGTGGGAATTCACTCTGTGGGAGATTTTTCTGGCTACATTTTTTAAGCAAACCTTTTCTTTTCTCTTCTTTTTGAAAGGGTGAATTACTTGTCGCTGTACCTTTAACGATAAGATGAAAGAAATAAAAACTGGGCTCCAGGAGAAAACAATGAGGCAATAATTCTGAAATTAAAATACAGCACATGATATATCAATATAATTGTCCTGCGTATGTGAAGATAACTCTGCTTTGATGGTGTTATTTCCTGAGCACGCAAAACCTAATAAAATCTGGAGGGCTGAACTGATGAGAAATTCAGTGTTAGACATTATGAAAAACACACACTAAAATAGCCAAACAAAATTACTGAAAAACAATTTTAGTGGCAAATTATTTATCTAAGTAATGCAGGAAGATTTATAGAGATCTTCCAACATTAAAATAAATTAGTTACATAAAACACTTAACTTCCTTGACAAAGGAAAAGGATATGATTATGTAACTATTTGTTTGACCTTGAACAACTCCGTTGACATTTCTGTGGCTCGGTTTCTTCATGTTTTATTATTCATACTTGATGAAACCTTAAATTTTTCTAAAATTTCTATGACTATTCTCTGTGCTGATACTCCCCCCTCCTTGTCTTTTATTCATCTCATTTCTTCAAAATGGAATCATTAATTATAAAATAGAAAAAATAGGTTTGGTTTTGATCGTATCACAAATTGATTATATAAATACCAAACTGCAACAGAATCAGTCATGGAAGTATCCAGGATGATGCTTCCAAGTATCCAAGTAAGCATGAGGCATCCAAAGGAAAAAACAAAAAGATGCTAGCCTTCACTACACAAGTAACAGGGGGACAACATATTTGCTTGATGTGACCTTGGGCATATCATTGAACTGTTCTGCATCCATTTTCTTTTCCGTGTATGTAAAGTGGAGGCAATAACAGTATCTGTTACAGAATCACTGGGAGACTTAAATGAGATAATTTCTACCTAAATCTAGGAACTGCCATATAGTGAAAGCTCAATAAATATTTCCCATAGTTAGCATTTTACTGTAATTATTACAGATAAGCTTTCCGCTGTGTTTACCATTTAGGGAATAAATTTCAGCAACCAGAACATTCCACTTCAACATGAGCATTGCTATTTAACACGACGTAGGAGAAGTTTGGTAGAAGTTTTTCAGCTCTTTCCTTATAAATAATAAAACAATCACTCAAATAAGAACTAATTATCTTATAAGAAAGTGATGAACCTTGATTTGCATAGTCATAAAAAAGGAATTTGCAAGCTACAGCTTTGCTAGGATGAAAAAGATGGAGAAGGAGGAAGAAAGATTTGTTTTTCCAATTTCTTGGTATTCGTCCCTAGGTTTTGAATTATTTTCCCACATGATTGGTCCCTTCAACTTATAAACCTACAAATCCAGCTTTATAAAAACTCCAAAGTTTTTTTAATTTTATTTTTTATTTTTTAAAATTTACATCCAAATTAGTTAGCATATAGTGCAACAATAATTTCAGGAGTAGATTACTTAGTGCCCCTTACCCATTTAGCCCATCCTCCCTCCCACAACCCCTCCAGTAACCCTCAGTTTGTTCTCCATAGTTATGAGTCTCTTATGTTTTGTCTCCCTCCCTGTTTTAATATGATTTTTGCTTCTCTTCCCTTATGTTCATCTGTTTTGTCTCTTAAAGTCCTCATATGAGTGAAGTCATATGACATTTGTCTTTCTCTGACTAATTTTGCTTAGCATAATACTCTCCAGTTCCATCCAATCTTGCAAATGGCAAGATTTCATTCTTTTTGATTGCCGAGTAATACTCCATTGTGTCTTCTTCATCCATTCATCCATCGATGGACATTTGGGCTCTTTCCATACTTTGGCTATTGTTGATAGTGCTTCTATAAACATGGGGGTGCATGTGTCCTTCAAAGGGTTTTTTTAAATATACTTTTTATAATCTTCTCTTCTCCCTATTCCACTAACAGCTCTTGCTCACATGGACACACTGTGTTTCTACCAGCTCACTCGGAAGGCATGACAGTACAGGTCTTGCTTCGTTGCTCAGATGTTGACATATTATACCAAGGAAATCCTCTTGCCTCAACCTGCACGGGTCATTCCTAACCCCAAATTGTTTGAGTAGGGCCAATTTATTCACCTGATGTTGATATAGAGAAAAAGATCTCCAACGGTTGTAAAAATTAAATAAAATGATACAATTTTTAGCAAAGGGCTTAGAAGAGTAAGAAAATAATTAGAGTCAGGGAAGCTTAATCCTCAATCCCCAAGAATCTTTGGAGAAACTAAGAAGGATTCTTTGGTTTCATTTCATACGTAAAATGAGACATTAGGTGAATTTTATGTGGCAAATACTTAGAATGCTTAAGTGCTCAATAGCAAGGATACTATTAGTGATGGTTTTCTTTGTTTAGATTTGGGTGGTTGCAATAATAATAATTACAATGAGGTGAGTCATAGACTAGGTATGTCACATGCCACTTTTTTACAAGTTCTTGACCTTTTCACATCTTGACCACAAAAGAATAAGAGACATTTTTTTGGTTATTTGCTCTGATATTTGCACCCTGTTTTCCCCTTATAGCACCTACTAAAATTTGCAAAGTTACATTTATTTCACAGCCTCATTGATTGTTCTTCTTTAATCTGATTTTTTTTTTAGAATAAATTTACCAGATCTCTTATGATTCCATACACACAGTAAGAAACTTGTACTATTCGATTCTCCTCTTTGTCCAGCACACAAACATTCATTTACCAACCATTGAATCAATCTATGGTTTTCTTTGTCATTTCTCCTGACTATACTCTGGTCACCTAGTGTGGATTCCAGAAATGCTCTTGTCCTAGAAAAGACAATCACAGGCTTCTCTCCTAAAGGGAAACTTCTGCAAACACGGATGAGGAGGCATGAGATAACTATGTCAGATGGAGAAAGGAAGGAAAGATATTTCATAATCAGAAACTTGCATCAACCTCTGAGTAACTGAGTTGTTTATCAATTAGATTTCTTTATGTACCAGCAACAGAAGCCAATTCTGGCTAACTTAGCCAAGCACTAAAAAAAATAGGGTGGGGAAACTATAATTTGTCACCACATAAAACTGAAAAGTTCAGGAGTAATGGCTTTGGCATCATTTGATCTACAGGCTCATATGTTATCATTTGTGTCCGGTTTCTCTCCAACTTCTTGTTCTGTCTTCTTTCATAACGTTTTATTATCTGGGCTCCAATAGTGACAAGAAGATTGCCAAGAACTCTAGAGCACATCAACTCAGGTTCAGTTCTACCAGGAAAGAAAGCATGCATCTCAGAAGCCCTAGAAAGGCCTTGGAATGAACTTCCTTGACATGCTTTTGTCTTAACTCAATCAATCACCATGATTGAGGAAAAGGAACTATGCTAATTAGGTTAAGCTTAAGTCACAGGTGCACATGAAGGCCAAAATATGGACTGAGAATGGAGAGGAGGTTGTTACCTAAGATAAAATTAATAATCTGATACCTGGAACATAGGAGATACTAACAACAATAATAAAGCTAGCATTTTATTGGTCCTTTGTGTCTTACTATATACTAGGAATTATTCTATGCACTTTATGTATACTAATTCATTTAATCTTCACACCAAGGTACATGTGATTATTATCTCATTTTGCAGGTGAGGATATTGAGCCTTAAAGCAGCTAAAAAGAATCTTCTCGTAATTACCCAGGTACTTCCTGATAGAGTTGAGATTTTCACCCAGGCAATCTTAAGCCAGAGTGTCTTTATAACAATTCTAATATGCCAACTGTGTTATGTCTAGTGGGGGAAAAGTCTGTTACAATTGTGTATTTTCATAGACTTGAGGTAAGTACTTCTGCTCATTGATTTACCTCCAGACCCTAAGTATAGTATTTGGCATATAAGAAGCATTTGTTGAATGAATGAGTTAGTAAATGAATAAAAGAGTGAATGGATGAAGTATGAAGCCTACTGCAATCTATCTCAGCAAACTTTAAACTTCAACTAAATCATAAATTCCTGAAGACAGTCATATCTTATGAGTTCTCTGTGCCTTTTCCAAAGGGAAGCACAGTGTTAAATACATAAGGAACTTTAAAAATAACAACTACAGGCACCTGGGTGGTTCAGTTGGTTAAGTGTCTGACTTTGGCTCAGGTCATGATCTCACGGTTTGTGGGTTTGAGCCCCATGTCAGGCACTGTGCTGACAGCTCAGAGCGTGGAGCCTGCTTCAATTCTGTCTCCCTCTTTCTCTGCCCCTCCCCCTCTCGTGCTCTGTCTCCATCTCTCAAAAATGAATAAAAGTTAAAAAAAAATCTACTTATCCAAAGCCTACCTTGCCCAATAAACTTTACAGAGTAATATAATTTAGTCTTTATAGCAAGTGTCCCCTTTTACGGATGACAAAAACTGATGCTGAAAAAGATGACACCCTTAAGGTCAGATAACTAGCAGTGGGAGAGCTGATATTAAAAGTCTTGTCAGTCTTACCATCACTGATGTTTTTCACAACCTGTTCTCTGTGGTACTTCTTCCCTAAGAGTCCACTCTACAAGACGTCATACAGAGTAACCAAGCATTTGTGTATTGACAAGCTCCTATGTAGGTGGAACTGTGCATGTATGAAAGTCTAAAAAAATTCACATTCAGTATTTAAATTTAAAAAGTAATTTTTCAGAACCATACACTGGTTGGAAGGAGGTGTGTTTTCTTTCATGATAGTGATAGGAAAAGAAAAGAGGAAATTTTAAGTAAAGAAGAAATAGTCAAGGCAACTAATGTGATACCATGTCAGGCAGGTGAACAAAAGGGTCTATCAGGTGAGGAGACCCAAAGATAAGCACCCTTTATTGAAAATTATTTGACCTGCCTTAAGTCTCCTGAATTCAAATCGGGAATCTGCCAAGGGTGCTCAAATGCACTCAGCCAGTCACCTGCAATAAAGACAATGAATGGGCTCCGGAATTCTCTGTTACTGAAGTCATTGTGAAAAATTTTAGGGTTTTGTTTCTGTATTAGATTACTTGTCAGCTGAATCAAAAGTTTGGGACTAACAGTAAGGAATAAATCAGTGCAGAGTGCACGCCTTTCTCCTCAAAGACTCCAATAATATAAAATTACTAGAGCGAGCTAAGTTGGAATATACTGAATAACTGAATATATTTATACATCACAGATGGTGTGGAAGGCTGCCAGTGATACCTTGGGGATAACTTAAAGTCTGGCTTTCCTAGGGGCAGAGAGATAAAATAGCCAAAATAGAATCCCTTCAAACTTGAATCAAAGAGATGGAATGAAAATGTAAACTCATTTAAAAACTCGGAGGACTTATCTACCCTAATACAAACCAAGGGAATAACTCAATACCTTTGAAAAAACTATATTGTTTCTTATCAAACCATCAGAGTAAAAGGTCTTCGGAAAAATAAATAGGCCCACAATGCCACCATACAGACGAAAAATCTGAGACTGTGTGTTCAAAGGCAAAGTGGAAAGGAGAAGAGATGAATCCATTTTTTGTATAATTCACATAAACTATTCTCCACTTTACAGGGGCTGGAGACTCAGAATTAACCAGACTGGCAATGTTGATTTAACTCACAGAGCAATTTATAATTTTATTTTTATTAGAACCAAAGGACACTTTAAAAATCTAGTCCAACCAATTCATTATATAGCTCAGACAATCCAGGTTCAAAGGTATTAAGCTGCCTGCCCCAGGTCACACCACTAGTTCAGCTGTAGAAGAAAAAAAATAAATATCTAGGATGCCTAGCTCCTAGCCAACTGCTTTTTCCAACACACTATACACTTGACTTGGTTTCTGTGTCTATTATACTTTTTCTGGCAGCCACATTTATGAAGACATATCTAAATATAAGCAAAACAGCATTTTAGGGAACTGAATTTAGTTGCAAAAGAAAGTGCCAAATCTGAATTTCCTTAAAATGTATTAAGGCAATATTTTATCATCATTTTCATCAAAATATCTACTGGACACCTGTGAAGTTCACAGTATAGTTGAACTAAATATTCTACCTTGATTTCATTCCGGAATAATTTGGAACTAATGTTTTCTTAATATTAATCTTAATGAATTCATTAACCTAGTAGGGCAAAAAAGTTTCCAAAGTATATGAACACATATATATGTATGATTATGTATATATCCTCTTCGATGAGATCATGTTTCCTGCCTTTTCTACTTATGACCTCATTGTTATTATAGGGCCTCTTGACATGTTTAGAGTATGATCATTATATGTGTTTAATTTCACAAAGATTATGCTAGTAAGAACTGTATTTTATTCTTCCTTTCATTGGTATAAAGCTTAAATATTCTTTTCATAAGTCTGACTCCTTGTCATCAGATAATCTATTTTAAATGAATTTTCCTTCTCTTGGTTCCAAAATGCAAATTGAGGCGGGCACTCAGGAAAGATTATTCCTTTGTTTTTAGGCTGCTTTTTTTCAAATAAGATGTAGATCTATCTTGATACCCATAAGGACTTTTAAGAATGCTGGTCCAATATTTATTGTCCAATAATTATTGTGACTGAATGCTGATGATCTAGTGAAGGAGAACTATCATGTGGTTTGAAGTAGGATAGTCTTCTCTTCCTGCCCAAATTTGCAGTTATGTGTTTTCTCAGGATAGTGTTGTGTATCATAGGACCTCTGCAACTGGGTGAACCACCTCATCCACATGCCAGACATCCTGGGCACAATCATTTTTTGTAAGAGGTGAAAGGATTAAGGTTGAGATATATTCTCCGTGTGCATGCAAAAAGTCCACTCAATCCCCTGAGATGGCCAGTGTTAATCTCTTGATATTATCCATATTCTACTGTCATTAATGGCATCACATTCTGGTTTGGGGGCAGAAATTCCTTTCCTCTGATTGACTTAATAGAAGAATTAATAAAGCACAGACTTGCACAAATAACAATTTCAGAGGAACTGCACACTCCAGAATTTGACTCTATTCTGAGTTTCTCCAAATAACAGCTTATTAGATCACAAAATACTCTGCATTTGCAATGGTTCATCTCTCTGAGAAGGTTAATGGAAAGTGGGTAGATGAGTCTAAGTTGTATCCAGCTTGCCAAACACACCTTCCTTTTATGTGAATTTAAATGATCTCTAGCATTTTCTTCAGGTATAGATAAAGAGCCACACAACTGTATCCTTAAGAGTAACTCCAAAATCTATTACTTAAGTCTTAAGCGCTTCCACATTAGTAAAACAAGGGGCCTGTGGAAGTTTTGAATCCCATATGGGACATATAGTCTTGTCCCTATACTTATGTCTCCTATTGAACACTGAAAGTATTACTGGGGTCTTCAATAGAGCAATCAATAAATAATCGCTATTTGATATGGCCCAAATCTGAGACTTGAGTAAATTAAAAGAAGTAGCAATTTGTTTACTTCATTCATTCATTCACCCATTCATCCACTCAACAAATAGTCATACATGCCTGGCCTTTTAAAATTTCTGACCAGATAGAAACAAACAAACAAACAAACAAACAAACACATTTTCAAAGAATTTTACTGGCTTCTCTTGCCAAACACTTAAATCATGGGTTTTTAACCATACAGAGAAGTCTCACAGATTCCTTAGAGAAATTATTGAAAGCTATGGACCTTCCACAAAACAAAACAAAACAAAACACAACACAACAAAACAAAACAAAACAAAACATCTAAGTCCAGACAAACACACAAATATTTCAGTTGTCCCTAAAATTTACCTAAAGATACATGCTTAAAAATCATTGCTCTAAGGGACACCTGGGTGGTTCAGTCAGTTAAGCATCCACCTCTTGACTTCAGCTCAGGTCATAATCTCATGGTTCCTGGGTTGGAGCCCTGCATAGGGATCCACCAGGGTGGAGCCTGTTTGGGATTCTCTCTCTCCCTCTCTCTCTGTCCCTTTCTCGCTCTCTCTCTTTGAAAATAAATACACTTTAAAAAATCACTGCTGTGTCAAAATCCTGCCAATTAATAAGCTGCTGATAGTCCATATCCTGTCAGTGTCATACTTTCCCCATCCTCAGTAATCACTCTACCACACACACACACACACACACACACACACACACACACACCATTTGGCAAATTCACCACCTGTTAAGCTCATTGTTCTATTGCAGGGCAAAATATACATTCTCAAAAACTATAACTATTCAGTACAAAAAGTAAAAGAAGACTAGTTCCTTTATTTGTATAGGTAGGATAAACACAAATGTTTGTGTGTTGAAAGAATTTTAGAGAACTTTACAAACTATTTTAAAGACTAATTTATGATTTCAATGACAAATAGTACAATTTTTCTCCACAAAGGTAAGAAAAAAAAATCAACATAAGTGTACATTGATAAAATCAGTGAATCCCAGACATTCTGCCTGAAAAAGCAGATTGTACCCTACCCAGAGTTGTTGATTTCATTAATTTCCCCCATCTAATCTAATGGGACTGCTTCCACTTTCATGGCTGCGGCTGAGGCCCAGCCTGTGTTCCATGACCTACATATACAAATAGGAGTCCTGGCTGGCAGATGATTGCTTCTGCAGCAGATCAATGTCCCATTGCTCCAGTTCATGGAGATTTGGCCCAGCTTGTCTCGGCTAGACCTCAACATTTCTCATGTCCCTCTGGGATCTTGGTTTGGGTACCTCTGAACCCAGGGAAGGGCTTTGGGGGGCCCAGGAATGACAGGTAGAGGCAGATTCTGCACGTGACAGCTTTAGCCATAGAAAGTATTCATGTCTTGCAAGTTTAAAGACAGAAGTATTTTCTTCTAGCACATTAAATGATCCTAAATATAAATCAATTGGCTTTGACAATTTCAATATCCACTAAATAAATCAAATCTAATGTATGAAGACAAACATCTCAATGAATATTAAGGCATCAGTGAACCAAAAATCTGATAGTATTAAGGAATTATTATTTTTTAGGAGTGTATTGGTGATTTTTTAAAGGTGTTCTTAACATTTACAAACACATACTGAAACATTTATGGATGAAATGATGTGATGTCTGGGATTTGCTTCAAATAACCTAGAGAGCAAGGAAGTGCTGAAGAGTGGATGAAACCACTTGGGTCAGAGGTTGATAATATGTAAACACTGAGAGGCTACTTGGGAGTTTATTGCATTATTCTCTCTCTTTTCACACGTTTGAAATTTTTCATAATAAAAAGGGATTTTTTTAATAAAAGAGAAATCACAAAAAAGTAGAAGCAACCCAAATGTCCCTCCACTGATGAATGGATGAATAATATGTGGTATATCCACACAATGGAATACTATTTGTCCATAAAAGAAGAATGAAGTAAGAGAGATGCTACCACATGGATGAACCTTAAAAGCATTATGCTAAATGAAAGAATCCAGCTACAAAGAACCATATATTGTTTGATTCTGTTTGTATGAAATGTCCAAAATCGACAAATCTCTGGAAACAAAAATTAGATTAGCAGTTGCCTAAGACTGGGGAAGATGTGAGGACTTTGGCATGATGGTTAAGGAAAGTAGGGATTTGGGGGAGTTCAAAATATTCTTAAATTGATTGTAGTAATGGATGCACAACTCTATGGATATAATAAAAGCCATTAAAGTGTATACTTAATAAAGAAGACATATGGGGAACAATTTATAAAAAATTTACTATCAGCTTTGTGTTTGACATCATTAAAGAAGTAGTATTAATTTTGTTAGAAGAGATAATAATATGGTAGAGATAGATAGATAGATAGATAGATAGATAGATAGATAGATATGGACATTTCTCACTTTTTTACAATAGCATACCAAAGTATTTAAAGATGAAACATTATGGTATCTGGGATTTGCTTTAAAATCATTGCAAGAAATAGGTGAAGCAATGTGGCAAAATCTACATGGTTGTTATATTAAAGTGATAGGTGCATAGAATCCATTATACTTTTCTTCTTATGTGTGTTTAAAAGATTTCAGGATTGGGGCGCCTGGGTGGCGCAGTCGGTTAAGCGTCCGACTTCAGCCATGTCACGATCTCGCCGTCGGTGAGTTCGAGCCCCGCGTCGGGCTCTGGCCTGATGGCTCAGAGCCTGGAGCCTGTTTCCGATTCTGTGTCTCCCTCTCTCTCTGCTCCTCCCCCGTTCATGTTCTGTCTCTCTCTGTCCCAAAAATAAATAAACGTTGAAAAAAAAATTTAAAGATTTCAGGATAAAAAATTAGAAAACAAAATCAATAAGATTTCGGAAAGGAGACATTTTGTGCCAGAATGGTTATTTGTATGTGAAGATTGCCATCTTCTACAGAATACTAGTTCCATGTTAATAATCATTACTTAAAATGGGATAATGTGGCCAAATAAGATCATTAGACCTTTCGTCATCTTTACTTTGTGAAGAAATAAGGTGAATCTGCAAGATTGAAGATATCTTATGTTATCCCAAAAGTTCTTTTCCCTGTACATGCTGTTTATTAGATCAAACAAACAAACAAACAAACGAAAAAACAGCAAGGTAAGATCATTCTGCAAAACACAGCCCATCATTTTTCACCACTGTGACATGTCTTCCTGCAAGCAGCCCAAACTTACACTGGTACCAATCTTTCCATTTAGAGGTAAGGGGCTAATAATAGACTAGTTCAATTTTTTTTTTTAAATATCTCAAATTCTCATTTGTTTGAAAATTGTCTATGGTTTAGGACAAGACATAGTCCATACCCATGGTGCACGATTGGAAGCATATATTGGTATTGGCAAGCTTTGCTCCCACTGAATTCCTAGAGTTTTGCCTCGGTACGGTATTCCATGAGCTGAAGTTTGTGGTGTTGGAGGAATAGCTGGTTTTGGTTGACCAACTCAGCGATCCATGCCAAACAACCCCAGTGTCTCAGTTATTCCAGTCCTTCAGAATATAGTGTGCACCCATGACACAGATTCATGGAACAAATCCAATGTTCATAACCCCCTAGAAATTCCATCATCACCTCGTGGCAGAAACTTTCCTGTCGATCAAGGGATGAGAATCTTGAGGAGCTATTCCATGAACTACACTTTTGCCTTCTGCTTTCCTCCATCTTTCAGTGACTCCCTTTAACGTTCAAGCCTTTTTGAAGGATCACAGAATTTGAATTGCAAATTAATGCTGCAGTTAGCTCAGATGTGATAAAATACATCTAAAAGACTCTAAATCTTAGGTACATTAACATTTGCTTCAAGGTGATTCCAAGAATGGATATCAACAATTCACCTTTCACATTAAAACTTAGCATCCACTAAACTGGCTAATCATGGAAAATAATTGTTGAGGCGCTCTAGACACACTGTTGTGTTACAGAGTTAAAAGTATCAGGTCTAAAATCAGACTGCATTTGAAGTTCAGCCTCACTGTAGGTTAGCTATTTAGAATACCTTAGCTAACCTTTCTAATCTTCAACGATTCTCTGAAAGGGCAATGTAATAGTACCTACTTTTATGACTTTCATGAGGACTAAATGAAATGATATGGATAACATAAAGTGTTTAATGTAGTATTTGCACATAGTATATTAAAATGCTAGCTGTCATTATAGGTTTTTTAGATTCTTGTATTTTTTTCTCAAAAATAGTATTTACTAAACACACTTGGGGACAACATCGATTTAAATAGAATCAACTTCTGTCCCCCATATCAAGCATAGAACCCTTATATGTGGATGCTCAAAAGTTTATTACTGAAGATGGTGGATGAATGATCAAATCAGGCTCTGCAAAGACTATAGATAAAAATGTTGTAGAGTTTTTGAGCTGGTGGCAGGAGAGAGACTTCCCCTCATTTCACTGAGGATCTATAGTGTATCCTGCTACAGAGAATTGGAATATCTTTCTCTAAATGAAGCTTAGTATGTTACTGAAAAGATCATCATGACCAAATTCCATGTTACCTTGGCATCAGAATTTCTTTGAATCTGATTATTATCTTAAGCCACATTCCAATGATCGCAAGGTGTCCTGTGGGGAAAATAATTACTCAATTGCTAGTAGTTGGCAGATATCCCACTTGGAAAAAAAAAAAAAAACAAACAAACCCAACACTTTAAACTTGCCTTTGCATTCCTCAACTCAATACCAGTTAAACCAAAAGTGGATTGTGATTAAAATGAAGGCATTGTTATGCACTAACATTGACTGTATATATTTTCTAAATTATGTTCTTTTCGGTTTTAAGAAAAAGGTTGGTTCTTCAGGGTGTTTCCTTGCCACATGAATTAAATTTTAAACCTTACTTTTCCTAGTGAGAAAAGTATTAAAGCTCTACATATGACCCTAAATGACATATGATCTACCAATGACTTCATTACTGTTCATTTTCAGACTTTACATTCAAAAGTGACATAAGTGGAGAAGACTTACTGTTTAAAAACTGACCTCTTTGTTTAAAATGTTCAAAAAATATACAAATTGAAGAAGTACAAGTTTGTTTCAAATTCAGAAGCACCAATATAATGATTTGTTTTTAAAGTTACAGTTTTCAAGAAAAGTCACAATATAACATCTTTAATTTGCAGTCATTCTTAGGGATTTCTAATCATCTTTCGGGCTGAATTTAGTATGTAGTACATAAGTAAAAGAATTGTTTTTTTCAATAATTCAAAATATTTTAGTGGTCAACCATGTATTCAAGCTTGGAGTCGCTTGGAGAAAATGAGATCCATGGTTTCTTCCTAGATTTTCCAAATTATTAGTTATATTACTAGTGTTGGTCCCAGGGTCTCTCAAGGGTTCTGTTTCCTCCTTTCTAACACAGGGGACTGGACTAAATGACCACTAACATTCCTTTCAGTGCTCTGACCTTATGTTGGGACTAACTAGATTATGGGAAAATCTAAATCACTGTGAACTGAAAGAAATGTGAAGGAAGCTTTTGATAGTAAAATATTGTGAAATACCCAAACCTTATTGAATCACAATCAGGCTTTAATGTAAACAACATCTGGATGTTATTGTTAAGAACCAAGTGCAAAAGGGAAAATCCAAATTATGTTAATGTTACACTGGCTAACATTGGAACCTTGGGAAAAGAAACAATTTAAAAGAAAAACAAGACAGGAATGACCCATAAGAAAAGTGCAGTTACTATAAACCAGAGTATATTCAAAAGATATACAGAAATCAGGGAAACTAACAAAACCAGAAAGGTGGAATATTGTATCAAAATAACCCTTTATATTAATGTTGGCCTAACTGATTTTCTAATGTTATATCTTAAATATAATACAAATCTATATCTTTATGAAAGTCTACATGATAGACATTACACAGACAAGAGTTCTGTCTTAAAATGTGTTCAATTAGATTTACAACTGCTTTTCTCAGACCGTTAAACATTTTCATCTGAGCTTTCCAGTAAAAACATTTTTAGTGGTTATGGCTACTATTTAGAAGGGAATTAGATGGGAACATTCTCACTGGTGGGGCTCAAATTTTTGCTAAAAATTTCCTTGCCTTCATTTGACAATACTGAACGTCTTCCTGGGGCTATTTTTATCCACACATCACTCAAGATTCCACCACAGCAGAATCTTATGAAGCATATACCAGGGCGAAAACCTCAGGGTTATGTGAAAACACAGTAATAATAAAAAAAAAAAAAACAGTGATAGCTAGCACTCCTATCATTTATTGACAACCCAAAATATAAGCCTGTCATTTACCAAGATGTACCAGAGGGGCGTTATCTTTGTATTCGAGTTAAAGAAACCAAATTGAAGCTCAAAGATGTTAAATAAGTTATGTAAAGTCAGGGACCTGGCAAGTAGCAGGGCTAGAATTTAAACCCAGGTCTACTAGCTTCTGGAGTCCACACTCATCCACTGTGCCATGCTGGAATCGACAGACACAGCAGGACGTGAGGTCAATATGCATGCAAAATGTGTGCGTATGCATGTGCTCGAACACAGGCACAGGCCCATTTCTCGGCAGTGAGAGTCTATTGCTTCAATCAACTTCTCAAAGAAGGGCACGACACCCCTCCCCTCAAATTAATAACTCCAGCAGTGAATCCAGCAGATCTTGGCCGAATACCTCACTTGGGGCAAGAGGCAGGGGAAGAGAGGGAAGAGAACTAGATTAAGAAGTTCCCAACCAATTACTTCATATACATTCTCATCTGTATATTTCATATATGCAAAGTGCTTTAAAATGTACATGGCTTTTCTTTTCTTTTTTTCTTGTTTTCATCCTTACCAAACCCTTGCTAGACTCTCTGGTCTTGCAAGGAGGAAATAGAGACTCAGAGTAGGTAACTCCTGTAAGAGCTCAGCACAAGCGAAGGCTAAACTTCCCCAGTCCACACTTCAGATCTGGTCCACTTCTCATTCTGAGGATGAATTCCCTGGGGATGTGCCATCAGGCTGGCCATCTAGGCTCTCAGAGCCTCTGCTCTCTCATTTGAGCTGGGTCTTTCAAGTTCTCCTTAGTTCTAACACTCCAAAATTATTGGGGTCCATGCCACATGCTCTAGAAAATATTACAAGAAAAGAATTTCCAACCCTTTCTGCTGTCCACCAGGGAAGGGAAGAACTTCAATTTCCATCTGAATAATTATTTTTTAATGTGGGTTTCTTTTTAATATAAGTAAGCTTTAATAAAAGTATCCCTTTCTCCTTGTTTCAGAACCAAATTTTAAAGTAATTTCAAAACACTGTCCCCATCCAAAAAATACTATTTCCCTTCCCAGGCTACTAAAGGATCCAACTATTCAGGAAAACACTCTTGTTCCAACAGTTGTACACCAAAACTAAATTGCAAATTTTGGCAGATGCCTAATCTATGAATTTTCTTAATCTCACATTTTTCTGACCCTTTACACAGTGTTTCTATATATCTTATATGTCTTTTAGGCTGTTCAATTTCCAAAAAGAGTCAAATATTTCACTACAAGCTTAAACATGCCAAATACGCACAAATCTTAACCGTCATTAGTCCAAAAACAGTGAGAAGGAGGTAATGGGGAGCAATAAAGGGAAACATATAGATGTATATTGTAGACTCATGGACCCTTGATAATTCTTCTAGAGGGAGCAGGGGGAGATGAGAGAAAGAGAGGGGGGAAGAGACAGAGAGAGCCATCATTTTAGATAACCTAGAATAACCTGAGATCACAGCTACCAAGGGAGTAAAGCAGACAAAGGATTCCCTCTGAAACACCTCCTGCTTGGAGTTGCTCTGCCATCTTCCTCCATCTATCCTCTGGTGCAGACCCGTGGCATTTGCTGTGGGGCAAACGTTTAGGTTCGTGGCCCTGTGAAGGCTATGAGCATCTGCCTACTTTTCTATTTGCTCTCTAGCCAATTGGAGCAATTAAATCTCTGCAGCCCTGCTTAGGTAATTTGAAAACCAATGATCAAAGGAACTGCCCCTTGTCTGATACACATTCCAAAACACTGAACTCCTCCAAAAGCTGCCATACCTGGTTTCCATCTTAAGAAAATAGAGAGATCAGCTCTTGAGTGGCAAGCCTGTGTCAGGGTTCTCCCTTGTCAGCATGACAGAAACACAATGTGGACTATCTTTTTGGCATAGCATCTACACATGACCACTAAATATTTTCACCGAGGGGATTTTGACTCTTAGATTCGTGGCTTTTACAGACTCTTAGACGTGCCCTTAACTGGTTTAATTGGTTTTCTTTAAATAAGTGAAAAACAAATCAGACTAATTTAAATCTGAAAAAAAATCCCAATTATTATTTCTTAATAACTAGACTTTGTCTTTAAGCTCTCACTTAAGGTGATACCTCTAATCTCTTTTAGTGATGCCCATGCATTAGCCCCCACCCAAATATGTCATTCATTTTCCTGTATAAACTTCCCTAGATCCTGTCTCGTGTTCCTGGGCTGTATACAAAAACAGATAAAGGAAATGACTCCTTACTTTGTTCTTTTATCCGTATGGCATAGATGTGTCTGAGAATGGAAGTCACGGGTCCCATGGGCAGAGAGTAGAGGAAGGGAGAGAAATGATTTATGATGGTCAAAGTGTGGGATGGTGCAGGAAGATAAGAGAATAAAGCAACCTCTTGCATGAGCCTTGTTCTCTAGGATGATTAAAAATAAACAGCTAATCTTTCCTTCTGCTTAAGTGAAAGTTTTGCAGTGACATGTGGGTGGAGAAGGAGGCCATTCCTTCTCCTGAGCACTCTTGAAATCAAATCAGTCAAAACAAATGTTTATCAAATATTTACTATGTACAAGACTCTATTCAAAATTTCAGCCTCTGTACTTGAATTAGTTCAGATTTAGCTAACAGCTAATTTTTGCCCTTCTTCTTATTCTTCCTGGATCTTCTAACCTAGAGTCTTACCCAGCTCCTATTTTCCCATTAAATTCTAAGATCATATGAGGCTATTTTAAGCATTGGCTGTTCGTCATCAAAACTTTTTTCTCACCCATATGTACACCGGGTAGTTATTTTGACATATATTTACCAAGCTACGCACTATGGTTCCTGGCACATCCCTTCACCAGAAAGCTGATTAAACATGTAAGTCAAGAGTTTTGCACAAGCCTCAAAGGACATGTGATTTGTTGCCCAAATGATTTTTCTCAAGAATGCCCATAATTCTACAACTTTAAAAATTGTAAAGCACTTAATAGTATGACTGTGTCTTGCATTTCACTTCTGTTCTTCACAAGCACGGGGATATAAATAAACTAGAATCTCAATAGATATGTATTAAATAGGCTTTATTCATTCTCCTTCTAGATGTGATTCTTTCTCAGAAACTGAGTTCATTTTCTCCCTTTCTTAGCTGCTATATAAAAGTGATTCCAATTCAGCCTCATGGCTGGTATTATCTGAGATTTGCCTAACAAAAGTAGTCCAGCTTCACAAGAGAAAGGATAAATCTCACTGTGTGTGTATTTACATTATATATTATAGGAAAATATAAATATGTAATAAACAAGCAAACAATCAAGAATAAACAAATAAATAATAGCTTTGCGGCAGGCTGTGTGATGAAAACACATGAAAAAGGCAAGGAGTGGAGCTGTAAGACAGAGTGAAAAGAACCAGGGATGGGTAAAAGAATCCACACAGAGTATATTCACTACCTCCCACTGAGTCTAATATGAGCAGAGACCCGTGCTAATGTTGATATGAGATAATACATGTAAAGTGTTTGGAACAGGGCCTAGCACACAGTAAGTGCTCAACAAAGCTTTTTTATTGCTACGGATTTTGGTGTGCTTACTATGTGCTTGGGACTATGAGGTGTTGGGGATACAATGGGAACAAAGCCAACTGGGAACCAGTACTCATGGATCTCATGATGAAATGAGCAAAATAAACATGAAACAAATATACAGGTTTTCCCTGCTATCCAAAAGAAGAACATTCCTATGGAACCTTTCTTGAGCCAAAATGGCATAAAGCAAAGAAGCAATTACCATTAATTTATATGAAAAAAAATGTTGAGCATTCCCAGACCCCAAAAATAACCTCTCTTGGGCTTTTCAGATACCTTAGGACATATTTTGCCAATGGATACACAAGATAAATCAAGATAAAGCACAGATGCTCACAGATAGTTCAAAGCTATGGCGTCTTGCTGCTGAGGTGCTGAGTGTAGTTCTGGGGGAAGGAGCCTGGTAGGGCCCCTCTTGCTGCTCAGGCCTTCTGCCTCAAGAAGCATTCACTGCAAAACAAAGCTGAACACTATTTCACTTCTTGTCTTTTTCATAAAAGTGAAAATATTCTTCCGATTTTTTTTAGTTTGTGAAAACAGACACGTACTGTGAATATTTTGTAAAAGTAAAGTGGTGTGATAGGAACTTTAGAAAAGCTGGGGGTGGGGGGATTCTTGTGTATATAAATGAACATTTTCAAATTGTGACAGGTCATATGATAGAAACAGAATGCATGTGCTCCTTTCAAAAGAGAGGCCAAGGGAGGTCTGATGAGACATTGATACTGGTTTGGGGACATCAGCTGGGAAGATGTCTTCCCCCCCCCCCCCCCCCCCATGACCTCTTTGTGTTCCTTCTCCAAAGAAAAGAAAAATATTGTCTTCTCTACTTTAATTATATCATCAGAGTTACTTGTGAGCTCTATCCCCTTAGTTATAATTCTGTATAAAGCAAGCTTTGTTCTCAGTTATCCCTGTATTTTTTTTCCTGACTAGTGATGAAGTGCTATGGTTTTTGGCATCAGACAAATCTGGGTTACAATCCCCCTTATGAGCTGTGTGCCTCTGGCCATTTTCTTCATCTGTAAAAATGTGAAAACTAAAATCGCCTCCTTCAGAGAGATGGAGTGAGATAAATAAAATAATTTATGGAATGCCATTATCACAGTTACTGACAAAGGGTAAGTGCTCAATAAATAGAGTGTAATAAGAATTCGAAATTTTAGATTATTCATAACATTTCAGTGGGTTTGTTATTGAACAACCTTTATGTTATTCCTGATTATACCAATTTCACCTTCATCAATCCAGCCTCCTCCAGGAAGAAAGAAAGAAAGCTCTACAAAACTTATATAAGTAAATATTCCTCAATTTGCTTAACTATGAACTTAATTTGTGAACAAACACCTCAAGGAGCTATGGAAATCTCATCTGGTTTGTTTGTGTGTTTGTTTGTTTGTTTAATGTGGATGTCAGTCTCTCCCATATCACCAATTAGCTGCTGGTCACTAGAACAATCCATGTCGTCTTTCACATAAATACTAAAATTTCCAAAAGCAAAGCCTGTAAAAAGCGAGGGAAAGGGATCATTCTCTCTGCCAACTCCTTTCCAGATTCTTCCAGTTTTGTTAGAATGACAACTAACTTATTCCTTCTTTTTACGTTTTTTTTTCTCAAAAAACATGGATAAGCATTTGCATTTTAAAAAGTGGCAATTATCACTGTGAGGCATTCGGATTGAAAGCCAACATCCACTCTTGCCATATTTCATCACAGTGTGCCTGAAGGCCTTCACTCCCCTTTTATAGTGCATGTAGATTCACCCTCAGACAGTTCTAGTGTTCCACAACGATTGTAACAAATTATCTTTTCTATGAATTGTGGAAACTATTGTCCAGTGCTGTGTACACACACAGAGAGTGGGTATAATTACCTGACCCCAAAAGATCTGAAGAATGCCCTTACCAACAAGAGTTAGCTCTCTGAACTTAACAAAGCTTTTGGGTGCTATTTCCTTATTCAGTCTTCCCAGTTCCATGGAGAATGGCAGCTGTCACAGCCCCAATGTACAGATGGAGAGAAACCAAATTCTAGAGAGCTTAGAGAATTTCTAAAAGCCACTATCAATGATATTTATTATTTATGAGTCACTCATTAACAGGCCATCTGAAAGAGTTTAGCCTGGAAAGGTCTCCTCATTTTGATGGAATAGGAAGCAAATGTTTTCAATCCATGTTCAGTTGGGATATATGCTCACACACACACACACACACAAAAAAAAAAAAAAAAAAAAAAAAAAAAAAAAAAAAAA
>NW_024412404.1:3677328-3793276 GCF_014898765.1 Herpailurus yagouaroundi
AGAAAGAAAAAGAAAAAGAAAAACTTGTAGCACATCCATCACTGTAGTCCTCAGAATGTTGATTTTGTCTGGTTTGGATACCCCATCAGATTCAAGTATGGAGATAAAAGAGCCTAGATCACAGGTGTGATACTCTCCCAGGTGGGATGCATTCTCCAAGTGCAATATCTGTCTCCCTTCTAGAAAGTCCTACCCCTTGGGCCCAGCTGGCTGCTTCATAAACCCAGGTTTCTCATCACAGGAGCAGCTAGGTGAGACAGTGTGACCACTTCAAAGCAAAGTCACCACTTCTGGAAGTCTCTAAACATACGCCCTTTTGTCTTTCAGCCATAAGAAGGGGCAGAAATTTCTGGGAGCCTGGATGTGGCTCAGTTGGTTAAGTGATGGCTCAGGTTATGATCTTGCGGTTCATGAGTTTGAGCCCCACATCGGATGAACTGCTGTCAGTGCAGAGCCTGCTTCAAATCCTCCGTCCCTCTCTCTCTCTGTCCCCCTCTGCTTGCACTCTTTCAAAAGTAAATAAACATCAAAAAAAAAAAAAGAAGAAGAAGAAGGGCAGACCAGAAGAGAATGTAAAATCTTTATTCATGGAAGCCTTCCCTTAAAAGTAAAAACTTGTAGTTCTTTTATGTCACTGTGAATGGGGGACACTTAAAAAATGCTATAGAACAGCAAACCAATGCTATAGAGCAGCAAGCCTGCCATCTATTTTTGTAAATAAAGTTTTATTAGAACATAGCCATTCCTTTAATTTATGGTTTGGCTATGAATTCCATGTTATAATGGGGGAGACTGCTTGGCTCACAAAGCCTAAAATATTTACTACTTGTCCTTTTACATAAAACGTTTGCTGACTCCTACTGTATAATGTGGTCCCAAAGTGTGAGGCAGAATAACATCCTGGTTGAAAGCACAGGCTCTAAAGTCAGTTTTCTGTTTAAAGCCTGGTTTTGCTGTTGAGTAACTGAGACTTCATGCAAAGTATCCAAAACTTCTCTGGGCCTCGGTGTCCTCATCTGTAAAACAGGAAGATTAATAGCATCTACCTAAGAGAAGTGTGGAAAAGATTAATTGAGATAATACATCTAAAGGGTTTCAAATATTGCCTGGCATAAAACATCTTTATTAGTATCACATTGGCAACAGCTGTATAAACTGAACTCCAACAGAAAAGCTTCAGCTGAGTTGTAAATGGCACTTACACATGCATGTAAGAATTTCCAAGATTCATCACTGTGTTATACAAAGGGGATTCTCAGCTTATTTCCAGTGACAAGCAATAGGCTGACATAAATGACAGCTTAGGAACATAGCCATTTTATATCCTTCCTTCACTGTATCCCCAAACCATTGCTTTTGATTTCAATAGCTTATGTCTACATATGTCATACATTAGTCTGTAGTCAGACATTCAGACTTCAAATTATTTGATCTTCAAACTTGTCATTCTTCATGTATTTTGTCTTCATCTCATCTCCCTTGGATTTTTTTTATGCCTAGCACTCACTCCTTAATACCGATTTTACAACACCCACAAATTTTAGAGGTTATGGAGGATGTTGGAGAGGAGAACCCTCACACTTCCACTTAAGCCAATGATACTCGAAAGATAGTGTACCAAAATCTCTGGAGTTGTTATTTAAAATGAAGGTCCCACCCCCGCCTCCCCGAGAATTTTATTTCATAGGACTGCGATGTTTCTAGAAAACTGCTTCAGTAGGACACAATACAGCTGATTCTTACATTGAATCATACTTTGGAAAACACTAACCTATTCCTCCTCTTTCTTCTACTTTATCAAGAGAAAGGCTTTTTGAAGTAGAACATACATCACCATGTCCCCTTTCTCTCTGGAAAACTGGCTGGTATATATTGGGGGCTAGCAAAGGTGGGAGTGGGGTTAATATTTTGATGGGCCTACATTGGTCCCAGCTGGATAGCACAAATGGACTTACTGAAAAGAAAACAGAACTTTATGTCTGCATGTAGGAACAGTATAGATTTTCGGAGATGCGTAATGATGCATACCATGTACCAGAGGGTAAAATTAAGCTCATAAGACTTCAGCTATAGTTGATACTTTGGAACATGAGGGTCCTTCCAGATCAATTTAAACTATCTGGTTGAACTATCTGCTTTAGTTATTACATGATTTTTTTTTTTTTTTTGGCTTTGCCAGTTTCAATTTGTAACTCCAAGTTTGGGAAAACCATCTCAAGTTAAAGGCTGGTTTTTAAAATCATTGTGTTCACCGCTAACCACACTCCCCCCCCCCCCCCCACACCCCAGCAATGGAATGAATTCTTAGTAATATGCTGAGGGCATGCAGCTCTGCCAAGATTTACTTCCTGTTTCTACTTGGGCTGGATTAGTATTATTTTCCAATGTCCCGAAATTGCATGTCAGAATTTATTTGAAAACATAATAATTTGGAAATGGATATCCTGCTAATTGGAGCATCTGTCTCTAGCTACAGTTCTTTTCTTTTTGTAACATCCTGATTTATAATGATCATCTCACCTTTGCAGATATTGCAGTATTTAGGAATAATGCTCAACCCTGTTCTGTCTCCGAAATAACATAAAGTCATCTTGGGTTATGCTATTATTCTACTACCTACGAATTATCTCTGTGCTTCACTCCCTATCGGTTTGGTTTGTTGCCAAAGTGGTGATTTATGTCTGCTTGCTTCTAGACTATATTATTGCAATGCTTTCATATACAGACTAACTGATTAGACTCTGAACAGAAAGAAAGAAACACAGTTCAGTTAGTCATGTATGTTACACACAATTCCCTGTTTCCTTAGGCTTCCTCGTGGTTTCCTTTCCTGAGGTGGGGCATGGAAGCCATACCACCAAAGTCAACACCCTGACCATTTCCATTAAGGTCTTTGAAGCTTATACATTTTAGGTCTCTTGAATTAAAAGTATCACATCTAGTATAGCAAAAGAGCTGCTGATAGTTTGAAAATGGGAAGTTTTATCCAAACAGCTGTGCAAACTAGAGCTGATTTTGCTTTTCCTCTTAGTTTTCTTTCAGATGTTCTGTATGGTTCAACATAATGTATACAAACAGCCTTATCCTTATGGAGTTGGACCTTTTGGATTGCCTGGTGTGAAGGAATGATGGTCCTGGAGGAGGAGTTTCTCACATAGCCTACTGTCTCTCTTCATGCAGCTGACTTTTATCCAGCATCCCTGGCCGATAACCATTCAGCAACCCTCTGGTCACTTTCAGTAATGAGGGTCTCAGTATTTTAAACACAGCTGGCTACCACTGTTGCAAATTTCTAGTTGTTGTTTCTTTCTTCCTTTTCAATAGGATCCCAAGCCTCCTCTGGGGGTAATCTCCGCCTTGAAGCCTTGCTTTGTTTTACTGTCTTTTCTATAGCACTTGCTGTGGACTGGTTGTGTTCCCCCAGATTCATATTTGAAACTCGTATCACCAGTGTGATGGTATTTGGAGATGGGGCCTTTGCAAAGTAATTAATTAGGTCATGAGGAAGGAATCCTTATGATGGCATTAGTGCCTTTATGACAAGAGGCAGGAGACAGCTTGCTTCTTTTCTCTCTCTCTGCCAAATAAGGGTACAAGATGAACTTTTGTAAGTCAAGAAGAGGGGCTTCACCAAGAATATGCCATGCTGTCACTCTGATCTCTGAATTCCAGCTTCCAGAGCTGTGAGAAAGATGGTGATGACCATCCAGAGGAAAAGACAGTTCTCCCATTTGTCTTAAGCCCCTTCACCAACTAAACATATCCAATTTATTTTGTTATCCCTCACATCCCTGGTTTGCAAACATTTTACCTTTCTGTTCAAGTTTTTAGCAAGTACCTCTCATTGCCAATTTCTCTCCCTGATGAGCCCATGTGATCCTGGTATTATTACTTAACCACTTCCTAACTTGTACTGCAATAGACATTATTGGGCTATACTTTCCTACTTAAAAACTCTAAATCCTAAGAAATTCACAGAAGAAACCCAAGGTAGACAAAAATACTTATCAGACAAAGCACTCTGCACAACTCTAAGGGAGAGTAATACACACACACACACATGCACAATGACTAATGGATTGTGACTAATGACTGAAATTTCCTGTTTACTTCCTGAAAGAATGGACATAATATTACTTTTTATAGTTTGAAAGGACAGAATCCAAATGATAATAATTATTATTCTGGAGTGAAAGTATTACAGGTAGTTTTTGTCGCTTTTGCTTATTTTGATACTTCTAATTTTTTCTACAAAGAATCAGCATTGTAGGGGTGCCTGGGTAGTTAAGTCAGTTAAATGTCTGACTCTTGATTTCAGTTCAGGTCATGATCTCACGGTACATGGGATTGAGCCCCAGGGTAGGCTTTGCATAGACAATGCAGAGCCTGCTTAGGATTCTCTCTCACGCTCTCTCTCTCTGCCCCTTCCCTGCTCATTCTCTCTCTCTTTCTCTCTCTCTCTCTCTCTCAAAATAAATAAAATAAACATTAAAAAAAAAAGAACCAGCATTGTTTATGTAACTTTTTTCGAGACAGTCATAAGAAAGACCAGATATTCTAAAAATAATTTGTCAATTATTTACTCTTTACTATGGCATAGACGACTCCCAAATGTTTACACTCTAGGCATTAAAAACCTTGGAAATTGTATTTTAAAATCTTTCAGTATAAAACAATTATAGTTTTATAATTGAGACAAAATTATGAGAAATTTTCTATGACCCTAAAGTAAAGGCAAGGATTCTGAACAAAGAATTCATTGGAAACATTCAAGCAAAAGCACTGCCTCTGGGTACATTGCTTTAAATCCATTTTTTTTTAACCTTAATGTGGAAGATACACATACAATGATGTTAGCCCATGGTAACACACAACAGAAAATGTATTATTAAACTTGGAATACTTATAAGCATCCTTAGACAAAAATGCCCAAAGTAGCTGCCTGAATTGAGACATCTGGAAAATGGAGGCATTATGTGTTGACCTAGGATAATTTGCTATGATGCTGGTGATTTTCTATTCATTTTCTTCAGTACTTTTCAAAAAGACTATTGTATTTAAAAACCAAATTGCTGGCACCACGCAATTTGAAAAAAAAAAAAATACATCAAGTACACAAATTACTGGAGAAAAATGCTGCCTGTAGTTTCCAACCAAGTCAGCTCCACAGAAAATGTCATGTCAAAATCCTGCAGGGTCATCCTTTCTACATTTGAGGATGAATTTATTACCTTATTACCCAGACCATGCCAGCATTCTAGAGCAAAAGCTGCCTGTGTAATGCAAGCTTATGCAAACATTGATTTCTTGTGGTTAACTTCCAAATGTCTTCGGATTATTCTTGTGCGCTCTTGGAACTTATCTCTTCACCCAGCAGCAGACAAGGGAGTTAATATACGGTGCGTGTGTGTCCATTTCTGTTGACACAATGCACAGGCTATCAGTCGCTATTAATTCCAGGAGAGGAAGGGCAGGGCAGAGGGCAGGCAAAGCGGAATCCCAACGAAACAGAAAAAAGAATACGTCCTGTCAGATCTCTTTTTGTCGAGCAGTTCAGTTGGGCACCACTGATCTTTTAAAGTCTGTGTTTGTACTACCTTCAATTACTTGTACGTGTCATTGTTTGTATAGCACAGAAACATGAATTAAATCTGTCAGGCTTTTGATCTGCATGCCAAGTCAACAGTGTAGTCATTGTAAGCACTTATCCAAAAAAATCCCAACCCTCCTCACCGCCCCCCCCCCGGAAAAAAAAAAAAAAAACCACTTTGTATTTGGCCGTGAAGAAGAGAGGGAACATTTTTTGCTCTTTTGACTATTTTTATCACTCTTCCTGTACTATTCCTTTTTAAAATGACATTTTTTTGTCAGTACGGAAAAAAAATCTCTTGTCAGATGCAGTGCTTAATTATAGATTTTGAGATCTGTGAAGGCTTGCATTAGTTTCTTCCATTCAGGACATAGCCACACAAGTAATGGAGAGAGAAAAGTAAGTAGTAACCCAGGGAAAATACTGTTTTGTGTTGGTACGACAGTGTGCAGTTTCCTCCCTTAGTAGTTTTTATAAAATTGAATACTCTGGAAGTAGAACATAAAACAATCTTTCAGGAAGAAAAGGGAGGAGACACTGAGTTTCGTTCAAGCTGAAGTTCAACATTAAAAAAACATAATCATCTACTGGAAAAAATTAAACTGGCACTCTCCATTTTGTCTAATCACCCAAAATAAACACTCTTATCATGTAGAGTGCTTCAAGAAAGAAGAAAATTCTTTCCAAATCATGTCGTTGAAAGCACAAAATCTGAGGACTAAGATTAAAAGCTCCCTAATTTTTTATTTAGCTTGTTTTATGGTTAATATTAATAGAAAAAACTGTGCAATCGTTTTACATTTTAATAGTCACAAATAGTTAGAAGATGGATAGCACTGATGGTTGAACAATCCCTAGATTTCAGTTTATTAACTGTTTCTTAGGCATCTAATAAGTAGGAGATTGACTCTGTCCAGCCGTTTGCTGTGGAAAGGGATGGGGCAAACTCTAAGGAAGACAAGCAAGGTGAAGCAAAGGATCTCGATCATAACCTATGTGACCAAACTCTGATTAACAGAGCAGCCTCCTTACGATGGAAAATCATTTTGAATTCATAGCTAATCCTTATCCCCACAAAACAATCTGGAGGTAAACCAATCAGTTTCCAGCATGGAGAGTTAAGTCTCTGGAGCTTCTGGGTTAACATCTTTAATGAAAGCTACATTTATTTTCTTTGAGGAGCTTAAAAGGACTCCCCCATCTGACCAGCAATTAATATCCAGACCAGCGATGTGCTGAAAAATCACTCTGACCATAACCGAAGTCACTCCAAGTTACCTCTTTCAGACTAAGATGAGAACATGAGAACAAAAACGCTACTGAATGTGTTGTCTTGGGTCTTTTTGTCTGGCTGACCTCTCTGTAGATGAAAAATCGGTGACAGCTGTAGCTGTGTATGGCACAAACATCGCTCTCAGTATTCTGTGTAACACACACACTTCAGCTCGCTTTGCTTTGTTTCCAGAGGCGTTTATTCTCGAGTTTCAAAGCTGAGAGGCAAGAAAAAGTGCCAATTGGAAGTCAAAAACAAAACAGTGAGGAGATACACTTTAATAGATTCATCTGCATCGCTTTGTTAGCAGTCTGTGGTTCAGACTTTTCATTTCTCCATCACTCAAATGAAGTACATCTGAGTCACATAAAGATATAGTCTCTTAATAGCAAATTGTCATAGGAGGGGTGATAATTTGTGGCCCCTCATTCCAGCGAATAAAGTTTGCAAGTGGCAATGGAAGAATTTCAGGTTTTGTTTGGACTGGAAGCTGCCAGCTTCCAGTGTTTGATTATCGACATCAACCAAATATTTCATCCTGCTAAAATGGAGTCGAAATCTCATGAGAGCATGCCTTTAAACAGTATTTCTAGTACTTCCTGCTTTCAAATGTGTTTTCTCCCTGCCCCCTCTCTCTGTCTCTGACTCTGCTCTCTCTTTGTCTTTTCTGTCTCTCTCTCTCTGTCTCTCATGTGTGTGGTTCTCTTTCATAAGTTTTGGCCAAATCTGAAAGCAACAGGAATCTTAAAAATAGTTTTTTTGTGCTGTTGTCCATCAACAATGCCTGCATTTGAACTTACTTGCTGAATATCACAGGTCTGAACTCTGTCATATAAGGACAGGAAGTATCCCAAGCATTCAGTATGACTGAGTTGTGGGAATATGTAAAATTTCAGAGTTAATAACGAATGGATACCAGTGGGTTAAAGTCGCACTCTACCAAAAATGCCTGTCAGAAAAATCAGGAAACTTTGAGTCTGAAAATGAAGGTGATGTTATTTTCCATGCCTTAATAAAAGACCAAACAAACACATAACAAACACATCCTTCTATGTAAGTGATGAGGAAAGCCTGGCCTTTAGTTAAGACAGCAGCTGCCATGTTTGTGATAATGTTCTCTAAGCCTCATGGTGGGCATCACAGTAGTTGATTCAGTAATCAGCCCTGATTCTGAAGAATCTTGCTGTAACAGCCCATACTCAAAGTTTTAAATGGAGGGAGACCCTATAGCTTAGCAGTTATAAATTTGGAACGTGGAGCCAGACAGACCTGAGTTGAAGTCCCAGTTCTGTCATTTACTGGCTGTGTGGCCTTGGGCAAATTACTTTACTCTCTGAGCCTGTGTACTCAACCATTAGAAGTGGAAAATAAAAGAGCTTTACACGTTTGTACAAGTTTGTCTACATTTGCTGGAAGGATTAAGAGACAAAACTCCTATAAAGAGCTGGCAGGTAATATGTGCCCAGTGCAGGGCAATGACCTCATTTTATTATTATTGAAGTAAAGGTTCTACATCAGTTGTCAGGAGGCCCCTGGGGACTTAGTTCCTTGATTTACCCCAGAGTAGAATTCTTCACACTCAGTGAAACTTCCAGTGGCTCCCAGAGGAGGTAACAGAGGACAGGGAGGCAGGGAGAATGGCAAAGGAAGAAGGAAGTGGAGGAGAAAGTTTCGCTTGTTGACTAATATGCTGTTGACTCTGAACCTCCCTGCTGAAGGGAGAAAATTAAGCTCCAGCCTTTGAACTCTAAACTGTGAACTAAAACTATAGGCATGTCCCGGACATCTTCCCACTTGCCACTCCAGAGATAACCAAGGAAGGCTGGTGGGAGCCGGGGCATTTGCGAAACATAAAACAGAAATGGGGGAACCAGAGATGGACAAAGTCTTAGTTCCATAAAGATTATGCCAAGTGCAGGGTGGTAGGGGTGAGGTGAGCAAGGGGCAGCTTTGGAGACCCCTACTGAGAAGGCATTCTAAGCTCTGCTCTTGAATGTCAGTCCCGCAAGCAGATATCCACGGCCTCAAGAACACACTCTGCACGCCCACACATGCACGCTTGCACGTATGCACACACAAGCACACGTGCCCTTCTGATTTCAGAAATACTTCCAGCATAAGCATTTAATTACCTAATAGACAGTTTAAGACTTAAAGCTAAGAGTTGGAGCCCAAACTAGCACTTAGCATACAGACACTTTACTGTCAGTAGTTAGCCTAGAAGTGCTCTCTGATAGAATACCTAAAAGCTCACCAAACGGCTTCTCAGAAAAAAAAAAATTATTATAACTAAATATAGTAAATGTCAAGGCAGTAAATAGGACCTAGTTGTTTAAGCCAAAACATGTTTTCTCTATCCCTTGTCTCATCCTAACTGTCGGCAACCCTGTTTTCTCTACCCCAAATAGATCCCAAATCTGGCCACGTTTCACCAGTGCTCATTCCCACCCCTCATCCAAGCACCACCACTTCTCACCTGTTGCTTCTCTCAGCCTTTGGGAACCCACGGTTTACACAAAAGTCAAAGAAATTGTTCTAAATGGAAATCAGAGCACATTGCCTCCTGCTCACCTTCCTCCAGTGTCTGGGAAGACAGGGAGATTTCTAGACTCACACCTGACTTGACTCCCCAGCCCTTGGTCCCTTCATTTGAACCTTGAGAACCTTGCTCCCACTTTAGCTCCTTTGCACATTCTGTCCCCTCTGCCTCGAACATTTGCCTCCAAAATTTCCCACGGCTGTCTCTTTGTATTCCTTTAAAATGTTTGTTTATTTTTGAGAGAGCAGGGGAGAGGCAGAAAGAGAGAGAGACAGAGGATCTGAAGCAGACTCCAGGCTCTATGCTAACAGCGGAGAGCCCATGTGGGGCTGGAGCTCATGAACTGTGAGATCATGCCCTGAGCCGTCGTTGGAGGCTAATTGACTGAGCCACCCAGGCGCCCCGTGGGTATTATCCACATCTCATTTGAAGTGACACTTCTCCTCAGGGTTCTTTGCTGACCACTCAGGGAAATGGTCACCATCCTCACAGCCACACCCTCACATCAGTGTTCTCCTGGCTCCATAGCTCTTACTGCTATGTGACCGTATCTTGGTCATTACCTTGTCTACTTGCCTAGTGTCTGCTTCCCCTAGCCTAGAATATAAGCTCTGTAAGGGCAGATGCTTTCTCTTATTTGCCACTGAATCTTCCATACCTAGAACACCGTCTGACATGTGTTCTTGTTGAGTAAGTGTGTGTCGAGTGCTTCCTACGAACAAGCATGATAGTGAGTTCTTTATATAGTATATTTTATTTAATATTCCCCAACATATTGAAGATGGGTACAATTAGTATCCCCATTTTCACAGAAGGAGTATGAGACTTATAAAGATTAATAACTTGTCTAATCAGGCAGCAAGTAGATGATGGCACCTGTCTTTTAAAAATAAAGTCTACTGGGGCGCCTGGGTGGCGCAGTCGGTTAAGCATCCGACTTCACCCAGGTCACGATCTCGCGGTCTGTGAGTTCGAGCCCCGCGTCAGGCTCTGGGCTGATGGCTCAGAGCCTGGAGCCTGTTTCCAATTCTGTGTCTCCCTCTCTCTCTGCCCCTCCCCCGTTCATGCTCTGTCTCTCTCTGTCCCAAAAATAAATAAACGTTGAAAAAACAAATTTTTTTAAATAAAGTCTACTGAGGCATAATTTATCTATAGTAAAATGTTCCCATTTTAAGTATAGAGATAAATGAGCTTTGATAAATGTATGCAGCCATGCAATCAGCACTACAATTAAGATATATAATAATTGCTATACCCCAAAGGGTTCCGTTGTGTCTTTTCTAAGCCATCCCTAACTAACCCTGGCCCCTGGCAACCAGCGATCTGCTTTCTATCGCTATAGATTAGATATAGCATAGACTCCCTTGTGGCATCTATGTTTAAACCCAGTTTGGAAACCACGCTCAGCTACTTTGTTTGGCCCTAAAGCCATTTCTGGCATTACCATCTTCTTTGATGCATGAACAGGTGACATTCAGAAATTTAGATCAAATTGCTATATACTCCAAAAATTTTATAATAAAAACTGATTGTGCAAACATAAATAAAGATTTGTATCAATTAATATACAATATTTGTATTGTATTTGTATCAATTAATACACAATAACTAAACAGCCATCATTTATTAAGGTAAAAAAATACTCCAAAACTAGGTTCAAATTCTGGTTTTGCATCTTATTAGGTTTTTGACCTTGAATTAGTTTTTCACATACCAAGTTTTAGTTTCCTGATCTACGTATAAAAATGCAGATAATTTTATGCAGAGGTGGTAAAAAGATTGTGAGAGATCTCGTAATTAACATAAAACACAGGTACCTGCACCTAACAGGGCATAGATAACTGTAACACTCATTACTACTTCTATTCCAGAAGCTGGGCCACATTGCCTTAAATTCTTAGTAGTGTTTGTCTTTTCAAAGCATGACGATTGCCTGTTGAGACTGGGGCATCTCTGTGAAATAGGTAGAGAAAGGAATTATTACTGAGATTGTTCAGATGGAGAAATCACAGTCAAAGTGACTTGCACAGGCTGCAAACAGAGCTGTTGGCAGAGTGAGGTCAATAACACAGATTTTTCCAAAGACTTTCAAAGTAATTCCTGTACATTATTCATTGCCTCTGTATTTTTGTTAAGCTAGCGGGAGAAAACTGCCTTCATTGCATTTAGTAAGTGGGGAATCTAAGGCAAGGGTGTGTTAAATACCTATTCAAATTGTTAATGTTAAATAATGGCAGAGCAAGGATTCAAACTTTAGCCTGTGGATTTATCGTTTTCTTATCGCTGAGTGTGTCTATTCCATAAGCTTTAAAACTGGAGCTTTCCATAAATGAATTACCAATCAAAAAGAATGGAGAGAATTAAGAAGACAGAAGGGAAATGGGAAGAACACTTAGGAAATTTGACGAATAAAGATAAATACTGAAAATAGTAGAAGTTGTGAATATGGCCCATATGTTATTCTGAAGCCAGAAATTACCCAGACAAATAGGTGGGAATATATGACTGCTAGACAGACAATGTACCAGAAATACCCATTTAAGGATGGAGTAATCAATATGTTATCAAGAAATGTGTCTTCAGGATCATGGAGAATGTGCTATTCGAATGATGACTCAGAAATTTCAAAATTCTTGGCCTGTGGCTGCATAAAATGAGTTATTGGCTTGAACAAGAGCAGAGAAGACAGACTTGCAATGCAGAAAAAAAAAAATTGACTCCCTCTTAGCTAGCTCCTTGCAAAAGAATGTTGTGATAGTTGGTGAAGAAGCACTTTCTAAAATAAGGATATCTGTTTGGGGTACAGAACAATTCTTAATATCTCGGTGTTTAAAAGCAGTAGTTTCCAGCAGTGTTTAAAATTAATAGAGTATGATGTTCCAGAATTCCTCTGCCCCTTTTCTGAAGACACAGAGTGGGGAGGAGGGTTATGCCGCTGTTAAGTCAGGAGGTACATAAGGCATACTTCTTGACTACTTGCTGGCACAGACTTCATTCTACACCCTACCTGCCAACCCACTTTTCTTGCCCTTTAAGATACAGCAGAGTGAAGGTTATGCCTTCAGCGTTTTGATGGAGATATAGAACCTCATTCTTTAAGAGAAAGATACTTTCTGAGTATTTGTAAGGAGATCTTATTCCCAGGAGGGCTTAATGAATACCAGAGGTGCTGATATGTCAAGAACACTTTAAGAACAGTCCTGCCTAGAGGCAGAATGACAAATCTTAGTGGGAGGTGTTTGAATTATGCTGGAATTCAGAACATGCAATGACACACTACAGTATTTTACATCAGTTCATTCCTATCCCTAGCTCGTAATAAAAAGAACAAAACAACACTCCATGTTTCCACACACTTAGGATGTGTGGGATGTATGTATATACGTGGTTAGGGTTGGAGACAGAGAGTGTCCTTACTCCTTATTGAAGTGCTTCTCTCCATGTTTGAGGTCCACAATTCATTTTAACAGTTGATCTAAGAGAGAATATACAGGTAGGAAAAGATAGACCCTCAAAAAATGGGGAATCAGTAAAGGTTGTCACCAATGTCTTTTTATGGGACCTCTCTCCCCCACTATGTGACTTTGTGATTCCCTTTATGTTCAGTTTGCCTATCCTAACCCCCCCCCCCCACCATTACTCAAAAGTCATATGCCAGAACTTTCCTGAGCCTTTGTCAAAATATTGAACTGGACCCTTTCCCCTTCAAGGCACAATGACATGTGATTGCAAATGTGTCTATCATGGCTCGCATAACATCTTTCTTTAAAAAAAAAATCTTTATTTATTTATTTTGAGAGAGAGAGCTCACGAGCACTCGAGAGTGAGCATGAGTAGGGGAGGGACAGAGAGAGAGGAAAAGAGGGAATCCCAAGCAGGCTCCACACTGCCAGTGATCTCACCAACTGTGAGATCATGACCTGAGCCAAAATCAAGAATTGGATGCTTAACCAACTGAGCTACCCAGGCACCCCACTGCATAGCATCTATTCAGATGCAATTTAGTGCCAAACAAAAATGAACACTGTTCACATACAAACCTGAATTCTATACTGCTCCAGAAGAATCGGATATCCACAAATACCTGCAATGCATCAGTCTCCAGGAGTGCAATGCACCATCCTGCAATGCCACAGTCTCCAGGAGTGGGGTGGCCTGGCGCTGCTCCCTCTCAAACAGGGTAGGAACACGGCAGTTTCCCAAGCTACCAGACGGTGCCCTCCACCTTTTTTTTACCGTCTACTGTGAGCTGGGCTGTGTAGTTAGGGACTGTGGGAATATAATGGGCAGGAGCTCCCCAGCCAGAAGCACAGAGGGGAGTCCAGAGGCCGGGGAGGGGGCCTCAGTGGTCAGAAGGTACGTCGTTGTTGGCCATTCACCTACAAGTACCAAGTAATCCACACAGATTTAGGGAGATCTTTACTGTCTGTTTATTTTGTTATTTTACCATAGAGCACAAGCTAAATTAAAATAACAAAAGGAAGGAATCAAAGACCAAAACTACCTACAGCCCCATCATCCAAACAAATCAGTGTTGTCTTTAAATGTGTTACCTGGGGGAACTTTTTCCTAGGCACATTTAGTGATTACCTATTTGAGGTAATGTTGTAGATGAAACTGTGTTATTATATATGTTCCCTTTATATTGCATTAGGAACCTGCTTACCGTTTTGCCCTCCTCTTTTTATCTCTTTCCAGTACCCAAGGAACACGTAACTTCTATAAACATAGATGTAGGAGCGTTTTGTTAGGAAAAAATAGGTTCGTGCTGTATACATTTCTCTGCAACCTGCTTTTCTCATCTAACAACACACCATAGATACAGGGGAGGTGTGTGAGACTTATAAACCTGTGACCAAGTTTCACTGAGTGTCCTAGGAAGTCTTTGTCTCTTCACAGACGTTGTCTCCAGCCACATGGCTCTCCCTAATGATCAGCAGGGATCCACAAAACAGACACAAGTCACCCTTTAATTAACTTACTCGGGATTTAGCTATGAGAAAATCTGAAAATAAGCTATTTTAACTCTAGCATGTATATGAATATAAAGTATGATGTATTATTTTATTCTGAATTATATATAGGGAGGAGCGCCATAATCTTTTCAGTGTTGAGTTATTCTAAGAATCTGAATCATGTCTCATTTATGTGTGTGGGGGTTAATTAATTAATTTTAAAACTTTGATCATGAATGAGACAAAAAAAAATTTTGTCTTGGGACGCCTGGATGGTTCAGTCAGTTGAATGTCATGATCTCAGGGTTTATGAGTTCTAACCCCACATAAGGCTCACTGCTGTCAACTATCCTCTGTCCCCCCTCTCTTTGTCCCTCCCCCACTCACGCGCATGCTTTCTCTCTCTGTTTTTCTCTCTCTCAAAAATAAATAAACATTAAAAAAATTGTCTCTAAATAAAGTTAATAGAGGTGGGTTCACAGAGGCATCATGAAGGTTATAGGAGATGAATTTATGTGGAAAGTTCTGGATCCCTTCTGGCACTCCGTAAGGGTATTCCCTTCCCACTTCTGCCCACGTCCTCTGTCACGGTCCTCAAGGCTTGGCCCCTGAACACCTCTCTCAGGAAACCCTTCCCAACCTCCCTCTTTCTGTCTCCTTGTCAATTCCCTTACAACATTCTTAGTTGTTTTCTACATTTTTGGTATCCATGTCTCCACTGCCAGTTTGAAAGCTCCTGGAAGGCAGGAACCAAATTGCTCTATCCCCAAGGATTTCTTGGACTGAATGAAGACAAGTGACTTCTACTCACATACTAGGAGACACACAGAACAGGGGAATGTGGGGAAAGAAGGAAGATCCCCAGTGCAAACATTGCAGGTGGTTATCGTCCCCAAAAGGTTTGGGGCACTCTGGCCTCCTGTCCCTCTCTCCTTTCTCCCCTTGGTCCTTCTGGCTTTTTCCTGCTTATAGTCAGCCTCTCTTTTTCCACTCAGGTGTTGGATACAAGTGTTAAATGCCTCATTGGCACCTTTCTTCTGGAGACTCCAGAGAGTAGATGCCTTCAAGTGGCTCCAAAGACCACAGGCCCATCCGGGCTGTGGTGGCAGGGCAGGAGCCTGCCTCCTGGCTTTCGAGTGGGTGCAACATCAAAGGAGGCTGCAACTCTGTTTCCTTCCCAGCCTTTGCCACAGCTTTCATTTGGGGCTTTACCCAGTTTCCAGATGTACAACCTGGCTTCTTCTTCTACTTCTTTTTTTTTTTTTTTTTTTTTTTTAAGGGGCCGAAGTGTATTCTTTAAGCACTATTTGAAAGAAAATATGGCTTTCAATAGTCCATCGGGTATCTTTATAGCTTTGTAGTCATTCAAAATAAAATTAGGTAGACGTGCCATGATAAAGAGGATTTTAAGATTAAAAAAAAATTCATTGCTGTCATTTGTCTCCTAAATAATAACAATAGATGAGCTATAGTCTCTTTTCTCTGAATTTTTGCTGTCTTCGTTTACTCCATGACACAGGGCCCAAGACCTACATTATTGCATTAAGTTTGCAAAGCTATCGAGATGCCCTTGAGTAAGATTCATCATCTTGTCCTAAATTCTCCACACGCTCCACTAAAAGCCTAGTGGCAGACTGAAGGGATTGTCAGAAAGCATAAAAGACAAAATAAAAATTTTATGCTCTTTTAGGCAAGTGAAGATTTGCCCTCTAGCAATTTCTGATATTAACTCATTAATCCTCACAACCCATCTAGAGGATAGATTTCGGGAAGGAGCAGCCCCTTGTCATCTCAATCACCTTCAAAACTTGCACCAAACTGGCCATTCCCCTGGGCTTGGTCTGAACATCTCCTCAGAGCCCAGGAGGAGCCAGCACTGAGACAGGCAGGATTCAGAATGCGTCTCTCCAACTGCCTACCTCTGTCACCAGGACCAGCAGTGGCCCAGAATCTGTGCCTGGTGGAATGCACCTCTGTTGCCATCTTGAATTTTTGTTCAGATGCACGTTGATCAAGAAATCCTGCATCTTCATTTTATACTGGGCTTGCCAAAATAATATAGTCAACCCTGTCTCTCATGCCTTCTAGAAGAAAAGACATTGGTGGTGTAGCATTTAGGCCAAGACATGTGTCCTTGATCTCCATACAGATGCCAATGATGCAAGAGTAAAGTGCACTATCCTCTTGCCTTATTGGTACTCTAGTGTTGCTCTGCTTGTTTCAAAGCACATGGGGGCTTGTGCTGAGAATGGTATCTAACACTGAAGTCTAGCTATTTTCCTTCTCTATTCTATTTAATGCCACATTTACTTTATGTTTTCTTGGTTTGAAATCCTGTTTACTTTACTTTACAGTGTTTTTAATTGTTGCCATATAACACCATACCTTCTTTGCATGTGGCATCTCAACAATGTGCAATTTCTAATAGTCAGCATGAAATCATAACTTAGGAAAGCATTGCTGAGCTAATTACAGGGACTATCAAAATAAATCCAAATCTTTTCTGGGCCACAGTCCATATCTGAATCATAATAAGTGTGAAAATGTTTACAAATCATTACAAATTTTCCACGTAGTTTCGCTCAGTGTTAGGACCAATAGTGTTTTTCTAGTCATTTGAGTCGATGGGTTGGATCATCTCCAGTGAGAACACTGATTTTAGAAAAGAGTTCCTTAGAGATTATAAAAATCAAAAGACAAAATTAAAATATCCCTTAAAACGCAAACCGTAAGGAACATTGTTCATAGAGCTATTTGAATACACCCAGAACACAATATATTATTTATTTTGGAAAACATTTCACTGATGTTATAAAGGTAAGAAATAGAAGGAAAGTAGACAGGCACTTTATTTTGTCTATTGTAATGAATTTACATGTGAAGAAAATCCTGTTTATAAGCCTAAAAATTGTATGGTAGTGAAGCTGCTTGTTTTACAACAAAATAAAGGAGAATTATTTTAATAGGTATCCACCTAAAATTACTTAGATGACATTGGAATTTAACTGGTACCTTAGGGAGAATTCTGAGACTGATTTTTTGTTACTTTATACAGGATTCATTGTACCTACTATGTGCAGCACATTGAAGAATCCATTCATGTTGCACATTTCTTACTCCCTCACATGTTCTTTTTTAAGCTTTTTTTTTTTTTTTTGAGACAGAGAGAGAGAGAGAGAGAGAGAGAGAGAGACCTAGGGATGGGCAGAGAGAGAGGGAGAGAAAGAATCACAAGCAGGCACTGCGTTGTCAGAACAGAACATGACATGAGGTTCAATCCCACAAACTGTGAGATCATGACCTGAGCCAAAATTAAGAATCAGATGCTTAACTGACTGAGCCACTCAGGTGCCCCCCTTCAACATGTTCTTAGTCCTACTAGACTGAACTAGAAATGTATTTTAAGACACAGTGAACTCAGTTCTTTCAAATTCCTAAAGCTGTGCCTATAAAAAGCTAAATATTGTATTTTGAAATTTAAGTAGGGGGTGTTTAGTTTTTGTATTCTGATAAAAATGGTTTATGTGTGCTTGGGTCTAAAAATGAGTTTCAGGGAGTCCATGAACCCTCAAAATTGTATGTGAAATTTTGGGTGGAGGAAATTTGTTCTGGAATGAACTTTGTAACTGTTACCTGATTCTTAAAGAGTCCAGGACTCCAAGCATCACCAGACTGCCCAAAGTTCTGCCTTCTTCTAGGCTAGTTGGTCACTATCATGAGACCCTGACACACTCAAACACCATGAAAGTCCAAAATAAGTCAAATTCCTTATTCTGAAAATTCTCTAAGATTCTATGGTTGCCTCATTTTGTTCTACTTGGCATCATTCAGTTCTGCAATTATTTTTCCTGTGAGGTATACATTCTCCATGGGGATACAAACTACTTTTGAGCCATAATTATTTTTAGTCTACTGCAGCTTAGATACATATTGTATCTTCAGATAGTCATGCAGTGTGAGCCATAGTGTTCTGAGAATGTCAGAATCGAGAGCATACATTTGTTTGATAGAAACAGAAAAGAATTTCCAACTTGATTAGTATTTCGTTAAATAATATGTGTGGAAATAAGAAGGATTGTATGTTGATAATGCTATGAATTGCTAAAAGTAGAAATTATGATTGTGGTCAAAATGATGCACATGAATTCATTCCAATCTCATTTCTATCTTGCTTAATAATGACTTTTTTCTAAAGCAGAAAATTCAGTTACACGATAACACAAAATAAGACAAATAATCTGTCTTTGGGTTCAAAGCTTTGAATACCACCGTCCAGAGATTCTGCAATGTGCTATATTTAATTTAATTGATCTAGACTTCCTGTCCAATGATAGTAATCTTTCCATGTGCCCCTGCATTGGGAGGAGATTGAGAAAATTTGAATAGAAGTAACTAATTCTTTAAATATCATCATGCTGACATACTTATGTCCATAATGATTACTAATCTGTGAAAAAGCAAAGAATTTGATGATATGTAAAATAAAGAACTGTGGTAATATCTAACATTTGGTCTCAAGCTTGGGACATGCCAGTAGCTTTGGGGAGATGTAGCAGACATTTGGGTTTACTCGTTATCCATTGTCTTTTTCTCTTAGTTAGCATACTCTAATTCCTTTTGAGTATCCTTTCTTCCCAATATAGCCTGTTTAGTGATGGAGAGCCAATTTATCTCCAACACCAGAGATGTATCCAGACTGGCAAAAAGAGCAAATCCATTCTCAGACATAATGACCAGAGCCCACTGAGGGTCAGTGAAACATGAGGAGATCTTTGCTGAGAGTTCCTGAAAAAAATGTTTGTACCCTCTTCTCTAAGAGCTGCCAGAGGAAATCTTCTCTTACTGCTCAATGTGAATTAAGAAGCATTTGCTTCTTCAAAGCTAAGTCTTTCTTGGATGAAGCAGATACTTTGCAGGCAGAGAGGAGAGTCATAAGAAAAGTAGGATTTTGATAATATAGTTTAATTTCTTTTAAAATTTTTCATTGGGGTATAAATGACATGTAACATTATATTAGCTTTAAGTGTACAGCATAATAATTCCATATTTGTATATAGTACAAAATGATCACTACAATAAATCTAATTAACATTAATTACCATACACATTTGCAAAATTTTTTCTCTTGTGATGGGAACTTTTAAGATCTATTATCGTAGCAACTTTCAAATATACTATACAGCCTTACTAGCCATAGTCACCATGCTGCACATTACAACTCCAGGACTAATGTACTTTGTCTTTCTCTGACTTACTTAATTTAGCATAATGCCCTCAAGGTCCACTCCTGTTTTTGCAAATAGCAAGATTTCCTTTTTTATGGTTGATTAATATTCCATTGTATAGATATGCCACATTTTCTTTATCTGTTCATCCATGACAGACACTTAGGTTGTTTCCATATCTTGGCTATTGTAAATAATGCTGTGATGAATATGGGAGGGTATATATTCTTTGAGTTAGTGTTCACATTTTCTTCAGAGAAATATTCAGAAGTAGGATTGCTGGACCATATGGTAGCTCTACTTTAATTTTTTGAGGAACCTCCAAACTCTATCCTTGATTAATTTCTGAATCAAACCTTGCTTGAGCTCTGACCTATCTTTGACTCACCAGCTAGTTAACAAGTTACTATTTGGGTTGTTTTTTTCTGTATCATACAGATGAGGTTGTAACATCTACAAATTTAGAAATACTACTGACAAGGCATATAATTAAACACATCTGCAAGTTTTGTCTCCAAATACTATCACTAATCACTTTTTTAATAATATGGAATGACAAATATTTTTAAAGGTAATAATGAAATCTCGGAATTTTTTCCTAGATTCAAGAGATGAATGTCATTTATTGAATGATAATAATGAAAGCAATATTAATTGACTATACACTATGTTCACAATAATAAGCAAAAGATATTTTCTTTATGAGGAAACTGAGGCTTAGTTTAAGTAACTTGTCAAGAGTCACCAAGTAAGTGGCGGAGCCAGGACCTGAATCTGTGTCTGTCAGACAGCAAAGATTCTGCTCTGAACTAACCATGTATTCAAACTTCAACAGACTAAACATAATTATTGCTGAGAAGCAGTTGGCATTCTCATGGAAGTACATGCCTTACTCACAAGAACAATAATCAAAAAGTTAAATGATACCAAAGCACAACAAAATGATGGACCAGTAGAATCTCAGAGAATTTTCACAACCCCATACTCTCAAGCGAGTGGCAGAGTGGTACCAGGAAGAGATGTGGTCTACTTGCAGGAAATTAAATAATTGAGCTACCTGGGTTTTAGGCTCCTCATCTTGCAAATGGCCTGGTGAACTGAAAAAAATTTAAATTCCTTTCCAGCTCATAGAGTCTTGTAAGATTTGTCAGAGGAAGATTTCAGAGCAAACTCATGTGAAGTTTCAGTTCCAGTTTTTACTTAAACAATTTTTAAAAGTTTACTTATTTTTGAGAGAGAGAGAGAGAGACAGACAGAGTGTGAGTGGGGGAGACACAGAATCTGAAGACACAGAATCTCCAGGTTCTGAGCTGTCAGCACAGTGTTGGGCTCGAACTCACCGACCACGAGATCATGATCTGAGCCGAAGTCGGATGCTTAAGCAGCTGAGTCACCCATGTGCCCCTCACTATAGTCTTTAAATATGGAACTAAATTTGTCTTTTGGGCGATAATAGATATTCCTCATTAAAAGGATTCTGAATCGTGGCTACATAATTTCAACCCCTGGATAAGTTAGTCCGTGAAATAACACAACCAGGAAAAATAAGATTTTTTTTCAAAGAAATATGGCTGATGTTCTTCCAGGCATTTAACACACTTTGGTCTAACTTGGATATTTCTGATCAATTGTTGGCTGATTCTGTTATATTACATTACATAGATCTTCAAAATATGTTACTTATAACATTGGGAGTTTTCCTGCCAATAACTTCATGGTTTTAAATTTCCAATAGGAAAATTAGAAGGAAGATGAATATTTGTTGTTGAGTCTTGTGATTTTCATCTTAACCCGCTGTTTTACAAATTGGCTCAAGAGCTCTAGGTTGAATTCAGATGTCAAAGGAAAACTCTACCTTGACTGATTGCTTTCCAAGGATCAGAGTTGGATAAATGTGTCATAGTGTTCCTTTGACAATGATATTTTAAATGAAAAGCTAGTATCAAAGTCACTGAATTAAGATCTTATTTCACGTTTTCAATGACCACACTCCATCTTCCTCAGACATCTACCAGTTTGCATATAAACCAGTAAACCTGTCTACACCTTCCATCCCCAGAGGTCTAGCCCACACCCCATCACTTCTTAAAATTACTAATGCAGGTGTATTACATAGAAGCTCTTAAGAGGAACACAGTCTTTCATAAGAGAAAAAATGTCAGAAATATTTTGCAACATTACATAGAATGACCCAGTCTGACAAATTGACGTATAGTGCATCAATATAATATTGCCATAGAGCAATAAATAAGCACAGGAAGTCTGTGGATGACTGGAAGCCACATGAACATTTTCAGGTCTCCTGGGTCCTATCTAGTGCACAGAAGAAGTAATTTATTAAATGGAACTCCAGCCATGTAAAATCTTATATGTGGCTTTGAAGGGTAAGTTACATCCTGAGAAAGTTAGGCTAATTGAACTCCTTTATAGCCCCATTCTTGTCAATGAACTTTGTGGAATTTGAAAATAACCCAGGACCTGTGAGTTCACTAGTAATTTATAAATTTAGTATAATTCTTCCCTAAATTTGCCCCAGTGTACCACATAATAGAGACTTATTAAAATGGTTAATAGTGAAAATTGGGTTGACATGAGCAGCATTCAAATATTTATTAAAATAACATCCAAGAGGCCCACAACCCTCAGCACTCATTATTCATACATTAAATGGCAGGTGCACACAGCAAATGATTGATCTTCTAAAGGCCTGAAAGAGTTAATGCAATTGCCTCATTCACGCCAACTTAATAGTGGAAACTATGAGAATCTGATTCTTTAGCATTCACTCATTGAAAGAGCCAGTTGTCATTATTTCTAAAAGAACCAGATACAGTAGTCCTTATTTCCTCCCACTTTCCAGGAACATATTTGTCGAATAAAGGGCACATTGAGTAATATTTTTGTGTTGACTTGCACCATTCTCCCATAAAAATATTCTTTCCTAGACAGGTTGTTCCTCTCTGTCTGCCAAACACATTTTACCTTTCTCCCATCACTAACCATATTGCCTAGTATTCCTTCACCTGGAACTATATCTCTTCAACCTTGCTACATTCTACCAAGCCTTCTGATCCAGTTCCAATGTTGCTACCAACCCCACCCTTCCCCCCCACCCCCCGCAACTAAAGTCATCTTTCTATACATGTTGTCCTCTCCACAATGAGTTCATAGGCAGCTTGGGGATAGAAAACATGCCTTGCCTCTCTTGGCATCCCCCACTGTATATAAGACAATTTCATTCTTATAATCTAGGCTCACAATGTAGATCCCAGAAGGTTGACTTAGAGAGGGAGCATCTTCTTTTTCTTATTAACACTCAATTTGCAATTGGTCCTGGAGCTGCTGGACACACTGCTATATCTTTGTATTAATTCCGCTGTGCTGATTGTGGTTTTTCAAACTTTATGCCATCAAGGAGATGGCTCTTTTAAAAAAACCTGGCAATGAAGGAAAGAATAAGCCTAATTCAATTGCATAAAGAGAAGGTCGGATCAGGAAAGGTATTGCTTTATGGACAGGGGCTTGGAGGGAGGCTGAGAATGTCCATAGGTTGCAGCAAAGAGGATGGTGGAACAAGAGAGCCTGAAGTGATGGTCGATGGCATGTCTGCTCAGAAATAGAGAGGAAGGGATCAGGTCAAAGAGTTTCACATACTTTTTAAATAATGTTTATTGGGGCGCCTGGGTGGCGCAGTCGGTTAAGCGTCCAACTTCAGCCAGGTCACGATCTCGCGGTCCGTGGGTTAGAGCCCCGCGTCGGGCTCTGGGCTGATGGCTCAGAGCCTGGAGCCTGTTTCCAATTCTGTGTCTCCCTCTCTCTCTGCCCCTCCCCCGTTCATGCTCTGTCTCTCTCTGTCCCAAAAATAAAAAAACGTTGAAAAAAAAAAGAAGAAAAAAATGTTTATTTATTTATTTTTGAGAGAGAAGAGAGAGAGAAAGAGTGCACAAAGTGGGGGAGAAGCAGAGAGAGAGTGGGTACAGAGGATCCGGAGGATCTCTGTGCCAACAGCAGACAGCCCGAGGTGGGGCTCAAACTCACGAACCATGAGATAATGACCTGAGCTGAAGTAGGAGGCTCAACGCCCTGAGCCACCCAAGCACCCCATACATACTTAAAAAAAAATACACATGGATGTGCTGGGATATAATGGAGAACACATCCAAGTTTTCAAACAAATGGATGCCCATTTGAAACGCAATATGTCATGTGAACATGGTCAACAGCCAGCATCCCTGCTGGCTATTTAGCATGTATTGAGTATTCCTCACCTACCACACACTGCACCAAAACACTCGCATACACTATTCCGTTTAGTTACCACCTTGGCAATTTAGCATGCTAACACCATGAAATTATTAAATGCATTAAAAACTTCTACCAGGAAAGCTTATCAAAAAGGTCATTTTGGTTTTTTAACTGAGTTGTAGCAGAAGGTCTTGGTGCCATTTACAGGAAGTGAAGGAATGTATTTACATACTGAGTGCCTCCAAAATAACTCCCTCCAAGAAAGTTCCCATGAGGCAGTTACAGTGCTGTTCTGGAGTTGTAATAAAGCAAATGATTCAGTAAGTTGAATCCTTCCATTGTGTGATTAACAAAGACACAGAACATTACACGTATCACCAAACTGCAGTGTGCTCACACTGAAACAGCTTCAGTCTGAGAGCCTTGAGGACTGGCCATATACCAGTGTAAACCGTTGTCAGGAGGAAAACCAGCCTTACCCGTAAAAATGTTTAGCTTAGTTAGAGCAGAGTCCAAAAACAGGCTTTTCTTATTGTTTCTGTTTCATTTTGTTCATTTACTATTTTCCTATTGCACAGGTAAACCAGGCATCATTGTAAGACAATTAAAAAAAAAAAAACCAAGGTGCACATTTTTCAGGCAACCCTTTCATATTTTTCAACAATATTACCGAGAAATACTCGCCACAAAAATATGAACCACCTGGACATCATTCACCGATGAGTCTCAGTCACCAGATTTATGTTTTGAAATCATAGGTTAAAAAAAAAAAAATTCCCCAATCATTGAGATGAGTTAATACGTAGAAATACAGCACAGCAGAAAATGTTACTACCACTACTGGTAAAGCTATGGAATATTTCAGAACATACAGAAAGAAGTAGAAACAAATTAAATTAAATTTTAAAAGATAGCCTAAAGCCAAGAAAGCAGGTTTAAGAGGCACAGTGTCTCATCAAGATTGCTTCACTCATGACATCAATGTCCATGCAAACTGCCCTAGATTGCCCTAGATTGCCCTACATTCTCCCAGAGAGCCTGGAGTTATAAAGAACTAAACTTAAACTCAAGAGGACAGTCTCACCTCACAGCTCAGACCCCACTTCTCTAATCAGTGCACAGGGATTCTTGAAACATAATCAAAACAGAGAGACTGAGACATTAAAACACATAGAATGAAATATGAGTCTCAACAATACCTATAGCCTTCCAAAATTCAGAAGAAAAAAAAGATTACATTGTGATGGGACTGACAAAAAAGGAATATATATATTTATTTGCTGCTTTAAGTCATACAGTAGAAAGATTATATTACAGCCAGATTTTATTATTCTATTCAACACGCATAGATTTTTGAGGTACTCTATCTACCTCATATCAATAAATAACATTAAATGAAGTAGGACTGATTCATGGCTGGCATAAATTTTTTTCTGTATTACTATTTCTGTGGACATTGCTGCTTTAGTGTTTGCTCTCTGATACCAACACACACACACACACACACACACACACACACACACCGCAATCATAACCATAAACTAAATGACTGCATACTCAGAATAGATGGCCGTTAGAAAATACTCACACTAATTGATAATGACATCATGCTGGTGTGCACATTACAATGTAAATGAGGCTTCCAGACTCATTTATGGCTCTTTTATTCAAAGTTTAGTACTTAGTACTCTTTTTTCATGGTTTAGAAGGTTCTTCTTAAGGCTGTGGGATTACTTATTCCTGCTGATTTTGCCCCTTGGAATTGGACCAAGAGTACCAATTTTTAACTGTATTTTAAAACAGATGCTTCCCAGCAATGAAACAGAATTGAAATGTCTAATGGAAACCACATTACTGAAAGAAAACAAGCAAAGAGAAAAACTGATTAACAGATTTATCCAGGCAGCCATTTGACTTTATTAAATATTTGAATTATTCTTTGCATCAAAACATAACGGTTTCCATGCTTCTGAGTGTGTGAAGAAAAAGCACCTAAATGAACACCCTTTCTACTGATTTATTTTGAAAGGTGGTTTAGAATCTAGCTCGAACACATCTGTATGCTTAAGTGACTTTTCAGGGTCATATGAAAGATCGAGGAATAAGAGGCAGAACTCTAAACTTGCCGTGAAGTGTTTATAAAACTTCGCCAGATTTAGCAAACCCTGGAAAGAAGACTATGCAGATATAATGCCCAACTTGCCTCTGGCTCTTATTTGTGGTGATTCAGAGTGAGACCACATGCTTTCCTTACATCGCAACTCCTTTTTTCTAAGAAGTCATATTTCTAGAAGCCTCCATCATTCTCCTCAACTCTAAGAAATATAAAGGAATATTGGGGGAATTCAGAGTTGGGGTCCTGATGGAGATGTACAGAATATTTTTCTTTTTCAAGTTGTGGAAGGCGAATGAATCACATTATTTGGTAGTAAATTCGTGAGTGCAAGTAGGTTTATGTTTAATCCACTTATAAGAACACCCCTCTATGTTTAAAATAGTTGCACTTAACATGTGTAAATCATAGCATGTAACTCATTGCCTAGATATTGTTTACCTGTTACATCTTCATAACAAAGGTGGGAGAAAACTTCCTGTGTTCAAAGACCTGAATAAGTTTTTAAAAAAACTAATATAAGGTCTACCAAAGTGAGGGGGGATAAAACACTTCATTATGAAAAATAAATTACTGAGATGTAAAATTGGGATCAGAAATGAAGGAAACATTAAGAGAAGTAGACTGTGATGATCTCACCAAGTGATATCAACGGAGTCATTATTCAGTGCAGTAGTAATTTGGCAGAGGGATGGTCTGACAGTAGCTCTACGTTTTGCTTAGCTGAGAGCTTCCCTTGTAGCATAATACATCATGGAATTGAAAGCATTCAGCTTTGTTTTGCAATTCACAATTCAGCCCAGGTGGGCCACTATTACACAATAACCGTGCAGCTGTTAGTATCATTGCCTAAATTGCCCTTCCTTTTTAAAATTTACAGTATAATCTGCTCAACCAATAGATACTAATGTCCAAAAACTCAGCTCTTATTTACCATTTACTCCCTATAAAGGTCCAAAATAACTAACAAATCATTCTCAAAGGAATTCCAATTATGCTGCTTGTTCCCTCAAAGAGTATAAAGGAGTAAAATGTCAGCATTGTGTGTAAGAAATAAAGTACTCACAACACCTGCTAACAATACATACTGTATAAAGCACTTAGCCTGTAATGCGTTTCTGGAAATCATTTCAGAAATTTACAAACATAATTTTTGGCCTATCTTCCCACCATTGTAAAGACTCGACCATATGCTACAATTTTCATCTGAATTGCCTGGTTCTCTATTCCTGATGTCAGCATGGAGGGAGTGTTTTACAGATACAGAGGTTATGTCAAATACATAGATTTTTGTCAGTTAATGCTCATAAAAATTAATAGCTTTTGCTGAAACTTTCTGATCCCAGGGAAGTTCATTTTTTAACTGATCGTGTTTGTCTTCATCCAAGAGCTGTTGACCACATCCAAAGAGCTTTGTTCAGTCTGACAAAATGATAAGTAGAGCATGTGTTTACTCATTTGTTTTCAAGGCTTTAAAAACATGTGTTTTTTTTGATGTTCTAAGGGCCTTCAGAATGGATAATAAATTAAACAAATTAGCAGGCTGAGGACTGAAAAGTCAAGTCCAGGTATAGTCCATAACTTGTTAATAGACGGTAACTGACATAACACAATCTCCATATTTTACAGGTGAGATTGACTACAGGCTAAAGAAGCTTCTGGCCAATTTTGGCAATCTTTGTGGGATTTGTCAGAAGGGGAACATTTTTTTCATAAAATTTCTGCAACATCATGTTGCAGAATGAACATGAAATGAGTACATATGCAAACAAATTTATTCAGCCTCTTGCCCCATACCAGCATATTATTTCTTTATTGTTCACACTATCCATGTGGGCTTAGTATCTATTTTCTGAAGTAATGGTTCCCTCTGACCTGGGTATTTCTACTCCAAAGTATTTTACTAGCAAGCATATGAATGAATACACCTGACAATTTATGACCATAATCTCTGTGAGCAATTTCCGAGTTTGTGCTGTTAAAAAGTTACCGGATCCTTATCTTGTTGTTTTCTGCTCCTCCAAAATAGCTTTAGTCATTAATTATTTATTTTATATGTATGAAAAGTGTTTGCTGCCCAAGGACTTCTGGGCTTGTGCATAAAATTTAAACTAAATCCAGCAGCTAAAATCCCTCTTAAACTATAATGAAATTACCAAGTTAATGGAGCGGTATAATCAAACCAGAGTTAATAAATATGGTGTGGCCTTAATAGATGCCATAAGAACAAATGTCAATAGATATTGACAATTTGCCACATGAAAACATGACATTTATTATGTTTATACTCATGTTATGACACATTTATTATTTTTATGGTCCAGTTATACCAAGTGCATTGGAACCACACTATTGGACCTTATGGAAATAAAAGAAACAATTTTCCAATTTCCAAAAGGAAGTTACCCAGAATTTTTAAAAACAGCGCACATTAAAGTTTGCCAAAGGGGTTAGTCCATCAAGATGCACATATTCCCACTAACACACAGTTGAAAACGTGCCTTTAACGCTTGGTACAAAATCAAGAGTCTGGAGGAAAGGTTTTTAGTTGTAAACATACTTGATGGTGATTGTTGTACCTCTTTGTGTCTTTTATTCATTCTTCAGTGGGGAAAATATTTAAACTCGTGACAGTCTGTTTTTAGCATGTAAGCACATAATCCTTTGGAGAAAATGTGGCTCTTCACTTCTAGAAAACCTTGTAAACATCTGCTTGCAGACCACGTTCTGTATTTCAGCTCCCGAATTCAAGAATGAAGGCATGCTCAACACTGATTGCAGAGTATCTAGACCCTTTCACTTAAACTTGCTTTACCAAATCTTGCCTCAATTCTAACCTAGACCACACACAATGGGCCATATCACCTTTTGGATCTCATTGTACACAAGCTTCTGGTTTATATCTTCAAAGCAACAATGGTAAACTGCCAGAAAATGGAGATGTGTTTTTTACTTAGTTAAAAAAAAAAAAGAAATCACATTATTGATTTACTATTTTCATTAACAACACTGAAATGCTTTTAGCTTTCCTTTACAAAAATGTTGGTGACTAAGCTGATGTTTTGGAAACAGGATTTGGACTGTGGAAACAAATTATTTTTCAGGGGAAGATATGAGAAATTCTTTATTAAGAATCATAATTAATAAGTAGCTCCAGGAAGTTTGAGCACAATGGTTTGTGGGTATAAACTTAAAAAAAAATTTTGTTTTAAAAGAACCTCAGTTGATAGTGTTGAAAAGGAGTGGCTAGATACATGTAGGTTCATTATACTATTCTCTCTACTTTTGTGTGTAAGTTTGAAGTGTTCCACTAAAATATAGAAAATGACATTGCCTATTTATTATAGAATCTAATTTACAAAGTACAAATAAATAAAAATCACCATAAGACACTAAATATTTTAGTATTTCTCCAGTTCTTTTACTAAATATATATGTACATATATTTATTTATAAATATATAAACAAATATATATTTATAAATAAATATATATAATATTTATATATAAATATATTATAATATTTATAATAAATAATTATAAATAAATATATATTTATATATGATTATCACCCTGTATTTCTTATTTTGTACTATACTCCTTTTTAATTTATCATGAACAATTTCTCAAACATGACACTTCATGACCATATAAAATTTCATTTTATGAATCTAAACGGATTTATTTTATCTTTCCTCCATTATTAGACATTGCATTATTTCTCTCCCTGATTATAAACAATGTTACATCACAAACTACAGATGATATTTGTAGACATTTATGTTTATGTCCTTAGAATACATTAATAGAGATGTAATATCCAAGTTAGGGAGTAAGCAAACCCTTATGTTTTTATCTGTATTTTCACACGAACTTCCAGAAATTGTATTAATTCACATGTCCATAAGAAATACAGTATTTCACTGCCTTACCCATGGGGGGATACATTCTAAGACCACCAGTGGATGCCTGAGACAGAGAATAGTACTAAACCCTATATATACGATGTTTTTCCTATATAGACATACTTATAATAAAGTTTAATTTATAAATTAGGCACAGTAAGAGATTAATAACTAATAATAAAATAGAACAACTGTAACCATACACTGTAATAAAAGTTATGTGAAGTGATCTTTCAAAAAAAACTTGTACTGTACTCACCCTTCTTGTGATGATGTGAGATGATACAATCCCTGTGTGATAAGACAAAGCAGGTGGATGACGTAGGCATGTGACATAGCATCAGGCTACTAATGACCTTCTGACAGTATGTCAGAAGGAGGATCATCTGCTGTGATGGAGGGTAATTGAAGCCACAGAAAGTGAAACAAGTAAGAGGAGACCCCTGTACCTGACTGAGAGTGTTTCCTGTCCCACGCATTTGTGAATCTTGATAAGCAAGACCTGCTACAATTACTTTAATTGATATTTCTTTCATCATTAGGGAGGTTGAACCTCTTTCATGTGTTTCTCTTCATTAATATTTCTTCTTTTGAGATGTACCCATATATACTTTTATCTAGTTTCCTGCTGGGGGCAGGGGGGTAAAATTTTCTTTTTCTTACTATCTCACATCCATTTCAATAAATCCACTAGTTCAAAACAAAATAAGGTTTTTTTTAAACAACATAAGTTTTGGTTACATATTTTGTGTCTTGATTTTTCCACATTAAGGCATGGTTTCCACATAAATGAAACCATTTTAAACTTATTAATCAACCACTGTAGACAATTCATTCTGGTGACCAAAGTAATAATTATGGAAATGATATTATGAACGCCCGCTTCTCATGTTACTGGCAATAACCAACTTATATTCCACCTAGATAAGAAGGTAAACTTTAGGGGCGCCTGGGTGGCGCAGTTGGTTAAGCGTCCGACTTCAGCCAGGTCACGATCTCGCGGTCCGTGAGTTCGAGCCCCGTGTCGGGCTCTGGGCTGATGGCTCGGAGCCTGGAGCCTGTTTCCGATTCTGTGTCTCCCTCTCTCTCTGCCCCTCCCCCGTTCATGCTCTGCCTCTCTCTGTCCCAAAAATAAATAAAAACGTTGAAAAAAAAATTTAAAAAAAAATAAAATTAAGGCTTAATATGTAAATAGATGAAAATGTTATATAATTTACATATATATACTGCCTATAGTCTATATTAACATGGCATTATTATAACTATAAACATTTATTTGCTGATTATAGCATATATTCATTTATAAGTATAAAAATTAGCATAATAAGACTGTTCCAGCCATGTCAGTCTCAATATTAAATTTATTCCAATATTCTGGCTTGGTTTCATAGTGTTAAAACAAAAACAAAACCTTGATCTACATAAATAATTGCAAATGGTAGGATAAAAAAGCAAACAAACAAAAAACAGAGCTTCCCCGTAGTCTCAAGATATTCTCCAATTAAGCAATTCAGAACTTATGATAAAATCTAGGTTTAGTCACTAATTATATCTCAGCTTTTCTCAAATATAAGTCAGGCAAAAAGCATCTAAACCTAACAAACAGCAAATTACCTTTCATACCACATTATGTAAACATGTTATGGGTTCTCTTGTTAATGAATTGTCAACAATTCTGTAATGGTGAGAACATGTACCCAGCAGACATTCCTGATCCGACCCTGTGCTACACATGAGCTATTTCATCGTTTTACGTTGAACAGACATGCCAAGACCTGATTTTTTTTTAAATCATGCAAATTTACACATGCCTAACCAATGAAACATTTATACAGTGTTCAAATGTGTGCTCAGAGGAAAAAAGTGTGCATGCATGCATGCAAAAAGTTCCTAGCCCAATTTTAAGAAAGAGGTCAAGGTCCTCCAATCGGTAAGCATGTGGATTTTGGTATATGGGAACACATGTTTTTACACATAGTTTTAAAGAGATGGCTAATAATAGGTGCTTTGAAAAATTAACGTCACATCAAATTTCAGTGCAACCTCTAAACCACTGTCCTGAGACACAACACAATATAGAATAATTTAGGCTCTTAATCAGATAGTCCTGAGTTTAACTTCTATCACTTTTACTAAATAGCAGTGTAATCCTGAGTAAATAATTAATTTCTTTAAGCTTCAGTGACCACATCTGTTGTGAGATTTAAATGAGGTAATGTGCAGAAAGCAGTTAGAATGCTAGTTATGATAATGGTGATGATAAACTTTGCTCAGTTAAAACTGCAATGTGCCCAGATTCTCCGAACCCCACCCTTCAGATCCCCTTTCCCTCTGCTGTATTTTTTTCCATAGCACTTACTACTTTCTAACAAACCATGAACTAACAGCTGGTAGGATATGATTTCCAGAGAAAGAAGCATCACATATATCAGACTCTTTAAAGATCTTAACTTCTCAGACTCACATAGACAAAAAGCCTTCCAAAATGCTAATTAATGGGTTCTTATATTTGAAATAGAATCTAGGTTTATTAACTCACTAGAGTGGAATTTCTGATAGGAAATAAGGCTTTCACTAAATGCTTACAATAGTGCCTGCTGCCTAGTCAGTAGTCAATAAAATTTTGTGGAACAAATGGATGAATGAATGATAAGAAAATGTCTCAGGCCACATTATCAACAGTTTTAAACTGTCTTAAATTGTAGAGAAAATTTCTTTTACTCCATTTTCAGTTCTTAACACTCAATATAATCATAGAATTAAGCACTACTTACTGGAGGTGGAGTTAGAAGCAGGAGTGAGTGAGTTCCTCGTAATGAGTTTGTCTTTCCATGAATGGATACAACCCAAGCCAGTTTCATGGGCACCCCCACCTAGGTTTCAGTAGGGAAGAGAAGCCTCCCTAGGCAAAGAGGAGAGTTAAAGTCTACAGTGGCTTGCCACTCCAAGTAGAGCCTAGTACCTGCTGCTGCTGGAGAAGAGTAGAAAGAATTTTTCCAGGTGTCCATGGAAAAACAGGCCCTTTTCTATCCATCCCAGAGAGAACAGTAATGTACCACCTTATACCCAAGCTATGTCTACTGGGATACTCGTGACTATGAGGTGGCACCATAATGGGCATGTGGTGATACTTTTATCACAGTAAGAAGATAGAAGTCAAACATAAGTTTCAAATTGGCTATGGTATAGAGTTTGGGAACTACCACATATAATCTTCTCATACTCTTTACAGGACTAGCTTCCCAGCACATATAGACAATCAGCTCTTTCAAAAAAAGCTAATGACTTCTATTATTATAAAATAAAATATAAAATGGCCTAGTAAATTCTGTGATTCTTTAGTGTACTCCTCCAAAAGCTGCATGATGGCATCATGAATGCCTGTAGTGGAAATGCTTAGTCCAGCTTGGAGGCACACACAAATGTGTTTCATCTGAAAGGACACACTTGAGCCCTTTGGTGAAATAGAAAATTAATGTTTAAAATTATACCATCAGGGCACCTGGATGGCTCAGTCGGTTGAGTGTCCGACTTCAACTCAGGTCATGATCTCACGGTTTGTGAGTTCGAGCTCTGTGCTGACAGCTCAGAGCCTGGAGCCTGTTTCAGATTCTGTGCCTCCCTCTCTCTCTCTCTTACCCTCCCCCGTTCATGCTCTGTCTCTCTCTGTCTCAAAAATAAATAAACGTTAAAAAAGTTAAAATTATACCATCTATTGTATTAGAATCAAGCATCACCATAGCTACATCGATTCATTTACTTTTTCATCAACCTGCTCTACCTATTAATTGAATGCTTACCAGAGCATTGCAGCAGCTGCTGTAGAGTAGAGAAGAAATCACAACATCTTATGACACCAATAAGTGGAATTAAGCTGTCTCTAAGGTGAGGTCTAAGAAGACACCAGAAGAGACCTTCTGTTTCCAAAATATAAACCCCATAATTTGGCAATCCTCTATTAAAACTGCATGCTTTTGAGCTACAAAAGAATTTTCCATCTTTAAGAGTCTCCTAGTATGGGGCGCCTGGGTGGCGCAGTCGGTTAAGCGTCCGACTTCAGCCAGGTCACAATCTCGCGGTCCGTGAGTTCGAGCCCCGCGTCAGGCTCTGGGCTGATGGCTCAGAGCCTGGAGCCTGTTTCCGATTCTGTGTCTCCCTCTCTCTCTGCCCCTCCCCCATTCATGCTCTGCCTCTCTCTGTCCCAAAAATAAATAAACGTTGAAAAAAAAATTTAAAAGAGTCTCCTAGTAAAATACAAAGATACCTTAGTAGATGCTGTCATAACACCTCATACTTTAGTTATCACTATAGATAGGCCTTGGCTGATAACCTACTAAGAGTAAAACACTAAATGAATTAGCAATTATTGTGAAGGCACTGAGGAAGCAGGGTGGGGATGAGAGGAAGACATTGAGGGGAAGGTGGAAAGTTTCCAGTGGAAAACCTCACCAACCTACCCCGGCTCTGGAGTACACAGAACAGCTGAGGTAATGTGATGCAGTGGAGCAGAGCAAGTGAGCTGTGCAGTCACAGCACCTCGCTCATACTTGGGCCTGCCTGCTACATACTTAGCCACAAGACACAGGGTCAGTTGGCTCTCTGAGATTCTGTGTCCGCATCTGTAAAACAAAATAATACCACTGTATTAGGGTTCTCCAGAGGAACAGAATTGAAGGGATATATACATATACATACAGAGAGAGAGATGTATCATAAGGAATCACCTCACATGGCTATGGACACTGAGATGTCCACAAGCTGCTGGAGGCCTAGGAAAGCCAGAGGTGGAGTCCAAGTCCAAAAGCCTCACAACCAGGGAGGCCAATAGTGTCACTCCTCCTCTGAGTCTGAGGGCAAACAAAGACCGTCTCAGCTCAACAGCCAGGAAGAGAAAGCAAATTCTTTTCTTCCTCCACCTTTTGGTTCTATTCAGGCCCTCTTGGGATTGGATGATGCCACCACATTAGAAAAGACAATCTACCTTTTTCAGTCTACTGATTCAAAGGTAATCCCATTCAGAAATACCCTCACAGACACACTCAGAAAGAATGTTGAGCCAAATATCTGGGCACTCTGTGGCCTAGTCAAGTAGTCCATAAAATTAGCCATGGTAAGTTCACCCCTTGTCAGCTGGCACCTGTACGCATCTCCTTAAACCATACTTAACCTCCAAATAAAGAAAATAACATGGTCATAATTCTGTTTAACATGATACAACTATCCTGCGTTGGTGAAAATGCACCAACCCCTTCTCCAGAAAATAAGGTAAAGCCCTGGAGTGATGTTTAGTCTTCTCCTTGATTTCCTGTCACTTCAATGCCCTGAGGTAAAATTAATAATACATAAATACTATGATGTATTAAAGTGAACACATCTTATGTTACATAAGAGAGCAAGAGAGGAAAGAAAACACACATACACAAACACATTCATAACAAAGTAAGGAGAAAATACTCATGACAGTTACAGTCTTTATTTCTGAAACTAACCCTTGGTCATAGTTGGCATTTATAACCACCTTCTTCCACTAACTCAGTATGTATTCCCTTTGCCTTCAGCAAGTAACTTAGCTGGGTCGTGGTTCTTTACCTGGTGTGGTAACCTGACCCTTCATTCCTGAAGAGACTGAGCCATTAGTAGCCCTGCCTGGGTAGGCTCGTTGTAGTTTTCCATTGACCTTAATCACAGGGCATGATAATACTAAGAGAGGACTTAGGGGTCTCCTGTATACTTGACATACTTTTCTTTACCTCTATGGTACAGAAGAAACCCCATTTCCCATTGGTGTTAAGTATCAGAGACTCCAGCCAACACTGTAACTCCTCTTTTGCCTGTTGATTTAGGGCCATGAGAAGCCCACAGTGGTCAGGTGGCAGTTTTAACTTTCAGTTTAATGGGATCATTGTTTTGTCTCCTGGTAGAAGCATTCCCCCCTCTGGAACTAAGACCCGGGGGGCCAGCAGAGCAGAAGGTCATGGGAACAGGAAGTGAAAATGTTGCCAGTGGGTTATTACGGCAGTAATAGTGAATGTTCTCACTACCATTTCCACTCTTGGATTCCTGTTCGCATGAATCCTAGCTATGGAAGGAATAACACAATGTACTGGATGCTCATTCAGAGCGTATATATCCTTCTGGAGGATACCTTAGCCCTGCCAGGTACTGACACCTAGTTGGTATCTTCAAACTCAGTAACTGAGTTCCACTGTTCCATCAAACCCTCTACTTGAGGAGGAGGAGGAACATTGTTAAAACCAATGAGTGTGGGCCCACTGCCATGCTTCTTTTCCTGTGAAATAATTTCCTTTATCAAAAGCAATGCTGTGTAGAATACTGTCATAGTAGATCCTGATGATTAAATGAGATCATGCATGTTATTTTACTGTCTTAAAATCATAAATATGAATATATATCAAAAGTGTTTGATGACAGTAATATTGTCTATTTGCCAAAATGAACATTTTAGACAAAGAATGCTTTAGGAACTTATACTGTAATAGAATTTTCAGAGATGAAGATTCCTTAGAGATTACCTAGTGGCGTTCAAACTTTTTCAGGCCTGCAATCCTTCCTTCAAACAAAATTTATAAGACAGCTATTATGTAAAACAGGTAAAATTAGACTTGCTATATTTAAAAGTAGGATGGGGTGGGAGGTAGTGCAGGGAAGGAGGCAATGCTTGCCTGCCCAGTCAAGGCACTTCCCAGAATACCCCAGGATAAGTCTTCTCAAAAATGCATTGAACGAGTAATGGAACCCCCTGCCATTAATTAAGTGGCACCCAGTCACCTTTCGGCAGTTTTAGAAGGGAAAAACATCAATGCAACTATTTGGATCATACAGATTTCACAAATGTAAAATAGGGGATGAATCTTGATTTTTAAAAAAATTCTTTATGGCTAACTCAAATCATGTGTTTAGAGATTCTGTTTGTACTTTATGAATTTGGGTCAGGCTGCCTTGGCCAACATTCTGGAAACAGGGTACAGTTTCTGTCAGCTAAAGCATGGGCATTTCGCTTATTATGTCTGTCATTGTCTAGGTTTAACTTGATTTTTTTGCATTAGATTACCAGTCCACCATTACAGATTGATGCTTCAAAAGTAGTTCACTGAAGCATAAAAGGAATGATGAAACTACTAACATAAATACTACCATAAAAAAACAATTTGTAAATGAAAATAATTAATAGGATTTGTGTGCAAGTACAGATTATAAGTCTAAATGTGCTGCAATGAGTGAATCTGTGAACCACATGCATTCTCACAAGCACACTCCCCTGCCTGGTGTGCCTCTCCTGGATTCCAGATGAATGCCATAGCACATGGCATGGGAGGTTTTATTGGGAAAAGGTCAAACCTCCAGTGACAGGATCAGCATGAAGAGAAGAAGGTACTACTCCTCCCCCACGCTTCCTATCATTTGTGGAGAGAGCAGGACACGAGGAGTTTACATGCTGCTGAGACGGACAGCTGCTTAGGACATAGATGACACAGGTCCACGGGTAGTTACAATTCTCCCCTGCTTGTCATCAATCCTGAGGGTAGTCGAACTTGGGTGTAGCTCCTTCAGGCAGAGAATGGGTGAGGGTGGGTTGCAGTCCTACCTAAATAATTGTTTGAGATTTCTTATAGACGACACTGCTCACTTCGAAACAACTAAGTGGTGGACAACAATGGTGTTGAGCAAGCCAGGCTTTAGTCTTCTGTGTTAAATGTTCTGGAGTTAATTTTTGCTGATATCAGTGAAGATACCAGCGGGAAACAGATGGCAAAAGGTGGGAACTGAGGAAAGTTTAGTAAAGGAGCTATTTATAAACATGTGGGCAGAAGACATAAGGGAAGCAAGCAAGGGATGGGGAAGAATCCTGGGGCTGGCAGCAGGATGGAGGCATCACTTCTCCTAGGCCTGAGGGGCAAGGGGAGCTCATTACTAAAACCCAGAGAGAGCTGTAGCTCTGGAGAAGCTAAGGGATGGGCTGTGGTCTTGACGTCCTTTCATGTAGGAACGTACTACCTCCAACCTACAATCCTGCAGGGAAAAAATAGGGGATAATAAATGACCCTCACCTCCCTCTTCCCCCTTCTAACCTCCTGCTGGTGTTTCCACTGGCCAAATTGAACCACAGGTCAGAGGGCAGAGGATGTAGTAAATCCAGCTATTGCAATCCATAGTAGTCAGACTTCCAGGGCACAAGACCAACTGGGGAAAGAAAAGAGTATATACAAAGGGCAAACAGAATACCTACACACCAAAGAAGACAGAGCCCAATGGTAGCCCTTGAGGGGACAGCTTGAGGAGAGTAAGGAAAGTAAGGGCATGGAGTGGTTTAAAGAGAGGTAAGAGTAAGATCCTACTCTTTCAATAAATTGATCAGGGAGAAAAAGAACAAGTTTTAAAACTATCTTAAAGAGGTCTCTGGATTAGGAAAAGAGAGTATTTTCTGATTTGGAAAAGAGGCTTGGTGTTTTCATTTGAAGAGCACAAGGGTCCACTATGAAGGCAATAATTGAAGAGAGGATAACAGATATACCCAGGCCTGGAGCATAGAGTATATGGAGAGTATAGAGTCTTGAAGACAAGTTGCAGGTAGTGAACAATGTCAAAATTGTACCAACTGTTTATTGGAAACCATTACCCCTCCATAGTTAGTCCTAGAATGCATACTACTATGGTAGGTTTACTATGCCATCTCCTAAACGTGTTTTATTAGGCTTTAAAATGTTCTCACATATGATTTGAACAGATTAAGGCCCTTGATTGAAATGAGGAGACCAGATTTGAGGATTAGGTAAAGGTTAAGAAAATTAAACATATTTCAAAATTGATTAGCTATTGGAATACTTTCTAGGCTAAAACTAAATATGTAACAGAGAATGAAGGCAATTACAAATTAAAATGCATTTTATACTTTTTCTACATCTAACAATTTTAATGTATTCAAGGCTAAGATACGATGTGTTATCTAAATTCCATCTGCAGAACTTTGTGGTGTCTCAGAACCATTTAAAGGACAAATTGGAATTTTTCCAGCCTGATCTACTTAAGACTATCACAGATGTTAACAGATTGAAGACCTCAGGAATCACATTGTTTGAACTACTAACATGTCATTAATAACATTAGTGATATTTCATTTCCTGTTAAAGAACTTCATTCATACCTAAAATGAGCCAATAACACAGGCACCAAGAAAAGCAGAGTAGGCATGTTTCCCCACCATAAGAAGATGGCAGACATTTCATTGTCAGTGCTTACTGCCATATATTACCACACTAGACCATCAACATCCATCAGAGCATTATTTAGTCCTTTCCTAAATGTTTCTCAGGTACTATTTTTTAATTTATTTTATTTTTTTAATGTTTCTTTATTTTTGAGACAGAGAGAGAGCATGAGAGGAGGAAGGGTAAAGAGAGAGGGAGACACAGAATCCGAAGCAGGCTCCAGGCTCTGAGCTGTCAGCACAGAGTCCGATGCAGGGCTCAAACCCACCAGTCATGAGATTATGACCTGAGCCCAAGTCGGATGCTTAACCGACTGAGCCACTCAGGTGCCCCTATTCATTTATTTATTTTGAGAGAGAGAAAGAGAGAGAGAGAGAGAGAGAGAGAGAGAGAGAGAGAGAGAATCCAAAGCAGGCTCCAGGCTCTGAGCTGTCAGCACAGAGCCTGACATGGGGCTCGAACCCACAAACCATGAGATCATGACCTGAGCTGAAGTCGGAGGCTTAACTGACTGAGCTACCCAGGTGCCCCTGAGCTACCCAGGTGCCCCTGTTTCTCAGGTATTTAAAAGTATGGTGTCTTTTAAACATTCAAAACTTGAATTGGCAAAATTATGAAAATGCCTCTCTTCAAAAAAACTGATTCTATTTGTAACATGTGCTCCACTCAGGTTTACAGGTATATGGATGGTAATACTTTTATGAGAACAGGGGCCGATCCAACTGATCAAAATAACGGTATCAAGCTATCCCACATTTCACTGTGATGTGGTAAAAGTCAAAGGTCTTTTCAAACAATAATTGTAAACTATAAGACCCATAGGTTTCCTTTTCTCTTCCATCCTATAACAATAAGATAAAAAATGGAATTTTGCAGCCTTTGGTTAGAAGCCTTTATCTTCAAAAGAGACCTGAGAAGGAAGACTTAACTGACCTTTCCATGTAAGAAAACGCATCACCTACTGAGATTTGTCTTCCTTGTGGGCACCTCCCTACAAAAGAAGTAGGAGGCTAAAATCAGCTTCAACTTGTGCAGATTAAAAGTAACCTTCAGGCTAATGGGTTTTCAACACCACTCCTTACCGGGCAAAAAATTTTGTGTCCCATAAAATTAAATTACCTCCTCGGAAATGACTTCTCCAATAAATTACACCATTAAATATAGTAAAAAATGGAATTCCTAGAAAACAATTTTCCCCTCTCTGAGGGAACTCTCCCATCTCTGTGAAAATTGATTCCATCTTTAATGGAGTATCCATCTAGTCCAAAAAAAGGGGCACAGAAAACCTAAAAACTGTCAAAGAAATAGCAAGACAATTAAAGGCCAGAAAAATAAATCAGGTCTTTGAGGAAACTAGAACTGCAGTTTAGAGAAATCAATGCTTTAGCACTCTACCAAATGCTAAATTTAAAGAACATGGAGTGCTCTCACCTAGCAGAAGGTGACTTTTTATTTTCAGTTTCTTTGAAGTAGCTATCATAAGGAAACAATCAGATAATTAAGCATTGTAATGAGTTTGCGAGGTGGTAGTTCTTGTATTAACTCTGGCAATCACTATAAATTGACTATATTTTCACTAATTGCGGAAGTTCTAATGTAGTCCTTTTTAAATGGGGTTGGAAGTCATAAACACATTGTTGAATGACTACTCTGTATTAAGAACTAAACCAGTTTCTTTAGGGATGAAAATATCAAGACACTACAATCCACTTGAAACATTGGCCAAACATACACAAAACAAGAGAATTCATGAACATGGACTGATAGTACAAATTTTGTTCATAATTTGAACTGTGAGGCAATTGGGCACAATTCTCACGAGCCTATGCTCGTGTTCAGTTTGACCTGAAAGGCAATGGGCAAATATAAGAGGCCCATAATGAAATATTATCCTGGCAGCTATGTACAGTGTGGACTAAAGTCAAGAGAAATATAATACAAACTAATGGTAATCCTAATAATATCTAGCAGTTACAGGTGCCAGACATTGTTCTAAACATTCTCGTATATTAACGTGGTAAATCCTCACAGTAAGGCTAGGAGGCAGGCACTGTTATTATCTCATTTTACAGATGGGAAAACCAAAACATTTTTTTTTTTAAATGTCTGATTCTGGGGCGCCTGGGTGGCTCAGTTGGTTGAGCTTCCGACATTAGCTCAGGTCATGATCTTACAGTTAGTGGTTTGGAGCCCATATCTGGCTCTGTGCTTACAGATCAGAGCCTGAAGCCTGCTTCAGATTTTGTGTCTCCCTCTCTCTCTACCCCTCATGCTCTGTCTCTGTCTCTAAAAAATGAATAAACCTTAAAAAAATTGTTTAAAAATGTCTGATTTGTTTTTAATTTTTTTTCAACGTTTATTTATTTTTGGGACAGAGAGAGACAGAGCATGAACGGGGGAGGGGCAGAGAGAGAGAGGGAGACACAGAATCTGAAACGGGCTCCAGGCTCTCAGCCATCAGCCCAGAGCCTGACGCGGGGCTCGAACTCCCGGACCGCGAGATCGTGACCTGGCTGAAGTCGGACGCTCAACCGACTGCGCCACCCAGGCGCCCCAAAAATGTCTGATTTTTACAGGAAACTTTCTGCATAGCAACTTCCACGCAGGTAAATACAAGGTAGATTTTCAAAACAGGTATTGTCATTCAGAGAAGAATACGAATACTGCCATTAATATATTATTTTTTAAATACTTTTATCATTGAAAACTTCAAATGTATCCAAAATAGAAAAAGTAGTGTAATGAGCACCCTCCTCCACGTACCCAGTCTTGATTCATCTACTCTACTTTCACTCAATGACGCAAACCCCTCCTCCCTCATTATTTTGTAGTAAATGCATACATTCTATCATCCCATCAACACTAAATCTTTCAATATGTATCTCTAATACGACACTTCTTTCTCCTTCTAAACGTGACAATAACACCTTAAAATTACAGTAATTTCTCAATACCAATACAGTAAAATCTCAATACCAATCAATGATCAAGTTCCAATAATATGTCTCATTTCAGTATTTATTGAGAACTGGCTATGTTAGCATTAGATACTGCCATTTAAATTGCCTCCCCCCCCCACCCCCCTGCTTTCACTCTTACTAAAAGGAAGGAGCCTGTCTCTCTACCCGATGATTCAAAGCTCTGCTGTAAGGGGACTTCGCAGAGCTGCCCGCAGCAGCCGGGACCCAGGTCTCCGGCCGCCCCGGCCCCGCCCCTGCCTTTTCCCAGAGGGGCCCTCTTGCCGACCCGGAAGCCGCTTTGCAGATGAATCTGTTCCCCAGACCTAGACCCCGGCCCCGCCCCGGTTGCCTAGGCGACGAAAGGCCGCAACTCCGCGGCGAGTTAATGATGTCTGTGGGGACTACTCCCGGGGGAACGACCCCCGCGGCGACGACCCCGGCGGGAACCACACCGGAGTTAGAGGTACGCCGACCCTTCCCCGCACCCGCGACCCCCCGAGTGCACGCCCCGGGCCCGCAGGGTCCGCGGCTGAGGTCGGCCCCCAACGCCCGGGTTGGGAGCGCGGCACGGGATGAGGTCAGGTTGAGAGAGGGCCTAGGGCGGCGTCGGGGTCCCAGAGACAGGCGGGGATCACTGAGGCACCGCCCCGCGCCCCCGAGCCCTGCCGCAGACCGCGCGAAGTGCCCTCGGGTAGAAACTGTAGAAATAACTCCCTTGGACGTTTTCGGGTCCCCGCGACCTCACGACGGCGCGTTTCTCTTCGCTTCTCTGCACTTGAAAGGGGATCTTGGAATCTAAAATGGGCCGGTCCGTTTTTGGAAAGTGCTACTGATTTTTTTGCAATTATCACTGTTCTTACTGTTCAAAGGTCATGGAATAATAACTCTTCATTGTTGGTAGATTAATATTTGAAGGCCAGGGCTTGGTGTCTCCCTGGTTATTTTATCACTTCTCTAAATAAAGAAACACATGATAGGACAAAGGAGGGGCGCTGGAAACTCGACCTTGTGCTTATGACTTAGTTGCACAGCATCAGCTTGTAGTTAGGAAAGTTATTTAACTTCCTTGGGTCCCAGTGGTTTCCTGTGTTAAAAGAAAAAAAAAAAAATTAAAAAAAGAAAAGGTTTATCTTTAGACCCCTCCCAACACCAACTCTCAATAATAAATGGGTTTTAGGTAACTTTAATTACTCATAAGCTTAGTATGCTATGATTTTAATTAAGGACATATCTGCTTTGCCAGATATTACTAAAAAAAAAAAAAAAAGTTTAAATCTTCATGCACTGAGTCCATCATGTTGTTCTATGAAGTTTGTCTTCAGTTGTTTTTTTTTTAAGACTGAAGGTGCATAATAATGTTATAATTAACGTTGCTATGCTCAACTCTCTTATTAGTCTAAATAACATTTTTTTGTGTTCAGAAGATAAGTATTAGCTGCTATTTTATAAATGAGGAAACACGGAGTCAATAATTTAGTGCCTGGCTTCAGAGATATATACAAGTTGTTCCCAATCAAGATTCTTCTGAATACTGTATGCAGACCGCTAAAGCATGCTGGCTCTCCTATGAGCCTTTTGAAATTAGCATATATTAAAAACACATTTTAATGTGATAAACTGGTTACTAAGCTAGTTACTCCCTTGTGACCTCTAATGTAAGTAATACAGTTTCAAAAGTGGCAGAGGAAATTTCCCAATTAAATTGTGTTACTTAAATATATACAAAAACTTACTTAAGAAAATGCTCATTTGGCATTGTACACTGCATATACTTGTTTATCCATGTAGATATGTCCTTTCCAAGAAGACTGATAAATTTGGGGCTAATGAATCTGTACTTAAAAAAAAAAAAAAACAACAAATCGTTTTTAAAGATGCAAAGAAGTGCAATACTCCATGAAAAGAAAATCACCTTTTTTTTTTTTTTTTTTTGGTTGGGTCAGATGAATGAGTTAGTTATAGACCTTAGATGATTATCTGCCATGTTAGCACCTGTCAGTGGGCACATTTGTTAATTTCCTGGAGGAGCAGGTATTCCCTGTAATAAGCAATTCAGAAAATGCTCAGTCTTTTAGTTAGTAACAAACTGAAGAAATCTAGATGGAATTTGGACTCACTTAGCTGTACTCACTTAGCCTGTACTGAAAGGAACAGGCATATGATATGCTGCCTGGTAGGAATGCCATTTTCCATTCTAATGAAAGCAGAGTTCCTGTAGGTCACAGAGAAGCCAGCTGATCCATCCAGCTAGCATTCATTAGAGTGACAAGACCTGCCTGCAGTCCACTGGTGTCCACAATGTGTTTTAGGGGGCAGATGGAAAAGATGGCAAAGACCTCTCTGAGTCTGTTCCCAAGGCTACTGCTTTTCAGTTAGATACTGAAAAGCAGCTCAGCTCAGATTCTTTCCAGAGTTGATCCCCCAAGACCTAGTCCCTTATGGTGTCATTTCTAATATATTCTGTATCCAGATTGACTTAGCCAGTAGACCATCTAAGTCATCTGAGCCAAACAGTAGTGAAATATTTCCTTTTTCGCCAAGTCGATCAAAAATAAAGCATAAGCTTCCAGTAGTTTGAGGTTTCCAGACTTGTGTGTTGTCAGTACCTAGAATAAAAACAATCAATTATCCTGATCACATAGTAGGCACTCAGTAAAACATGATAACTAATTAAAATCACAGGTAGTCTCACATACTCCAAGGAAGGTACTTATCATAAACCAAAATCTATTGAGATACTGTGAACAAGCAGGCATGAGATGCAGGTCCAGGATTTTTTTTTTTTTTCTGTAAACACTGCATAAACTATTTTTGCCAACTTTTTGAATTCGACATTCCAGTTTCTTTAGTAACATGGGAGTAAATGCCTCCCTCTAGAAGATAAGACTAAATGTTTTGGAAATACCTGTGTAAATTCATAAGACTAGACAAAAATGACAAAAATCTGAAAATGTTTGCTATGTATAGATCTGAAAATGAAAGGTGTTTATAAATATTTATAAATTAAATCATAAATGAGTTTATAAATGAATACTTAGACTGTAATCATTAGTCTTTTATCAGTAGCTTGTTCATACATAAACTGACTTTCTTAGTATCTTAAAAAAAATACTGTTTAGGAAATATAATCATTTAAGTAGTATATACATAAATGGACTATACTTCAACTCACATTGGAGACCTAAAAGAAAACATAAATGATTATTGCCCAATTGCTTCTTCTGAATTATGTCTCTGAGTGTTACCCCATTCCTAATGGATGACATTTACTCAGTGCCTTCGAGACTTTATCTTACTTTATCTTACTTACTTACTCTCTTATTTTAAAAGTCCTGCTTCTCCTCTCTTCAGCTCTTTAAGGTTATGCAAGTAAACTTTAATATTTTTCTAACATATAAAGTTTTATTTTATGGGGTGCCTGGGTGGCTCAGTCGGTTAAGCGTCCGACTTCGGCCCAGGTCATGATCTCACAGTCCATGAGTTTGAGCCCGCGTCGGGCTCTGTGCTGACAGCTCAGAGCCTGGAGCCCGTTTCAGATTCTGTGTCTCCCTCTCTCTCTGCCCCTCCCCTGTTCATGCTCTGTCTCTCTCTGTCTCAAAAGTAAACAAACGTTAAAAAAATAAATTAAAAAAAGTTTTATTTTACTACAGTTACGTCTTTAACATCGCTAAAATGAATTTTTGATAGATATATTTGGTATATTTGAAATGAGGATCTAATTTTATTTTCTTCTAGACATGAACCATCAGTTATGCCAACTTCATTTACTAAATAAACTGTCCTCTCTTTCCATCAAAAATGGACTGTCACTATCACATGTGTATATACACATGAATAAACGCAAGGATGGCCAGAATAGTAGAACAGAATAGAGAATCCAAACTTATATATGTATACATGTATGTGTATAAATGTATATGTATGTATATATGTGTGTGTGTGTGTGTATATATATATGTATGTATTTTTGAATTTCCGAAAACTTATATATATTGTACATTATTATATTTTTAATATCCTTTCTTTTCCAGTGACCTAATTTGGAAAGGTTTCACTCACTATTTTTCTTCTTGAAGATGTATGTATTCTTGCATAATTTTAAAAAATTATTTTGTAAGTTTCCAGAATGATACAATTGAGATTCAAAATTGTCATCACATTACATTTATGATGTGGAAAGGATTTAATTTTTTAATTTGAAATTTTCCAGTGAATCTTCTTTATTAAGCTTTTTTATTAAACTTTTGATAAAGTTTATAACTTCTTTAGGTCTATATCTTTCTTATTATATTTATAACCAAGTATAGTTTAATCAAGTTTCTACCATTTCCATTTCTGATTAGTTTCTAATATAGAGAAAAGCCATTGGCCTTTATATATTTATGTTATGTAACCATCTTATCAAATTTCTTATTAACTCAAACCATGTTAGTACAATGTCAGGTTTCTTAGGTATGCAACCCTGTAATCTTCAAATAAAGATTTTTCATTTCTTCATTTTCAATATTTAAGACACATATTTAGTTTCTTATTATATTAGTTAGGTTCTCTGTAGAGTGTTGAATTACAATAATGTTACTAACCAAGATCCCTTTTTAGTTTCTGGTTTCATAAGAATGACTTCAGTTTTTCACCATTCAATCTGATGTTTTGGCGACCAATTATTTTTGTTTTTAAGTTTTTTTTTTTTCTATTTATGTTTTACTAAGAGTTTTGGTGCTGAATTCCAGCAAATGCTTGCTCATTATTTACTTATATAATTATACCATTTTAATCATTTAATTTGACATAAAAAAATATGCTGCAGTTGTTAATGATGATCCATCCTCGCATCTCTGAAATTAACCTTATTTGCTCACAGCTTATTTTTCTTTGAGTACACTGTTGGACACAACTTTCTAAGATAATATTTTAATTAAAATATTTGCATCTGAATTCGTTAATGATTTTGGTTTATAATTTCCATTTTGCTCTAGTTTAGGTTTTTCTGTGTGGACTATGCTGACTGCTTAAAAATAAATTGTCTACAGTCTGTAATTATTAGACTAACAGAATTTATGTCTTCCTGATTGTTAGGTAGAACTTCAAGTGTACAACTGTGAGGGCATGGTGACTTTTTAAAAAGTGGACTTCCAGTTTAATTTGGTCAGTTCCATTGCCTTTTTCACCTCTGCTCAAATTTGACAACTTCTATATTCTAGGAAATCACCCATTGTCTTATAATTTCCAAATGTATTTCCATATAATGTGACATATAGTTACTTTTTCTTTTAATCACATTTGCCAAAGGTTTTTGCCTATTTTATTCATTATTTTAAAGATCTAGTTCTTGTTTTGACTTATCCTTCTTTCATCTATTATTTAAAAAAATATTGGCTCCTTAGGATGGCCTGGACTGTAGTGAGGTGAGTGAGGCAGTCTCTTTGGGCACAAAATTTAGGGATGCCAAAATTTAGTAGTCAAGATGAACTTTAGTTGAAGGCATTTTTTAAAAATTGAAAGTTAATACAAAAAGCCCATAATGGATCAAAATTTTACATAGAGACAGCATCAGAGCTACTGAGTTTTCCTTTTGCCTTAGGCTCTGACATCACTCAACACAGCGCTGCTTCTTAGTACATTTATTTTCATGCTTGAAGAGAGCCTTTCAGAGTGTGGAAATTGCAGACTAGTCTATGTTCTCTAGGACTGTGAAACCCCTCTTTAGTCATGTTTGATGAATTGTGTTGTCCTTCTTTTAATGAACATTTATTAAGAATCTTTTGAGAATACTACCGGTGATGTGTAGAAAGATGCCCCGAAAGCTTAACTCTAGAAGAAAGACATATATACCATGTGGAAATTTTAGGTGAGTTAGAGAAAAAATTCAGAGACAAGATTATCTGGCAAATAATATTAAGCTTACAATTTTATTGCTTCTGGAATAATTGCTAAAATCCACCAGGTGGTGGAGTAAAATGAGTTACAGTGAAGTTTAGCTTACATATTTTTCTAGTCAGAGATGTAATTTTACAGAGAAAACCAAATTATATATCCACATTTTTATTAGGCTATTCATGAATTTTCTATTGTATCTTTAATTTTTATAAGTCAGAATATATGTGTTGAAAGATTAAAGATTTTTTTACCACCTTATATTCTTTCAAGTGCAAGGCAGCATATAAACAAACAAAAAAAAGAGTTATAGTTTAAAATAGGTTCAGGAATTCAATTTAAAACAAAAGAAAACAACAACAAAAACAGAGGCAAGCCCTCCTACAAGATGATTATCGTAAGCTGTCGAGTTTTAGCAAAAAGAGAGACACTAATATTGAGCATCTTAGCTAGAGTTATTATTGTAAAAAAGGTTTAAGATTGTTGTAGTCTCTTTCAGACAGCTCTTGTGTGACCTATTTTCTTCTAATGTCTGTGTGAACATTTTCACATCTAATAAAATTTATTGAATGTACAATGTACTTTTCATGCATATTTTTATTTGTTAATAATGACAGCAGTCTTTGTTAAAATATCATAATGATATTTAACATGAACTCAAACCTAGATTCAAATGACTTGCTGTAAGTCACAAAATTAGTCAGTAGTCAAAGCCTCATGAGCCCTCCAAGTCCCAAGTCCTACTGTCCATCATGCTCCTTCACCTATAATGGCATCAGATGATAGAGATGAATTCAGGCAGTTGATTAACAACCTATGTTGACATGACTAGGATCTGCAGAATTCTAAAAAGAAGTAAAAGATTGAATGACTGTCCCTGATAAATTTACAGTCTAATGGAGTTGACAGTACAAGAATAATTATACTTTACTGCCAATAATAAAAAACATAACCAACAAACATTTAACAAATACATAGTCATATGTTACAGACTAAAATGCTGTCCTATCCAAAAACTGAGTGCATATAACTCAATTTACAAGTATCTGAGGGCCTACTAGCTGCAAGATATTATATTAGGTAATAAGTATTTTTTTCTTATTGAGTATATAATCTAATAGAATGACCTAGTTTAATTTGCTAACCCTGGGTTACAAAAAGATAGGTAATAAAGTACATTATTGTATGTCTGAATTAGATTTTTAAAAATAAAAATACAATAATTTAATATTAAATTACAAACATTAAGATGATTACCATTCCCAATAAGTGTTAGCTTTGGGATTTTTCTACTCTTGAAAAGAAATAAGGAAAATGTGGGATGTTATCTTGTTAACTATAGCAAAGCATTTTGTTGCTGTTCTTATTTATTGGAACCCATTCACACGGAAGGATAATTAACCATTTGTTGCGTTGAAAACATTTGCTCCCTCCCCCACCTCTCCAAATCTCACAATTCTTGATTTTTGTGGAGCTGCTGCTTCCTATTTCTACTTCTCCATCACCTCTTCCATCCCCCATTCACAGCTTTTGTCGTCATGCTCTGGCTCTAGGCAGTTTGATCCATCCTCACACTTGGAGTGACTCCTAAAGCAACATTTTAAAACTTGACCTTTCTGAGTCTACCATTTCTAATTACCTTCTAAGCATTTCTTCCTTGATATGCATATTCCACTTTAAACTCAGCCATTGAAATCAAACTCATCACGTTGCCTTCTTAAAACCAGCATCATCTTCTGATGCTTCCATTTTTATTGGTGTAATGAGAGTGCCACGTATGGTTCTTACAGACTGTACTCTGAACAACAGGACATGGCTGAGGGTTGAACAGGAGGTAAAACTACTGTATTCACAAGTAGTGCACTTAGAGGCAGGGCTGTATCAGCCTTAAACCTTTTAACACATCCTCTACTCACAGAGGTTGCCTGGTCACACAAAGGTGGCATAGGTGCTATTGGAGGCCCTAAGAATCACCGCCTTTCTCTTTCAGTCATCTATTTCAAAAACTCATACCCTCTATTCATTCTGGCCTCTTGTAGTCCCCCATATATAATATGTTGCATTCACCCCTTTCTTTTCATGCACACTGCTAGGAACCCAGTGCAGTCTGATTCTGATGCCTCATTCCTGAAAAGTTCAAAAACATTTTCATTGAACTCTCCTCTAAGTCCTTTCTCTGCTCCTGTCTGTCCTTCACCCTCCTACAAAATGCCTTTCCTTAAAGCACAATTTTATCTTGTCACTTGACTGCTAAAAAATCTCATGGGTTCCTTATTCCCTATATTAGTAAAAACAAACTCTTCAGCCTATCACTCTTTGACCAGCCAAGGTCTAAAATATTTGTGATCTCTTGTGCAGTATCTTGCATGTTGTAATCAGCAAATATTTATTTAATTATTAAATTTGAGGTCTCCCACAATATGTTTCCATGCCCACTTCCCACTTAGATCCAACTAGTCCTTGACTTGTATCCATGGCACCATTGTGTGAATTAGTTGATATTTATAGAACCAGTCCCCAAGTATCCTGTTGCCGATTCATCCACCTGGGGCATCATTCTTGCCCAATCTCACCAACGTCCATTTCTGGACCTCCTGTCTATAGGCTTTCCTTGGCCTGTCTCTGTTCTTGTTCCTTTATTATGGCTCACTTTTCATTTTATTTTCTTGTCTTAAAGTCACCCTTGGTTTGTTCCTTCCACTAGACGTTAAGATAGTGAGGCTAACAAGTTGTTTCGTTTTGTTTTGTTTTACTTTTCTTGAAGCCCAAGCACAATGAGGAAGATGTAGATATTTTATAAAGTTTGTAAATTGACTCATTCTTGTTTTATCGATTCCTGGATGCCTAAGAAGATACATATTCCAGACCTTTGTCCTCCATAAAAAATGCAGAATACTCAAGCAAAGATAGGACTCATGCTCCTTTCCTTTCTGAGTTTTCCAGATCCTCTGTCTGTATCTGTTCTCTCTGTGTCTCTCTGTTTATATGTTCTCTCTATGTCTCTCTGTCTAAACTCTGTTCTTCCTCTTGGTTCATGTTTGATTTCCATCCTGTGGTAAGCCAACGGCCCACTTGAATGGTCCACTTCTGGGTTCCTTGGACCTGGGCTGCCTGAATCATCTTGGTGATTATGAGGGGACCCTCAGAGGAACAGTTGTACCCCCAAATTAAGTCTGCACAGCACCGCTTATTTGACCTTTTAGGATCAGTAAGTTCCTCCTCTGGGAAACAGAGTTGGTTTAATGCCAATGTAATTTTTGCCTCTGTGCTTCTCTGAATAACTGGTCTATTCACTGGGGAAAAGAAAACCTGGGAGAACTGATATGGGGACCTGTTCTCACTTCCTATTCTCTTTGTGCTCTAAATTTCTTTAGCTGGCCCTGAACTTAGTCTCATTTTAATCATAAGACTCTGGTTCAGCTCTTGGACAATTTTTCTTAAGCCTGTTAGCTAGAATAAGAGACTGATTCACTTAGCTCCAAAGACAAAGGACACTTGCTCCTTCCCACCAGAAGGTGTTCTTAGATGACTCAGAACTGAGGGAAGTGTCAGTCCCATAGAGGATATCTCCCCCATGATAATTCATTTTTGGCTTGCCTGGGATGCACACGTAAAACTGATCATCCAGTGCTCTGAGCCCCACAGTGGTTTTAGACTGTCACTGGGAGAAACCAAGACACATATGAGGGGAAGATCAGTCCTTTGGTGACTCTCTGGGAAGTTCTCGCCATAAGCAGCACATTCAATCCACCAAATGCTTTCCCTACAATAGAGTTTCAGCTTCTAACCCTTTTTCTTTCTTTTCCAGTGCTGGGTAGATGTGTCCTCATGGCAGTTCTGGAATGTTGGTATTGTGTTGAGGATTGGTGGCCAATCCTGTTGACCAAAACTCTTAGAATAAAGAAGTGGCCCTGCTACCCCTGGTTGCACTGGGTTTTCAGCTTATCTGGGTGAGGCATGTGGCAGGCTGGTCACTGCTGGGTGGTTATCTCCTTGTTGGATTGCCTAGAAACATGTAACCTGCCATAGGAAAAAATAGAAAATTTGAACAGACCAATTACCAGCAATAAAATTGAATAAGTAATCAATAAACAGTAGTCCAGGACCAGATAGATGGCTTCACAGGCAAATTTTACCAAACATTTAAAGAAGTGTTAACACCTATTTTTCTCAAACTGTACCAAAAGAATACAAGAGGAAGGAAAACTTCCAAATTCATTCTCTGAGGCCCGAATCACTCTGATACCAAAACCAGATAAAGGCACCACCAAAAAAAAAAAAAGAGAACTGCAGACCACTATCGCTCATGAATAAAGATGCAAAGATCCTTAAAAAATATTAGCAGACCGAATCCAATAATACATTAAAAAATCATACACCACAATCAAGTGGGATTTATTCCCAGGATGCAAGTGTGTTTCAATATTCATAAAACAATCAACGTGATACATCACATCAATAAGAGAACGGATAAAAACCATATGATCATTTCAATAGATGCAGAAAAAGTATTTGACAAAGTACAATATCTATTCCTACTTCAACAAAGTAAGTCTAGAGGGAACATACCTCAACATAATAAAGGCCTTATATGAAAAACCCGCAGCCAATATCATAGTCAATGGTGAAAACTGAGAGCTTTTCCCCTAAGGTCAGGAACAAGACAAGGATGTTCACTCACCACTTTTATTCAACATAGTATTGGAAGTCCTAGTCACAGCAATTAGACAACATAAAGAAATAAAACACATCCAAATTAGTAAGGAAGAAGTAAAACCCACTATTTTCAGATGATGTGATACTATATATAGAGAAAGTCTGAAAGACACCACCAAAAAGTTATAAGAACTGATAAATGAATTCAGTCAAGTCACAGGATACAAAATCAATGTGCAGAAATCTGTTGCATTCCTGTGCATTAATAATGAAGCAGTGGGAAGTGAAATTAAGAAAGCAATCCCATATACAATTTTACCAAAAACAATAAAATATCTAGGAATAAACTTAACCAAAGAGGTGAAAGACCTATACTCCGAATGTTATAACACACTAATAAAAGATGACACAAAAAAATGGAAAGACCTTCCATACTCATGGATTGGAAGAACAACAATGTTAAAATGTATGTAATACCCAAAAAATCTACAGATTTAATGCAATCCCTATCAAAATACCAACAGCATTTTTTATAGAACTAGAATAAACAATCTTAAAATTTGTATGGAACCACAAAAGATTTCAAATAAAGCAATCTTGAAAGAGAAAAAACTGGAGGTATCACAATTGCAGGTTTCAAGTTATATTACAAAGCAGTGGTACTTGAAAACAGTATAGTACTGGCATACCATAGACACATAGATCAATGGAATTAGAACAGAAAACCCAGAAACAAATCCACAATTGTATGGCCAATTAATCTTCAACAAAGGAGGAATGAATGTACAATGGGAAAAAGACGGTCTCTTCAACAAATGGTGTTGGAAAACTGGACAGCCACATGCAAGAGAGTGAAACTGGACCACTTTCACCATACACAAAAATAAACTGAAAATAGATTAAAGATCTAAATATGACACCTGAAACCATAAGAATCCTTGAAGAGAGCACAGGAAGTCATCTCTCTGACATTGGCCATACCAACATTTTTCTAAATATATGTCCTGAGGCAAGAAAAATAAAAGCAAAAATGAACTATTAGGACTACGTCAAAATAAAGTTTCTGCACAACAAATGAAACAATCAACAAAACTAACTGAAACTAAAAGGCAAAATACTAATGGGAGAAGATGTTTGCAAATGACATCTGATGAAAGGTTAGTATCTAAAATATATAAAGAACTGATACAACTCAATACCCCCAAAGCAAATAATCCCATTAAAAACAGGCAGAAGACATGAACAGACATTTCTCCAAAGAAAACATCCAGATGGCCAACTGACACATGAAAGGATGCTCAACATCACTCATCATCAGGGAAATGCAAATCAAAACTACAATGAGATACCACCTCAAAATGGCTAAAATCAAAAATATAAGAAATAACAAGTGGTGAGAATGTAGAGAAAAAGGAACCCTCATGCACTATCTGGAGGAATGTAAACTGGTGCAGCCACTGGAACACAGTATGGAGGTCCCTGAAAAAATTAAAAATATATCTACCCTATGATCCAGTAATTGCACTGCAGGGTATTTATCCAAAAAATACAAAAACACTAATTCACAGGGATACGTGCACCCCTATGTTTATTGCAGCATTACTTATGATAGCCATAAATATCATATTTATGATAGCCAAACTATCATAAAGAAGTTTGTTAACTGAAAGCCATCACCCAGTTTTAAATATGTGTAAAAGACAAATTAACTAGAAATTCAACTTTTCAGAAGAGAGGTACCATTACTTGAAAACAGAGGAGAAAAATGATTATCTGGAAGACTGTCATATTTAAATTTTATTTCTTATTGCAACTAGAACACAGAACAAATTTTCATATCATTGGATTAATATGTAGAACATGTTGATTGAAATAACTCATTCCACCTTTTTTTGTTGTTGTTGTTGGTAGAGAGATGCTGAATTCCAGGAGCATGAAAAGATTCTGTCTCCAGATTTTCTTTCAGCTGCTCAAATCACTGAAATGCTAACAGAAGACATAAATGGAGTTCAACAGTAAGCACTTCAATATTACAACGAAATCTAGAACAGTTCTAGTTCTGCATCTATAAATGGCCATGAAATGCTATTAGAAATTTTAAACTTTTTAAAAAAGAGTTATTGTATCAGGCAAATATATATACTCTGGAGATTATGTGTATATATAATTATATATATCTCCATCCAGAGTCTGGGACATGAAAATTCTCAAACAACTGACTTTTTACACTGCTCAGCTATCTTCTTTGTGGGAGAAATGTGTTTCAGATCAATGTGTTAATGTTAAGAGAGAGTAAGGATTTATTGTTAAAAGCAGCCTTTAACATATGCTGTCTTCTGCTTCTTTTCTTTTTCATTCATAAAACTTTCAATATGCACAATAACCTTTAGGTCTTCTGTCTCATTGTGACAAGGATAAGTTGTACTTTTTGTAATATTAATAATTAATACATTTTAATATTTTGGAAATCCTGAGTATTAAGCCATCTACCTGGGATTTTTATGATATGAAGCTATACTAAATACTCTGATTTCATATATTTTGCCTAAAAATGTGAGTAAAACTGAATTTATGGGCAACAATTCTAGTGTATGTACATCTCATTCTTAAGGCCATTGATTTCTACAGCAAATTATTTACTTAGAATTCTAGTTAGATATATCTAACACACAAGTTCCTAAAACGTGTTTTGAATAATCAGTCATTTCAAAAGTTATGTTGCTCTAATAATGGAAACCTCATTGACTATAATGTGTAGAGAGTGGGAATGATGTGATGTTCTGGATTATAATGTCTCATAAGATTTCTGTAGGCCTGTCGTCCGGATGTTAGGGTATTGTGGACCATAATGGACAAACAGAAAATGATCCTGTCAGTGTCTGTCATTTGCAGATCTTACAAATATTGTGAAATAGAGGTGATTTACTACTGAGAAGAAAATATGACAGATGTACTGGCTGGAAGAGAAATTTGAGAAGAGAAGGCATATTAAGAGCAGGCAAATGACACTGACAGGCCTTTTCCCACGATGCTCTTTACCTTCAGGGCCTGCAAATCCTGCTAGAAATCCTGGTGACCTGTGATTTGGCCATACTGCTTGCTATCTATATCTTTATAAGTATTAGTCAGTCAATTAAAAAATTTCACAGATATTTAAACAAGTATCTCATGATGATTTTACCATTTTTAAAGAAATGAATACCCATTGGGAATTTTGGTTTTTAGTGTGAGAATTGATTAGTAAACTGCATTCATTGTAATGGTATCCCTGATTATTTGTGCTTAGTAAATAAAATATTATTTTCCATTTCTAGGTAATCTCAAATGTTGGTCATTGAAATGCAAAACATAGGTTATTTAATACTGGGCAAAATAATATGATGCAAATGACAGATATTTAATATATTTTACAATTTATTTGTATTAAATATTAAAGATGTTTTATTAAATGCAATTAATATTAAATAAAAGGCATTGCAAACAAATTGTTTTTAGACTCATTTCTTACCAAATTTTAAGTTTTACTGCATCGCATACCTTGTATGACAATCTTTTTTTTTCCACTTATTGGCTCTGTTTGTTGTTAAATATTTAAATTTTAAAGGTATTTTCAGTCTTTAAGAGGTGACTTCTAGGATAAAAGAAATGATACAGAGGGTGATACAGAAGTTAGCAGTGTAGAAGCAACGAGGTTCAATGCAGGTTGACCTTTTAGACTTTCTCATGAATAGAATTCACCTGAAGTAATCTCATATTTTAGGATATCAGTTTTGGATAAATGACAGTGTTATGTCAGGAGCCATTTCTTCGCAAAGTAATTTTCTTGAGGTTCTTTGTGTGATTTTTAGAACAGTAATCCTGAAATATTTGCAATCAATCATTCATTTCTATTTAAAATAGCATTATTATAAATGGGGATTACATACCTTTCAAAATGACAGAAATATAATTTAGGTATCCTGTCACCAAGTGACAGAAGTATGCCAAAATCATACAGTCTACAAAGCTATAAACCTATTTAAATAAATTACAGGAAATCAGCACATTTCCTTAGCTTTTAAAATTAAAAATTGTGTTTCATGAAAGCAGCCAACCAAATGAAACATTATAGTATCATTAAAACATATTTCTAGAGTACACTTCAAGTGAAGTTAAATGTCTGCATACATTTCTCATGATCTCCTATTATCAATCATTCATGCTTTTAATGTAACCCTGATTTTTTACAGATCCGCCCAAATCCTTTTTGAAAAAAAGGATAAGGACTAAATTGAAAACAACTATTTGAACACAGAAATAACCCTGAAAGATCTTTTAACAACCTTTCCATAACTGGGCCTTCATGCGCTGTGCAGCTCCTGCCTTAAGGCTTATTTCTGCATGTCATCATATTTAAAAAATAAGATGCACTCCAATTTCAAGAGCATGTAGGAATAATGTAATGCTTTCACTGGAATTCTTGGTGAGACAAAGTTGATAGTTACATCACCTATCACTATAGCACAATTTCCTAGATCCCTGTGAAGCATCTTTCTCTTTTCCTGTAGTCTCTAATGCCACAACAATAGCCATCTCTCCCCTCTCCCATGTCCCGTCTCTTCTTATCCCCAGAGGAAAAACTTACAAGTTTGCCAGTAAAATGCGTGGAAGCTTTGCATTCAGACTGTGGCAGCATCTTGCTCCAAGTGCTTCCCTGCATAATCTCCTTTGGGGTGAAATGACTGAACAAAGAATAGAAATGGTTAATATTCGGCCCTGCAATTCAAGTTGAAGGTTAAGATTCAAATGGTACTAGGGGAAGTGGTGGCAGGGGGATGAGGGAGAGCAAAGATACAGGGATGCCAAAGAAGTTTCACTAAGATATTCTTAGACAAATAGTTGCCTTCATTTACATACAGTAAAACACTGAAAAAATGAAAATGAAAGGCAAGGAGCACATGTAACTATTTAGGTCAAATATTTAATATTTAAAAAACGTATGGAGATGGCAGATGAAGAGTGCAGTTAGAAGGAAGACTAACTGTTGGGAACAGAAGACAATGTTATGTATATGTAAAATATACATAACAGAACTTTCAAAGATAGATTGAGTCCAGAGTTGATTGATGCAAGGCCTCAGTGGTATCATCAAGAAATGAGTATAATTTGGGGACTGATTTTTCTTATGATTATAAGATGGGTACCAGTAGTGGTCAAATGTATTTATTTACTTTTTTGTATTTCTTTTTTTTTAATTTTTTTTTCAACGTTTATTTTATTTTTGGAACAGAGAGAGACAGAGCATGAACGGGGGAGGGGCAGAGAGAGAGGGAGACACAGAATCAGAAACAGGCTCCAGTCTCCGAGCCATCAGCCCAGAGCCTGACGCGGGGCTCGAACTCACGGACCGCGAGATCGTGACCTGGCTGAAGTCGGACGCTTAACCGACTGCGCCACCCAGGCGCCCCATTTTTTTGTATTTCTGTTCCACAGAAGAAAGTAAACCTCATCCTTAGTTATGAATTCAAACACTTATGAGAGTGTTCACCATACACCAATAGTTACTATAGGGAATACATATACGGAATGCCATTTTATGGCATGATGGGATGGGGGTGAGAGTATCACAATTGGTTTAGAAGAGTCAGAACTCATTTTTGGCATTGAGGTCTACTTTGATACCACTATAGATGAGATGGATGTTAGAGAGTTAAACACAACACCAGCTTCATTTGTTCCCAAACTTGTTTAATCCTGCTGTATTTATCATTCTGATCATAAAATCTATTTCAATATTATTAATAATAAAGACTTCCTGTTTGTGAAAATGGCAGTATAAAGTTGTCACACACCCACATATGCTCCCTCAGAAATCTATTAAGCAATGAGAAAATACCAATCACTTCTTTGTCCAAACAAGGGGAATGCTATAAATCCAAACTACAAAATGTGAGGATGATTGTCAGAAGCATTATAGATCAAGCAGGAGTGGAGGAGAAAGAGCAAGAAGGATATACATAGTTAAAGATCTTAGAATGAGCTTTAAAAAAGATAAGTATTCTCCTAGATCAGAAGAAAAACCTGAAGTGCCATTTCAAGAACCCTTGTATGCAACATCAGGATGAGGAGGCCACACTTGGAACAGATAATTACCATATTTACAAGAAATAGATTGTTTATGTGATGGTAATGAATACCTATCCTACTTTATTCTTTTCTTTTAACACACTATTTGAAAAAAGAGTAATAACCTGGAATAATTGGAACAAACTTATTTTGTAGCTTGTCATTTGGGCAGGTTTGAGTACAAAAGAAAGAATATGCATACAATGACATTTAAAAAATAATTGAAGAGGGGTGCCTGGGTGGCTCAGTCGGTTGAGCATCCGACTTCAGCTCAGGTCACGATCTCACAGTCTGTGAGTTCGAGCTCTGCATCACGCTCTGTGCTGACAGCTCAGAGCCTGGAGCCTGCCTCAGATTCTGTGTCTTCCTCTCTCTGCCCCTCCCCCGTTCATGCTCTGTGTCTCTCTCTGTCAAACATAAATATTTAAAAAAAAATTTTAAATAATTGAAGAGTAAGGGGTAAAAAACCTGGCAGGCAAAGAAAATACAACCAAATGAACATAGCCATGAGTACATAAAATATACTGTCAAATATTTATCATGAACTAAAAAGAAACTTATGAAACAATCACAACAAGAGCATAAAACAGAGATACAAAAACTCAAGGAAGAGACAACAAGAGATAAAAGGTGATAAAACATGTAAAACAGCAAAGAATAGAAAACACAGTTCTTATAGAGGTGAGATGTATTAGCAGCCCAAGGGTTTGAAACTGCTGAAAACACTAAGGAACTGTATTGAGAAAGATACATAAATGAAAAGGCAATGATTTGAAAAAATTTTTGAAGGTTAACAGAAATTATAGCTATAGGCAAAATAAGTAAAATAGACATAATTGGAATTGTTTAAAAAAGAAAACAGAACAGGGGTGCCTGGGTGGCTAGTCAGTTAAGTGTCTGATTCTTGGTTTCAGCTCAGGTCATGATCTCACGGTTCCTGAGTTCAAGACCCACTTCAGGCTCCTGCCCTGACAGCTGCGGAGACTGCTTGGGATTCTCTCTTTGCCCTTCCCCCATTTGCTCATTCTCTCTCTCTCCCAAAATTAAGTAAATACAGTTTACTTACTGTATTACACAATACAGTTCCAGAACATTGTCAGAAATAAATTTGATCATATAAATGGAAAAAGGAATTGAATTTTGGAGAAAAAAAAATGCTAGTAAAGTTACTATACTTGGAAGATGGAAGGGGAAGAAGAGGAAGAAGGTGAAGAGAACAATGAGAAGAATAGAAGAAGTGGAGGAAGAAGCCCAAAAAGAGTGCTCATGCTTGTTCTCTTCATCTCTTTCTTTTCTTACCTCTCTTGTTTCCTTTTTTGTTGTTGTTTTTTCTGTTTCCCTTTTGAATGTCATTTTAGACTTAGGATTTTGACATAACTTAGGGATATTTTTAGATTCAGGGCGTTATATAATTTTAATTCAAGAAAAATATCTGCATTTTTAAAACGTAGAAGAGGAAATGTTCACTAATCTGATTTTAATGTCTGGATTTTTCTTTTCGTTACAGAAAACTGAAAAAGTTTTTGAATTTCAAAAACCTTCAAACCTGTTTAAAGGAAGCCATTCTACTAGATTATTATGTATCTGGATTTTTGTGGGCTAAAGGAATGGACTTTTCTGTTACTCAATATTCAAAATTTATGACTTTACTAGATATGTTACTTCATAATCTTAGAAGTAAGTACATTGTTTTTTCTTTTAAGAAAACATTTAGTCCACTGTCTAAATGAATGTTCTTACACAAAAGTTCCTAATTTTATTGTAATTCCTTTAATGAAAATTATGTGTTTTTTTTCCCCAGGTAGATCAAAGATCTGGTTCATACCTTCATTAAGTTGTAAAATTTCAAGTAGTGTTAAATAATGCTAAAGTTCTCTTAACTTGCCAAAGATATGTTAACTTCATTTAAAAATCGTGTCAATGCCATCTATCCCCAAAATGTCAAGTAGTTCACATTTATTTAGGTATTTTTTAATTATTTGAGATGTTTCATTTCATCTAACCTACAAGTATTACTAGATATCTCAGAATGATTAATGAGAGGAGGTAACTTTAGTCAATATCTAAACCCCATTAAATGGACATTACTCACATTCACTTAGATTTTGTGACTTTTTTCTTATATAACTTATATATAAGTTTTTTCTTATATATTTCTATATTTTCTATAGAATGAGTTACTATAGGAAATTCGGATCTTCCTTAGAGCCCTTTTAAATATGATAAATTTTATTTCAGAATAAATAGGATTGCTTCTTGGAAGGAAGAAAAGAAGGAAATCTATCACTGATATATTGCCAACTCTGTGTGCTAGGCACTATGTTTGGTTCTAATCTTTAACATGCATTATTGAATCTCAGAGCAACTCCCACATGGGAGGTATTATAACCACTATCTCAGAGCTGAGCAAGTAGTCCACAGAGCAGGGTTGCAAGCTGTGAAGTGGGAGAACTAGAACTTGAATCTCCCAGTATATAATGAAAAGGCCATGAGCACTATAAACATAAAGGTATTTGTGTCTCAACTGAAAGACATGCTAATGTCAGTTGATAGCTCCTTCCTTCCTCCCTTCCTTTCTTCTTTCCTTCCTTCCTTCCTTCCTTCCTTCCTTCCTTCCTTCCTTCCTTTTTTAAAACTTTTCTTTTCTTTTTGGTCGTTTGCTTGTTTTTAGTTCTTTTTTTTTAAATTCGGCAGGTAGAAGACCTTGCTCCTCCTAAAGAATTGTCACCATCACTGTGGCAAAATATATAGATGCCTTATTGTGGTCACATTTTGTGTATCAGTTTCTAGGAGGAGAAATTTTAAGTGAATTAGCAAAACTAATAGAGAAGCCACTCATGCCTTATGCACGCTTCCTGCTTTTAGTCAACCTTACAAGGGAAGAGTTAGTAGTTCTTGTATGTGAGAAAAAGAAAACACTATTTTTCTTCTCTGCAAGTGGGGGAATTTTATCTTTGCTTATACATAAGTATATAGTGCTACGTTACAGATAAATAATAGTACCAACAGGAGAAAAAATAATTATACTTGATAATGAAAAAAATTGTATGATATTAACTGGTCAGACTAAGGCTATTTTTTTTCCCTCTCATGAACAAAGATCAAATATTTATAGAATCTTTGAGTACTATGTATCTCTAAACAATAATTTTTCAATACCATTGCCAGAATCGCTTGGCAAACAAGGAACCGTGTAAATCTCAACTTGCATGGAATATAAGAAATAGGTGCCGACAATAAGATGAAATGGATATTGAGATTATATGTTTAAGACTTCAAAACAGGTATTATAAAAGTGCTTAAGTGAACAATCATGAACATCCTTGAAATAAGTGTTAAAAAGAATCATGAAAGAAATAGAAGGTATAAAGAAGAAACAAATGGAAATTTTAGAATGAAATTATATAATAACCAAAATCAAAATCTCATTAGGTAGAAAGAATATAATGGAGAGAAGACAAAGGAAAAATTAGTGTACTTGAATATGAAGTGATAACAATTATCCAGTCTGAATAATACAGAGGAAAAACGATTGGCAAACAAATGAAGAAAACCTCAGAGACTTGTGGGACAACCAAAGTTCTAATATCCATATTGTTAGAGTCCCAAAAGGACCAGAGAAAGAGGATGTTGCTAAACAAACATTTGAAGAAATAATGGCTGAAAACTTCCCAAATTTGGCAAAAGGCATAAGCTCATAAATTCAAGAGACTGACTGGACTACAAACAGGCTAACCCAAAAGAAAAACACCATCAACCAACTGGGTCTAATTGACATTTATAGAACAGTCTACCCCCAAACAGCAGAATAATCATTGTTTTCAAATGCACATAGAATATTCACCAAGGCAGACCATATCCTGGGCCATACAACAACTTTGCATTTAAAATAATTGAAATTATACAAATATGTTCTCTGATCATAATGGTATTAAACAAGAAATTATTAACAGAAATATATCAGGAAAGCTTCAAACATATCAAACAATGCAATTCTAAATAGTATGCAGGTCATATATCTTGACAGATGTTAGAAAAGACTTTTAAGTAAGTAAAAATAAAATGTATGAAAATTTATGTGGCAGAGCTGAGTCCATGAGAAGAGGGACGTTTGTAGTATATATTTATAATATAATGCTTATAAAACAAGTCTAAAATTAACAATCTAAACTTAGACCTTAAAAGGCAGTTTTAAAAAATAAGCCGAAATCAAGCAGAAAAGAAAGACATAATAAAGAACAGAAATCAATGAAATTGTAAAAAAAAAAAAAAATAGACAAAAATCAATGAAACCAAAATCTGGATATTTGAAAACATCAATAAAATTGCTAAACATGAAGAAAAACTTGTCTCAGAAAAAAAAAGAGATAGAAGGCACAGATCATTACCATGTATTAAAAAAGGGGGATATCACTACAGACTCTGCCGACATTAACAGGATATTAGGAGAATACTACTTATGTACATAAATTAGAAAACAAAGAGGAAATGAACCAAGTCCCCCAAAACCGCAAGCCAGCAAAACTTGCGCAAGATGAAACTTATGACATGATAGTCTTAGAACTATTTAAGACATTGAATTATTTGTTGCTCAAAACTTCTAGTAAAAAATCTGCAGGCCCAGATATTTTCACTGGAAAGTTCTATCAAGCATTTAATGAATAAATGCCACCAATTGTACATAATCTCTTCTAGAAATAATAGAGAAAGGGTTCTTCCTAACTCATTTTATGGGGCTAGAGTTATCTTCATACCAAAACCTGACAAAGATAGTATGAAAAAAAAAGAGAGGGAAAAAAGGAGGCAACAACAGCAAGAGGAGGAGGAGGAGGAGGAGGAGGAGGAGGAGGAGGAAGGGGAGGAGAAATTACAGACCAATATCCTTCATGAACATGCACAAAACATTTTTTCAACAAAATATTATCAAAATGAATCAAGCAACATATAAAAAAAATAACACAACCTATTGGGGTTTATCCCAGAAATTCACTGGTGGTTCAATATTTGAAAATTTCATCAATGTAAATGATAAAAAGAGGATGAGCTACATGGGATGATATAAATAGATACAGAGAAAACATTTGGCTGAACACAACATCCATTCATTATTTTACAAATGTCAGAGAACTAAGACAAGAAATGATACTTTTCAACATCATAAATGACATCTACAAAATACCTAAACCTATCATTATAGTTAGTGGTAAAAGACCAAGTTCTTTCCCCATAAGATCAGGATCAAGACAAGAATGTCTACTCTTAGCACTCCTATTCAACATAGGACGGAATTCTTAGCAATCAGTGCAATAGAGTAGAACAATAAAATACATGCAGATTGGGAAGGAAGAAATAAAACAGTCCCTGTTCTCAGATGAAAGGATTGTCTATATAAAAAATACACAGAATAAAAAAAAAATCCTAGAACTAATAAGTTAAGCAAGTTTGCAGGAATAAGGTCAAAATACAAAAAGTCAATTGTATTTCAGTGTATTAGCCATATACATTGTATATCAAAATTTTAGTAAATAGTATTATTCACAATAGCTCAAAAAATAAAAGAAATACTTAAGTATAAATCTAACAAAAATGTACAAGATCTGTATGCTATAAACTACAAAATGATGATCAAAGAAAAGAAAACCCAAATAAATGGAAAACATACAGTGTTGTTGGATTAGAAGTTTCTACATGGTAACGATGTCACTTCTTCCCAAATCGATCTGTACATTTAATGCAGTATCAATCCAAATCCCAGCAGGATTTTTTTCTAGATATACCAAGCTGATTTTTAAATTTACATGGAATGGCTAAGGACTCAGAATAGCTAAAGCACCTTTGAAAAATAAGCATAAAGCTGCATAAATCATACTACCCAATTTTAAGACTTATTGTAAAGTTAAAAAAATAAAGTCAATGTTGAATTAGTGAAGACGACACACAGAAGGAACAGAAGACAGAATGCCGAAATACACTGACACAAAAAAGGTCATCTGATTTTTTTGGTAAATATGCAAAAGCAACTCAACTGAACAGGGCAATCTTTTCAACAAATATTGGAACACCTATGCTAAAAAAAAAAAATACACATCAGCCTAAACCCTTTACTTGATACACTTAGCTCTAATTGGATTTTTTGGAAAAAAATTCGAAGAAAATATTCATGGCCTGGTGTTTTACAGAGTTCTTACCCATGACCCCCAAAACATGACCCATACAGGAAAAAACTGATAAATTAGATTTCACCAAATTTTAAATCTTTTCTTTTATTAAAGCCACTCTTAAAGGAAGGAAAAGCTACAGAGAGAAAAAAATCTGCAAATCAGGTATTTGACAAAAGACTTGTTTCTATAACATGTAAAGAACTCTCAAAACAACAATAAGAAAACAATCCTATTAAAAATAGGCAAAGCTGTCAAAACCCATAAGTCCTGTCAACCATGAGGAAAACACTGGACAAACCCAAACTGAGGAACATTGTACAAACTATCTGACCAGTACTCCTCAAACTAATAAGGCTATTGAAAAAAAGAAAAGATTGAGAAATTATCACTCTAGGGAAACCTCAGGAGACATGACTCCAAAATGTAATGTGGTATCCTAGATGGGCTCTTCAAACAGAAAAAGAACATTAAGTAAAAGTTAAGGAAATCTAATAATAATTTTAAAAATATATACTTATGTATAAAAACAAAGATTTAATGGAAGAAAAAAATATATGCTCTAACAAAAAAGACAAACTTTTTAAGAATAAACTTTAAAAAGAAATGTACAAGTTCTATATGAAAAAAACTTCAGAGAACTTTTAAAGGTCACAAGGAAGTTTTCAACATTTGGAAGAACTTGACAATATTCATGGAAATACTCCACATAAAAAAAAAATGCTAAATCTCACTAAGTTAATGTATAATAATAGTATCGCAATAAAATTACCAAGTTTTTTGTTGATGTTTTATCCTAGAGGTGGCTTCCTAGGCAAGGTAATTCTAACAAAAATATAGAAAATAAGCAAATACAAATTGTCTTTAAAAAATGTAGGGGTTCCTGGGTGGCTCAGTTGGTTAAGTGTCCGACTCTTGATTTTGGCTCAGGTCATGTTCTCACATCTCATGAGTTCAAGCACAGCATCAGGCTCTGCACTGGCAGTGTGGAGCCTGCTTGGGTTTCTCTCTCCTCCCTCTCTTTCTGCCTCTTTCTCTTCTCTCCCCTCCTCTTCTTGTGCACATGCACTATCTCTTTCTCTCAAAATAAATAAACTTAAAAAAATAAAAAATATAATAAACTATAGCCTATCTTGGGATTAGAATAGTAGTGTAGTGTTATAATATCTCAAATATTTGAACGCAGTGGTTAATGACTAAAGAGACAGACCAATAGAACACAATGGAAAGTTTAGAAATAGACCCAAGCATTGAAATTCAGTATTTTATAAAATGACATCTGAAATATCCATGGTGAAAAGATGTACTATTTAGTAAATAATACTGTGTCCATCTAGAAAAAATAGAATTGGATCCAACCCTCTGTATTTCCATAAACCATGGTATATTACAAGTGGATCACTTTTTTTACTTAATGTAAATGTAAAATAAATGGAACTGTAAAAATGTTGGAGGAAAACATGGATAAATTCCTTATAACCTTGGATGGGGAAGACCTTTAAAACTGTGCCTCAAAATTCCAAAGCCATAAAGACAAAGATAATTAAAGTTGATATATAAAAACCAAAAGTCTACAAAGAAAAAATACCAAGAGAAAAATCAAAAAAAGAATAAGAAACTGGGGAGATTATTGTATCTCAGACACCAGCAAACAATTAAGTTCTATAATATATAAAAAAAAAAAGCATGAAAAAGCAAGGAGAAAAAGACCAATACTTCAATAGAAGAGTAAACCAAGGATATGACTAAATAAGTACAAGTGATTCTTAAATGAAAAGTTTAGCATTAAAGATAATAAGGAAAATGCTAATTAAAACTACACAGAAATGTCATATGTCAGATTGACAAAACTTTAAAATTTTGGTAGCATTTTCAGCTGTCAAAGCTATAAGGAAATAGGTACTATCCTATATTGCTAATGGAAATATGTATTTAAAACCCTCCTGAGGAGTTTAGGTTAGCAGCTGTCTATCAAATTCACTAATGTATTGTCCCCTTTGACCTAGCAATTCCACTTTTGTGAATTTATCCTACATATTTACTTACATACATGTAAGTAAAGTCGTTAGTTTCAGTCATGTTTGTAAAAGCAAAAAATGAGAAATATCACCTGGAGATAAATCAGCATGAACTCACTTAACTTAATGTAGATACACATATATTTGTAGAGTTAAGTGTATGTACATATACTTCTTAGCTCTGTCTGCAGAGAAGGCCTAGAAGCGACAGCATCCCAGTAGTAATGAGCATACCCAGGAACCAGGTCTTGATTTATAATTTAATTCTCCAAGAAAAGGAGAGAAGGCTTACTGTAGACCTGGAGCAGGGAACATAAAAGATGAGCCTGGGGGCATATTGTAGTGGCCAAGAGTAAATGCTCAAAAATCAAAATGATGGTTGGTGTGTCAATGAAATAGAGAAGCCAACTGAAAAGTTTCCAATGTCCAAAGTTGAAACAATATGAACAAAATAGCATGATAGTATTGAATTATAATCCAAAGTACAAAATTAACATCCACCAATCTATACTGATAGAAATTAATGATTTATATAAATAATCAGCAGTATGAAGTTTCCTCAAAACATTAAAAATAGAACAACCATATGATCTGGCATCCCCACTTCCGGGAATATATCCAAGTGAAACAAAAACATTAACTCAAGAAGATATCTGCACCCCCATGTTCATAGCAGTATTATTTACAATCGCCAAGATATGGAAACAACCTAAGTGTCCATCTATGGGCGAATGGATAAAGAAGTTGTAGTATATATACATAACCATGGAACATTGTTATTCACCCTAAAGAAACAAATCTCACCATTTGTGACAACATGGATGAAACTTGAAGGCGTATGCTAAATGAAATAAATCAGACAGAGAAAGACTAATACTGTACAATTGCACTTACATGTGGAATTTAAAACAAAAACAAAGAAACAAAACACCAAACCCATAGCAATTGTGGATACCAGAATGTGGAAGGTGGTCAAGCTACAGACTTCCACGTACAAGATAAATAAGTACTAGGGATGTAATGAACAACATGCTGATGACAGTTACCAGGTGTGATATACAAGAAAGTTGTTAAGAGAGTAAATCCTAAGAGTTCTCATCACAAGAATTATTTTCCTTTGTCTTCTTTTCTCTCTATTGTGTCTATATGAGAAGATGGATGTTACCTAAATCTATTGCAGTAACCACTGGACAATAAATCAAACCATCTTGCTGTGTGCCCTAAACTTACACAGTGATATATGTCAATTATTTCTCAATAGCACTGGGGAATTTTTTCTGTAGGGAAGGATGTGGGAAGTGGACGTGTGGGCAACAAAGGTGAGGAAGCCTTTTCACAATATACATTCACCTATATTTTTTGAACCATGTGAATATATCACCTATGCAAAAATTGAAATAAGTCAGACAGACTTATGGTAAAAAAAAAAAAGAATATATGACGTGAACAGTCCTATGGTTTGCAACCTCTTAGCTTAATGTTCACAATCTAGAAACAGAATAAAGGAAAGTAAAACATTTTCATGAATCTTCACATTCCAAATTTGACAAGATACTTCCATTTTATTTTTTTCTGTAACTTACAAATGACTCAAAAATATTTCTTTTATGTGAAATTTTATATTGTTGATATCAGTTCAAAAATGAGTTTTAAAAACTTGAGCAGGACCCATGCAACTACTCATAAACTAGGAGAGCGTGAAAGTACATATGTAAAATCTAACCAGAAAAAAGCAAGGGATCTAGTTTTCCCTTTGGGCAGGAAAAAAAATTCCCTCAAACCTTTAAACGTAAGAAGGTTATAGTTACCATCATGAAAGAATATAATCATAGGTAAGTGTGTCAGAGAAAGAGGTAGTCTGTTTATACTTGGACTCAGAGGAGGTAGAGTCCTGAGCACACAGTGAACATTTGCATCCAGCAACATCTTAACAGAAAAAGCACCGTAGAACATGTCTAGGCTGTTGGCTGCAGCGTGGTTGACCGTTAATAAAATTCTAACGTAGGAACTGCATTTTCTACTGACTCAGTTTCTGATCTGTTCCTTGTCTCAAGTTTGTGCTGCATTATCCACAAGGCATTCTGCAGACAACTCACCTGGAATCACATTGGATCAAAACTAAAAGATAATGCAACATAGGATTGTCTTAACAATATACATTTTGGGCTCTAGTTTTTCCAGGGTCTGACCAAGGACAAGCTGTTGAGTATTAGACTGGATATTTGACCCCTGTCCAGGTTGATGGGCCTAGATTGATTCTCCTCTATGTAACATGAATATTATCACATAGCCACAGAATACTTTTTTTGTTCCATGAAGTTTAATTATTTCCCCCTAAATAGGAATGATAATAATAGGTAACATTTGTGTAGGATTATCTTGTGCCAGTCAGTGCATTTGCTTTCCAAATACTGTCTAATTAATTCACACACAACCTTGAAATAGTTCTATTATTCTCCCCATTTTAAAAATGAGAAAAATAAATGAGATTTAGAAAGATTAAATAACTCCTTAAGGTCACAAGCATCAACCCCAGTTACTGAGAATTCATCCTTCCTACTGCTACATCAAATGTGCCAGCTTTGAGCTGACTCTAGAAAGCTCTATATACATGTAATATAGTAGTGTACATATTTCAGTTTACCAAGAGTTTAACATGCATGCCTTATTTGAGCCTCACAACAGCACCATCATTTTGAAAGTTAGTCTTATGTTCGTTTACAGATTTAGGAAATGAAACTTAGATCACCTAGCTAGTAAGTGGCAGTTATAAGGTACCATCTTACGTCTTCCAACTAATTATTCTAGCATGTTCGTTCATTATCCTAAATTTTCGAAGAATAACTTTGATTTCTAATAGCCCTTACTATTTAAATGGTTTAATCTTTCATATTTTAATCATATCACTAAATATGATTTTTAAAAGCAAATATTTCAGTTAGATAAGTGAAGTGATAACTTTCCTAATTTTTAAAGCCATTATCTATAGAAAGACATTAGACATAGAAAACAGTTTTAAAGTGTCAATTATATTTCAACATAAGAAAATAGTCATATAAATGTATTTTTGTGCTTGATACACGTAATTACATCTAGAATTATAATCATCTAAGAATTACTTTTTACTCCAGCATCTCTAATTAATACCATTTTAGTAATTAAATGATTCAGATTTTTAATCCATTCATTTTTGAATTGCTTTTATCCAACAAAGTTTTCATTTCTGAAGTTATCCCCAAACAGTTTCAAGTTTATCATAGGAAAAGAAATGTACAATAATAACTGAGCTTCCCTTAGAATGATACAGTAAAGCCCAGTTATCCAGCAATAACTTGTGTGTCTAACATGTATAAAAGAAAATCTGAAGGGGCGCTATGAGAAATGGACCAATTGTCATTCATCAAACCAGATTTTAATTGTTACACAGTTTTTTGCTTCATTCTCATTCCCACAGGTAGAAAAGAATCTAGACTAAACAAATTGCAAGTTAGTGTTCATCATGTCTTCCTAAAATTTTTAATCATTTTACTGTTATTTGATCAGTAATTTGAGGGCATAACACATCCCAGAGTGAAAGAGTAGCTGTGTTACCAGAAGTGGCTGGGTCCAACAATCTGCTTATGTTCTCATAAATCCTCTGCATTACCCACTCCGACCTCCCTGAAAGATGCACTCCATTAGCAAGAAGTAGAAAGTTTACTGCCGGTTTCCTAAGAGAGATAGAGGTTTGGTCCGGGAGGGTGGGGCTCACATTGAGCAGCACAGTGCTCCCCAGAGCCTTCATCCAGGCCCCCAGCTAACACCTCCCCCAACCCAAGCAGCTGCTCCAATCTCATCTTTGCCAGAGATTTTCAACTCTCCACCTCAGTCTCTTCAGTCTCATGTCCATACACTCATCACTTGTCAGTGTGTGTGTGTGTGTGTGTGTGTGTGTGTGTGTGTGTGTGTGATGGAAATAATATTTTGCCTGCCACAAATAACAATGAGCATAATTAAATAGGAAACGAAGATGGAAGTTCATATTTGTGTTATAGACACTGTAAATGTTGAGTCTAAGGCTTTTGACATTTATCTACTCCTTTTTCAACTTGACACATGCCATAAAAGATACTATTCTTTCTTGTTTGTTTTTAGTTGCAGGAGAATAGACCATAACCATTGACTTGTTTATTTTTGGTGATGGTGGAAAAGTGGTATCAGCCTCGCTCTGTGCTGTCATCTGGCTCTCACCACCACCATCAGGCATGCATTTGAGAAACAGCTTACATAAGTTATAAGTCTGTATCTTGGAGAAAAAAATATCTTGATGTTTTCCATAAAAATACATATTTCTGGCATCTAATGAAAATCTTCAGTCCCAAATTGCCACGTGGTAACAATCAGCCAAAGCCAAGTGTTGGTTGACTTTGTTAATCTACATTTTCAGCTCTGAGTTCAGCTCTCCTGTCTACAGTAACTGAATCCACCACATAGGTGTTCCTTAGCAGCTAATTCAAACCACCATTGTGTCATTTCCATATTTTCCTTTATTCTAAGATCATTTAAAAAGTATATTTTCCATTTTAAAGTTATCTTAGGTAGATTTTAATTATTTGTGCATCTTAAAATGGAAACAAAATCTTTAGACAATTGTATAGCATGACAGTAATTTATTATTGTTGGATGTGTCAGTTGCTGTTCTTTTACAAAAATGTAATTACTAACATATCATTAAAAAACAACATTGCTATTAGCATTGGCCTTACCAATATTGGAAAAGTAAATATTTGGATGTTAAGGACATCTTGAATTATTTTGTTCCCAAAACATCTATCAAAATAAGGCTTAAGAGTCTCTGGGTTTTATTTCAGCACTGCATATGTCCTTAGAAGACAGCATAAAATGGCTTGGAGAAGTTATGGCTGAAATAGGACCACCCCATTCACAGAAAAATGAAGAATGGAGTTTTTTTAATATAAAACAAGCCAATGCTATCATCGATTACTTAAAAATCAGGTATGGATTTTCTTTCAGTAGCATTTATTTTTCATTTCATTTTATTTTATAAAATGTCTGCTAAATAGAAACCAATTCAATTTTTAGACATTCACAGTATTTATGCTATAATAAGCCCAGCCAATAATGAGATAATATTAAAATCTTTAATCCAATAAATAAAATTCAGAACATTGAATTTTTGGCTAATCTTGCATTCTTAAAAAAAGGTTTGTGTTTAAAAAGTATAAGTTCATGTAGAATTACTTTTTTTCATGTAGAATTATAATAAATGATACAAAAATTTATTTTTTCTCTTAATCTCTAATTAATAACATTTTATTAATACATTTATTCTTTCACATTAATCCAACTTGATTACAATGGACTTTATATTTTAGGTAGTGGGACTTGACATCAAAATTTTACATTTTATTTTTTTTATTTTTATTTTTTTAAATTTTTTTTTCAACGTTTATTCATTTTTGGGACAGAGGGAGACAGAGCATGAACGGGGGAGGAGCAGAGAGAGAGGGAGACACAGAATCTGAAACAGGCTCCAGGCTCTGAGCCATCAGCCCAGGGCCTGACGCGGGGCTCGAACTCCCGGACCGCGAGATCGTGACCTGGCTGAAGTCGGACGCTTAACCGACTGCGCCACCCAGGCGCCCCAAATTTTACATTTTAGAACAACATTAATTTCCATTTAAACATTTATTTGAAATTCTTTGTGCTAGAAGTTAGAGAGGTATATATCCATGCTTCCTCAAATTTATTATGTGCCCTGAAATACTTTGTAGTATTAACCAATTAAAGTCATTAAGTTTTTCTCTGTGCTTAGGAAATTATGGTGAATTGAGGGGAAATATTTTTATTACAGTGATTCTTCAGTGGTGAACTAAGAAATTGGCCTTTTATATAATCTGTCACAAGGTCTGCATTAGAGGCATGCATCTTTCCCAAAGGACATTTTGAGAGTTTGCAAATATTTAAACAAGAGTTGGTAAAAAATCTGTCTTTTGCCTAACTAAAAGCTTCTGCAGAATATCTTTTTTCCTCCAACACTATACACTGCAGTGTTTTCCAATTTTAAATTTTAAAATTCCAAAATAAAGGGTGCTGCATGATGTCCTAGACATGCTCATGATTTGCTTGGCAAGGATCCTGGCTGTAGTCTGGAAGCTTTTTAAATATTAATGTGTTTAATATGATAAGGTTTATATGCTGGTTTCTGGCATGAATTAATAATAGAATATGATATAAAATGTTTTTATATAATAGCATTGGATATAATTTGATTTCTTTTTTTTTTTTTTAATTTTTTTTTCAACGTTTATTTATTTTTGGGACAGAGACAGAGCATGAACGGGGGAGGGGCAGAGAGAGAGGGAGACACAGAATCGGAAACAGGCTCCAGGCTCTTGAGCCATCAGCCCAGAGCCTGACGCGGGGCTCGAACTCACGGACCGCGAGATCGTGACCTGGCTGAAGTCGGACGCTTAACCGACTGCGCCACCCAGGCGCCCCTAATTTGATTTCTTAATGTAAAATATATACCTCCTAATGTGTGTCTTCGCTGAGAGCTGCAGTACCCTTCATATCAATTAGAGTAAAGCAAGGTCCCTGTGTTGGAGGCAGGAAGGGAATGGAAATACAGAACTGGAAACCTTGCTCCCCAAGGTCTTTTTGCCCATCAGAGTTTGGTAATCCCTAGGTGAGGGGAATTTTCTGCATATTTGTATAGCAACCTTCTTTCTCTTCTTTATCTATTTGAAACTGCCAGGTTTCTCTTTGAAGAACACATTTTTACATCTGAGCTCTAAGCCCAGGGGGTTTATGATGGGCACCAGGACTGATAGCTAACCATAGCAGCACAACTCTATGCAGGTGCCCTACTGACATCTTCTAGATGGTGCAAGATTGCACCTCTTTTCTCTTTAATCGAAGGATGCTCATGAGTCTATTACTTGACATTTCATTTCAGAAAATTAAGTTAGGAAGGGATGTCAGTGTTAGTCATCATTAAATGCTAACCAGAGTAACTTTACTTACCAAAAATTTCTATTCTCATTTCTAAAAACAACAACAACAACCATAAAATGTTTGAGAGATTGGTCACGTGAAGCAAATCAGAACTTTGATGACATTAAATCTTCATATTGTGATTTCAAATAAATTATACACTTTTAAATTTTTTATTCAAATTTTGGTTAACATACAGTGCAATATTGGTTTCAGGAGTAGATTCCAGTAATTCATCACTTACATACAACACCCAGTGCTCATTCCAGTAAATGCCCTCCTTAATACCCATCACCCATTTAGTTCATCTTCCACCCACTTTCCTCCATCAACCCTCAGTTTGTTCTCAGTGTTTAAGAGTTTCTTGTGGTTTGTTTTCCTCTCTCCTCTTTTTCCCCTCTATCCATATGTTCATCTGTTTTGTTTCTTAAATTCCACATACGAGTGAAATCGTATGGTATCTGTCTTCTCTGACTGACTTATTTTGCTTAGCATAATACACTTAGGTCCATCCGTATCACTGCAAATGGCAAGATTTCATTCTTTTTGATGGCTGTGTAATATTCCATTGTACCTATATACATCTTCTTTATCCAATCAGCAGTTGATGGACATTTGGGCTCTCTCAATAGTTTGGTTCTTGTTGTTAAAGCTGCTATAAACACTGGGGTACACTACCTCTTCAAATCTTTATTTTTGTATCCTTTGAGTAAATGCCTAGTGGTGCAACTCCTGGATTGTAGAGTAGTTCTATTTTTAGTTTTTTGGGGAACCTCCATACTGTTCTCCAGAGTGGCTATACCAATTTGCATTTCCACCAACAGTACAAGAGGGTTCCCCTTTCTCTGCATCCTCGCCAACACCTGTTGTTTCTTGTGTTGTTAATTTTAGCCATTCTGACAGGTGTGAGGTAGTATCTCATCATGGTTTTGATTTGTATTTCCCTGATGACAAGTGATGTTGAGCATCTTTTTTGTATCTATTAGCCATCTGGGTGTCTTCTTTGGAAAAGTGTCTATTCATGTCTTCTGCCCAAGGAACTTATACATTTTAAATGCACCTTTTACAGAAAATAAAATATCAGTTAGTAGGATATCTAGAATTGGTACTGAAGTTGTATAAAAAGAAATGTGCTTTTTTACAATACCTATTTAGAATGCCTCATAGGTCCACATATATACATTTAATGGCAATTAAACCATATAATATTTTTCATTTTAATGACTACAAAGAAGTTTTATAAATATGAAGCTAACTCATATTATAAGTTTTATATAGTGTAAGCATGTTTCAATTTAATCTGATATTAAATTTACTCAACCAATGTAAGCCCTCGTCAATTCAGGAAGAGTAGTTTTTAGAACATGACCCATACCACGTGAAACTTAACTAGCAATAAAATTGGAATTTTGTTTGATACTGTTAATAGAATATAAATTGTATATTCCATCATATACATATGATATACATATACATATGCATATGCATATACATATACATATAAATGCTACTGCAGCTTTTTAATATAAGACATCACTTAGATATATCTGGTCCCACTACACTTCTGTCATTGTGTATTCTACCTATTCCTTGGAAATTAGGTGAAGGTAATGTGCATAGGCATTTACTCAATATAAGAAAATCAACACTGCCCCTCTGTGCACAACAGGGTATACTTCCTGGCAGTGAGCCCAGATGTCTTGACCCATTTTATTTCTTAGGATTCTCCCTTTGATTTAGAACTATGACAAGGTATTTGACAAAATAGTCTAGGGGCTTGAGTCAGCTGGAAGTCTTCCTTCCAAAGGAAGAGGGAGGAAATGTATTCCCATAACAGAGGTGTCACTTCACTCCCAGAGGAAGTTACCTAATAGTTCCCTGGTAAAGTTACAGACCCCAACCAAGATGGGGACCAGAGCGAAGCAATGGAGGCAACTTGACCCACCCCTGAAAAGTGCCTCGTTAGGTGCCTTCCTCCTCTCATCTATCTTACCCTAGTCCTGGTCTTGCCCCAGCTCGCTTCTTTGACCACTGCATCCAAGTCATGCATTTTATTTTCATTGTGAGAAGTGAATTTCCCCTTTGGCATGAGACAATCTAATTCCTATATGCAATGAGGAGAGTGAGGCTGAAAGATTATAAAATTGCAGGAAGGAAGATTTATGAATTAACTTCTTTGTGTAACATAGGATGGAAGAAAAATTTTACACTAATTCACAAAGAAGAAGCCAAGTTGTTTCCAAATACTCTACAGTCTTTATTTTTTCTACTCAATCAGTTATTGCCAGTGTAATATTTTTAACCTTAAAGCTTTCTCTAGGTAAGCAATGTAAGGAAAGGAGAATTTGAATTTATTTTGCTTCATTGAATCATCAAACTTCACTAATCTTGATGTATTTTCTAGCCAACAAATCAAAGTAATGTCAAAAGCTAAGTTAGTTTTCTGAGTGTTGAGGAATAATTTGAATGTACGAGGTCCCCCCACCCCGCCTCAAAAAAAAAAGAATAATAATACCATGACTGAGTCTGCATACCCATCACTTTTTAATGGATTGTGTTAGTAGTGAAATCAACTGCTGATATAACTCAGAGAGACCCAGCTGCCTGAGGATTTCTTCATTGATTTCAAATGAATTGAAACTTTGATCCATTACAGCATTCAGTAGAAGCCATTATTATACATGCTCTGTAGCTACATTTTGCAAATGTTAATTTCTAAGTTATATTAAAATCAATTTTCTTGAATAGCAAAAGGCACCAGAGTGAAAGAGAAACCAGTAAGACAATTTTTTTGTTCTTGGGCATTTTGCTGTATTATGAGTCTATTAATTTTCCCAACCAGCAGGAAAAGAATTAGAAAAATTCAAATATTATCACAAACAGGATATTAGAAATCAGCCCTTCAGTAAATTTTTAACTCTCAATAACACATTGCTGAGATCTTTAAACTTACCAGAAATACTTGTTTTAAGAGGCTCCTATTCTTTAGCTCTTCATGGTTTTTAGACACTGACCACCTGCTCTTTAGGGTAAAAATTGAAGAAATTACCTTTCTTATATTAATTCCTCTCGTTGACGTGTGAACAAATATTCTACAGGAAAATCAGACAACTCCTAAATGGATTCCAGTACATGCTGCATCATTTTCAGGTGTTATCAGAGATTAATTTAATCTTGAATCAGTTTGAGAATGTGAGAAGTAAATAATACAGATGTAGATTATAGATTTCAGTCCGTTCATTCCAGAGGAAACTGACTCCAGTTTAAAGCAAAACATGAAAAATAATGTGACGTTTGGTGTTATTTAGGGACACTGCATTATTTGATTGCCAGCCAAGAAAAGCCCAGAAGCAATCTAATTGCTCCCTTATCCCAAACCTATCCATTTATCACAGATTAATTGACTGATCTTATATTCGGTACTGTGTTATACTGTCAACGTCTCAAAAAAGTAAATCTTTAGTTTTTTACCATTTCTGGACAATTCATTTGGAATAAAACAGGTAGCTCACTCCATGTTAGTATTTAATGTCTTGCTCAATATGAACAATTTCCCTTTCATAAATACTCTTACATATTTGCTTTCTTTCCTAAAATAAATTTATCAGAGTTGCACATTTATTTTGTATTTCAGCTTATTTCAACACTACAAGCTATATGAGTTTCTATTCTACTCTACCAGGGAAGAAATTGTGATAGGAACTGAGGTAAGTAATTTATCTAGATGGAACCAATTAAGCTGAATCACTTAATGCATGCTGATCGGCATCTGGATCTTTAACTGCTTAAAGCAACTTCTTGTCAAGATTACTCGAGTGTTAATATAACCAACTAGTAGTTTGCAAAAAGAATAATTACATAAAGCAAGCGTTGGATTAAGAAAATAAGCTGTCTTTTCGCATTAAAGGCATTGTTAATCACATATACTTTATGTATTTATGGATTATTTGACAAAGAAAAGCTGAACAGGTTATGTATGTCTTCATACAAAGAAAATTGGGAAAAGTGAGATAAATTAATTCAGTTAAATCTCTTCTAATATCGCATTTTTTCAATCTAATCATTTTTAAGGTCTAATTCAAATCCCACTTCCTCAATGAAGCAAACCTTCCTTAATTGCATCACATCTCAAAGGAAAGGTTTAGACAAACTCTTTAATCACATTCTATTATTTTATTCTGGTTGATCTCTTTCTGCTGAATATTGGCTACTCTTTTTACACGTATAAGCACATAAATATGCACTGTGCTATATGGTTTTCTAATTATTTTTTGTGGATTGATATAGTCAGCACAACTCAACTGTAATTTCCTTGAAGGCAAGGATGAGGTGATGCCTTTCTACCAAAGCATAGTGTAGAATGAACCATAGTGGCCCCTCAATTAATACTACATAAGTGATTCAGTAACATTGAATACAATAGCATTTCTACAATAAATGGTCTACCTTAAGATATTTTGGAACAGCTTTACGTATAATTACATGTTCATAATTGCTACAAATTAATCCGAGGTAAGAAAACATCTTAAGGAGGCTAAAGGTGCCATAAAAAGTGCTCCTTAGGTTCCCAACTACTTGAGAAGTCTATGTTGCCCAGAAGTATCAGACATAGGAGTGGCCATGGTCACAAATAAACAATGAATAGGGGTTCCTGGGTGGCTCATGAGGTAGGTTGGGCGTTGGATTTGGGCTCAGGTCATGATCTCGCGGTCCGTGGGTTCGAGCCCCGCCTTGGACTCAGTGCTGACAGCTCAGAGCCTGGAGCCTGCTTTGGATTCTGTGTGTCCCTCTCTCCCTGTCCCTCCCCCACTCACACTCTGCCTCCCTCTCTCTTTCTCTTAAAAAATAATAAGAATTAACAAAAATTAAATCACATAAATGGTGAATAAAGGGATATTTATGTTATCTTTTTAATTTCTTGATACTAAGCACCAGGTGGAATGTGCCAACTATTATATCTGCCAGGGTGCTGTTGTTCTGGATTTAATAAAATGCCTACTTCATAAACACCTCAGTCACTGTTACTCATCTTCCATTTGAGTACTTGTTCTCATGTGGGCCTTTTAAGTTAATTGAAGGAAAACAAGGAGCCCTTTGTGCCTTTAACTTCTCTAAAATTTCTTCTTTGTGGTCTCCTCATACGAGCTTAAATTAGGTGTCACTTGACAAAGTTTCACTGACAACATTTCCATGAGAGAATTACATCATATAGTGCAACAGGTGCAAAAATTATCAGTTTAGAATACAATGCTATATCATTTATTCAGCAAAACTTTGGGAAAATGATAATGGCTTTGCCAGTAGCATAAGCAGATACTTAGAATCATCAAGAAAAAGTTTCATAAAGGAATTTGAACTCCCTTTTCTCTTTGTTAGTTGCACAATCGTGCCTTTCTTCTTTGTTGTAAGGATATATTTAGGTGACATTTATGCTTATGGAAAGATAAAATGGAGAAAGTAGACTGGGATTGGCACTTTTATTTTCCTTTGTCATTTACATTTTCTCCAAGCTGACCAGAGTTATAAAAAATAATCTTTAATGAAGGGATTTTGGGTCTTCAGGAATTAGGCCACTCTTGGAATTTTAAAGGATTAACCAAAGCAGGTATTATACTATAATATTTAATGACATTGTTGAAGTGTCTGATAACCCTTGGTGCTAATATCTGTTTTTTAATTAACAACCTTTCATACAGGATGCAGAGGCCTGCCCTGTTAATGTGATTATTCATGCTGACCTCAGTGCTCTGAGAGCAAACAAGGTCCACACAACAACTGCATAAATGTTCCAAGTTTAACTCTCAGGCTGGTGTTCAAGTTAAAGAACACTGACAAAATTTAGTTTCTCTCTTAATTGTGGATAGGCAATTATAACAAAACATATAAATCCCCTCTATGAATAATTGTTAAATATTAATTTTAGTTGTTAATAGGACATAAATAAGTCATACTCATACTTTTCTTGGGTTTTAGTTTAAAGGAATTGGTTTTTGCATTTAGCAATTGTTTCTGGCTAATCTCTACTCACCTTTTTCAAAAAAATTCATGTTGTGCTTAGATCATAGAGGCACATTTTCAGTAAATTATTATTCTTGACCTGAGATGCTGCATAATGTAGGAATATTTCTGATAGATAGAGTTCTATAAACGACATGTTTTGTAGTTCATTCAGTGGTTCACAGATCATATACGTTGAAAAGGTAGTAAGCAACCAGAACGAACCAGGATAATGACAGAATGGAGGCAGCAAATACCTGTGGCTGTAGCCACCTGAGAGGATGAAGTGTATGAGTTTCACTCACTTTAAAGACTGCCTTTCAGTCGTTTAAGCCAGCTCACCAAGACTTGTTTTGACAATGCAATTAGCTCACAGATCCTCTGACATAAGAATTGTAAGGGAAACAGACTCTCCTTAGGGGATATGATCTATATCCTTCCTTGGCCTAAGGCCCCATCCAGAGAGAAATCTGGAAACTGCTATGTTCTTTCTTTTGTTACCTGAAAACCACAAATAACATTTAATAATTGCACACAAAAAGAATACTTTCAGGTATTAGCAATGGTGATGATCAAAAACTCATAGCAGATACCCAAAGTCATGGTTCTACTCAGGTATTTAGCACAAGGCATCTACTAAATGATACAACTATAAGTTATTTATTTATTCATTCAACATGTGACCCAGTTCCTATGACATTGTGGGTTTTGTGCTAACTTCCAGAGATACACAGTGATAAGCAACAATTCTTGTCCTCAAGGGGTTGACTGTCTAATAAGAGGAGAGAGGTGATTAAATAATTCATTATAGTATAGGGCCCCAAATATTATGATCCTCTGGGAACAAATAGAAGACAAAGAGGAACACCTAACTTGTAGATTTAAGTTTATAGGGGTTTCTAGGAACAAGTGAAATCTAAGAGGAAATCTGAAGGTTGTGAATGAGATAGTCAGTGTATTGTAAGTTTTTTGGTGCAGTGAAAGAAATTCCACTCAAAATAGTTCAACCAATTAAAAAAAGGAAAGGTGTATTACGTGATCACTAACTGGTAAATACAGGGGTGAGCTGGACAGTGGTTAACTGTAGTCAAACAATGTAGTTAAGAGTGTATGTGTATACACACATATATCTCAATCTTTCATCTCTCTTAGATGTTTTTCATCTCTGATTCTTTTTGCTTTGGTCTCGTTCCCCTCTACTGCAGACAGTCTTCCTCCCAACTGGTGGGAGACCTGATAGAAGCAGCTCTGGTTTAGCACATCTAGGAAAAAGGGGAAATATTCCTCACAGTGTTAACATTATTGGCTATGTTTATGCCACGTGTCCACCCTTGATTAACTACTGTGGCCAGAGGAGTGGAGTAATGCTACCCGAAGACTAAAGTAGAACTTATTGAGTGGGCGACAGAGGATAAAGAAATCCCCAAAAGAAACAGAGAGAGTCTTTGCAAGAGGGATGAGTGATTTTATCAAAAGAGTGAATTAAGCTGACATGTAAAACTCTTCCATCCAAAATCCCATGCGAGGCCAAAAATTTCAAAATCCACAATGCTATGGATAAAAGATTTTATGACATGTAAAATTATAGATTTCTGGTTAGATGAAACCACAGCCCTGTATGCACAACGAAGATGCTACAGAGTTAGTGAAGTTTCCTTAGGCATGCTCAATTGATACAGAAATAGGAAAAGCTTTAGAGGGAAAAAAGCCAAAAGCATGTAGGGAACTGCTTTCAGAGCAACTGCGCCATTCAGCTCCTTCGCTTCTGCTGCCTGTGCAGAGCACAGGGACTCCATAGCATTTTCCCCAAAACTGAAGAAACCACTGTGGACATTGACACCGAAGAGGAGAGCAGTTCTGAGGTTTCCAGGAGAGATCATGAATATACCCTAAATAGAACCTACTGGTGCATCTAGCTACCATTATTATTTGCCCCTCTCCTACAGTCTCTAGTGGCAAGCTATGGCACACAGACATCGCCAGGAGAGTGAACAAGGATTATCTAATGTAAAGATTTTAAATGGCAGCCCCAAATCACCAAGCAGTTGAGGAAAGCAAAATCATAGATAGACATGAAACTCTATGAACAAATCAAAGAATAGCTAAGGAACAGAGTTGATAGAGCAAGTGGTAGAAGACTTGAAGTCCGATTAATAGTCTTAAGAGAGTTTTAAAAGTTGCTGTATTCTTGAAAAATTAACTAATAGAGATCTTGGAGATTTAAAATAAGATTTGAAAACTCTTATTAAGATATCAGGTACAATTTCATGTTGATAGGTTTGAAAATCTACAAAAAAAACAGTACTCGGAACTATACCAATATTTACTTAAAAGAATATTGATGATCTTAGTAAAATGATAATTATGTAACATATTGAAAAATCCAAATGTAAAAGTGGCATCAGACCTAGACAATTTTACAGGCTAGTTTCACCAAAATTTCTAAAGTAGATCATTCCCTTTTATGTAAATTGTGATAGAGGATAGAAGGAGATGGAGAACTTTCAACTCATTCTTTGAAGTTAGTATAATTCTGAGAATGTTTCAACTTATTCCATGAATTGGTAATGAATTATAACCAAAAGTAAAAAAGAATAAAAGTTATGGGCAATATCAGGTATGAAAATAGATGCAACAATCTTAAATAAAATATTAGGAAGTGAAATATAGCAGAGTATTGGGTCTTCAAATAGGATATATTCCACATATTTAAGGATTATTTAACACTGAGATATCTGTTAATGTAATTCTGTACATTATCAGATTAAGGGAAGAAAAACCAAGTGACCATCTCCATAGATATGGTAAAGTATTTGATAAAATTAGACACTCATTTTTCACTTTAACTAGACTTCAATTAATCAGTAATATAGAATTACACTCTTTAAAAAAAAATAATTACACTCTTAACTCAGAATATACCAACACAAAAAACTCTCTACAAATATCTTAATGAAAACGTTAAAATACCCATCAGGAAAAAGACAAGGCTAATTATTATTACCAACATTGCTTTTTAGTTCCTAGCCAATGTAGTAAAACAAAAAAGAAGTCAGAAATAGAAGAAAAGATAAGTATTGACAACAAGACACAAAGCTTTCATTGTTTGCAGATGGTATGATATAAAACCATCATTAAGAAAATATTTTCTTATTATATTAGTAATAACCCAATAGAAAAGGATCACACTGATAAAAATAAAAACCATAACATTTTTATAAATGAACCTAACAAAAATTTTAAAGAATTATACAAAAAAAAATTGAGTAGTTTTAGTAAAGATATTTTTTTTTCATTCTGAGTAAATGGAACGTAAAACGTGTTTCCAGTTTAGAAGACTCAGTTTTATGAAGATATCATGTCATTTCAAATTAACCTATAAACTCAGAGTAATCACAGTCATAGTGCTATGATTATGGTGTCTCTTTACCAAGTAATTCTTCAATTTTTTTGTTGTTGTTGTGGAACATTTCAATCATATATAAAATAGAAGGAATTAGATATTAACTCTCATACGTGAGCTTATGGCCATAATAGTTAAGTATTTTAATATGTGACTCTAAAATATAATGAATTTAAAGTAACTCTTCAATATCATCAGTTGTGCAGCCAATGTTCAAAAGCCCCTGATTATCTTATAACTGGTGTGTATTTGTGTTTTATTTACGTATCACTCTGTTTGTTTGTATGTTTGTTTGTTTGAAATAGCACCCAAATAAAATACCTATGTTGCAATTAGATTCTTAAGTCATTTTAAGTTTATAGGCTCACTATTTGCATTTTTTAATTTCTTTGTAATTTGTTTGTTGAAGTATCCACATCTTCTATCCTATAGAATTTTCCACAGCTACTTTCACAATTGCATTCCTGTGGTATTCTTAACATTTCTCTACCTTCCATGTTTCTAGCAAATGGGTAGTTAAATGTCAGAAGACTGGCTAGACTTCAGTTCAGATGTTTAGCAAGAAGAATTTATAGGTGGTTTTGTATATTTATATTAGGAAGCAAATAATGTCTGGTTTTCTCTTTTTTGTGATGTTAGCAACCACTGACCATTATTACCTAGATCTATTATTTCATTAAGGGTTAAAAAATGGTGATATTCTATGTCATCATGCTTTTTTTCATTTATGGGCTGGATATTTCTATGAATAGAAACTTCCACTCTTCAATTATTTGATTCAACTGAGATACAGTTCATATAGAAAAGACAGGATGAGTGCTAGATTCTTCTCCTTTCTTTAATAGTTTTCAGAATAATAAGTTGGATTTTTAATATCCTCCAAAAGTACTTGTGATAGACTGGCTGATGCCCCCACCACCTCAAGATGCTTGCATGCTAATTCAATAAATTCAGGACCTCTGAATTTATAACCTTACATGGCAAAAGGGGCATTGCAGATTGACTAAATTAAAGGATTTGAGAGGGGGATATTATCCTGGATTATCTAAGTGGGCTCAGTGTAATCATAAACTTTCTTATAAGAGAGAAAGGGAAAAAGGGAAGTCAGAGTCAGAGACAAAGGAGAGAAGTTTAAAGGTGCTACTGATGGCCTTAAAAATGGAAGAAAAGACCAGGAACCAAGGAATTAAGGTGGCCTCTAGGGGATGGATAAGGCAAGGAAACATTCTCCTCTAGAGCCTCTAGAATGAATGCAGCCCTGTCAATATGCTAAGTTGAGAACTTCTCATATCCATAACTGTAAAATAAAGAAATCTGCATTGTTTTAAGCCATCAAGTTGTGGTAATTTGCTATAGCAGGAATAGGAAACTAATATAGACTTTGACTTAATAGCACACATTTTTATTTGCATTTTGATCCATTTTAATTACCATTCTTATTAATCCTCAAGTTGTCTCATCTTTGACCAGTGTTCTCATTGTTCTGTTTGCCAGTCCCTGTCTTAATACCATATTATTTTAACTACCATAACTTTATAGACTGTTTTAGAATATGATATGGCAATGCCTTCTCCTTTTCCTCCTTCTCCTTCTTGTCCTTTCTTCCTTCTTTTTCTTATCCTCCTCCCCATCCTTCACCTCCTCCTTCATTATAATCATCATCACCATTAGCATTTGGTTGATTATATAGTTTATATATGATAGTTTAGTTTTCCTTCAATGTGAAATTTATCATTAAACCCATGCATATGTGTATTTCTAGTATACAACATATACAAGTATTTAGAAAGGTGGCATTTAAAACCAGTCAGGATAATTGGCTATGTGTTTCATTTAAAAAGCTAGATTTCTACCTCACCCCAAACTGGAAAATGAGTCTAACCTATTAACAAATCTATTTCCTATAACAATAGACATATCCTATAATGACAAATTATAATTTGCCCCAATACTTCCACTGAGAACATCTAGAAAAGCTGGACAAGTTTTTTTTAAGACTTAAAATGTTTGAAGGTATTGGAGCTAGCAAAACTCAAAACAATTGGAGCTCAACAAGTGAGCCTGAAATGGTTTGGTGTTAGAACAAAAACTGGAGGAGAAGGGAAATATAGCAAATCCCACAGGTTGCATGTTGGGACTCCAAAGGACCATACTTTAAAAAATCAGCCTTCACATAAACTGAACCTCAGCTTCAAGTTATCTCAGTTTTTGGTAAATTTAAGATTATCCATGTATAGTGCTGTTAACCTCGTCTGTAAGTAAAACAAACTCATGCTACACTTCAAATAATACCAACTGTTTTTGTTACCAGTGTCTATCACTCAGTAAAAGTATGAGGCACACAGAAATAGAAACAGACCCATAAGTGTTTCAGATAATGGAGTTATTAGCCATATACTGTAAAATAATTACGCTTAAGAAATAAGAAATATTCTGGAAAATAAAATACAAGACAGTGAATTTCAGCAGAATATTAGAAAATATTAAGAATACTAAATGGGGGCACCTGGGTGGCTCAGTCAGTTAAGCATCCGACTTCCGCTCAAGTCATGATCAGGTTTGTGAGTTCAAGCCCGACACCCCCCCCCCCCGCCACCCCCCCATCGGGCTCTGTGCTGACAGCTCAGAGCCTGGAGCCTGCTTTGGATTCTGTGTCTCCCTGTCTGCCCCTCATGCTCATGCTCTGTCTCTCTCTGTCTCTCTCTGTCTCTCAATAATAAATACAAGTTTAAAAAAAATTTTTAAGAAAACTAAATGGAAATTCTGGAATTAGAAGATATAATAATTGAAATTAATAACCAAATAGATGTGTTTAACAACAAGTTAGTCATGAATGAAGAGAAAATTGGAAGATAAGTCAAAATAAATTCCTAAGATGAAGCATGGGTATGCAGAAGCTATCATGATAAACACAGTAAAAGGTGTAGAATATTGATAGAGTGAAAAAGATCTGACATAGAGATAAACAAGTCAATTCCAGAATGAGGGGATAGACACAACATTCAAAGAGTTCATTTTCTGGAAATAACAAACTTTAAACCACTTTAGATTTGATTCACTGTGAACTCCAAATACAAATGTCCACATCTAAACATTCCATAGTAAAATTTCTAAAAACCATAGGTGGGAGTACTGGTTTCCACATCTGCATGTGAGGAGTTTGAATTCTCCACTCTATCCTAATGACAAGTAAAAAACTGAACAGACTGAAAGTCAACAACTCTTCGATCCATATGAGAGGGAAGGACACAGACCAAATGGTTACCCCCAAGATTAGAGAGATAGGCAAATACAGACCATTGTGGCTTATTGTAACAGACTTATGAGTGGAAACTGCCACAGGACCCAGTGCCAAGTTAGGAAAACCTGAACTATAATTGATGAACTACTCAGTTGAGGCTCAGTGCCAATAACTCTGAGAGTTAAAAACTCCAAATGGACCCAGTCCTGAGGGGCCCCACTCTATTGTGAGATTTACCTCACAGAGCCTGATCAGAAGTCCATAGTAAATATTAATCCTTCCCATTGTGCTTCTGGCAGGGTGAGAGGAAAAAGAACCATATCAAAATATGCCAGATCACTTATTTATTCTTAACAAGTCCTGTACTTAAGGGAATGGGGTTAACCAGAGTCTAACCTGCTGAGGTGTTATCATAGTCTGACCAACCCGGGCAAATGCAAACACCCAACTTCAACCCACTCTAGCCATCCTGTCCCATCTAAAGAGGGAGAAAAAAGCAAAAACTCTTGTGAAATTTGCAGTCCAGAGGCACAGGCTTCCTAAAAGACTGAGATGTAATCATAGAACTATAGAACATGTTCGATGTAATCATAGAACCATAGAACATGTTCTCTAACCTCATACCTCACCACCACATTACTAAAGGCCTATCTTCAGTAGTTCTTTTTGCCACTTTACCATTTACATTAGGTCCAAAAAAACAAAATACTTAGGTATAAATTTAGAAAAAATAAGTACAAGGTCTATATGAGTGGAACTGCAAAATTCTGATAAATGAAATAAAGAACTAAATAAATGGAGAAGGATGGTCTATGATCATAGATAGGAAGACTCATTACTGTTATGATGCCTGTCCTTCCCAATTTGACGTATAGATTAAATGCAATCACAATAAAAGTCTCAAAAAGTTATTTTATGAATATCAAACAACTCATTTTAAAGTTTATATGGAGATGCAAAAGGCTCAGAATAGCCAATACAATGTTGAAGAAGAAGAAGAAAGTTGGAGAACTGACACTATCCAACTTCAAGACTTACTATAAAGCTAAAGTAATCAAGACAGTGTGACAATGTAAAGAATGGGCAAACAGATTAATAGAACAGAATAGAGAATCCAGAAATAGACCCTTTTAAATATACTCAATTGATCTTTGACAAAGGAGAAAAGTAATGCAATGGAACAAAGTAGCATTTTTAACAAATGGTGCTGGAACAAGAAACGAATCTAGACACAAAACTTACACTGCATAAAAAATTAGCTTGAAGTGGACCATAGATCTAAATGTAAAACACAAAACTATAAAACTCCTAGATCATGACAGGGAAAAACCTAGATGATCTTGGGTATGGCAATGACTTTAAGATACAACATTAAGGCACAGTTCATGAAAGAAACAGTTGATTAGCTGGACCTCATTAAAATCAAAAATTTCTGTTCTGGGAAAGTCAATATCATGAGAATGTAAAGATAAGCCACAGGCTGGGAATAAATATTTGCAAGAAATACACTTGATCCAGAATATACAAAGAACTCTTAGAACTCAACAGTAAGACAACAGTCTGATTATAAAATGGTCCAAACACCTTAACACACACCACTCCCAAGAAGATATACAGATGGCAAATAAGCATATGAAAAGATGTTCCACATCATATTTCATCAGGGAAATGCAAATTAAAACAATAGGATAGCACTACACACCTATTAGAATGGCCAGCTGGAACACTGACAGCACCAAATGCTAATAAGGAGGTAGAGCTCCCTAGAACATTCCCAAGAAGTATTGGGCACATTTTGTAAATTAAGTGCAGGCATATATAAACATGTTCCCATACTAATAAATTGACAGAGAGAGATCATCTGGGTGTTGACAAACTAAAAGACTGAATAGAAAAAATAGGTGAACTCTCAATCCATAAAATTAAATACTTTGCAAGTGTGTTGCTGCCACATTTTAAGTATAAACTAGGTTTAGCTGAAAAGTCATTTATAGAGTAAAAATCTGGCGTTGTGCTATAGCATCCCAAATTTTTCCTAAGAAAATAAAATTGATACCATGAATTATGTATACATAGTACATTTTAAAAATATTTATTCATTTTAATTTTACCAAAGTGACAACACATCAAATCTTGGATCATTTGTACTTTCAAAGGTTTTATATATATATATATATATATATATATATATATATATATATATCCCCCACACGAACATATTTGTGTTTGAATATAAAAACCTCATAAGACTGCTTTGATAGTTCCCTAATTTACAAAATATAATAGAGAGATATAGTTTGATTTTTTTGCCGTTTAAGCCAGCATACTTAATATGTTTCAGGATTTTGCTTTATCATGCAGACATCTTCACACAAGCCCCCTTTGCACTACTCCAGGAGGCACCATTCACACTCTAGTCTGTGTGATCAGTGGGGTTGTGCATTGTGCCGACAGTGCAGCTGCTGGTGGAGGCCCTGTTTGCACAAGGGGTACTCCAGCAGAATCATAGTATTATAAATATGGTATACTTAGAAAGATATTTAAAGAGAATGATAAATATACCTAAGTGGTTACCTTGCCTGGAGCCATGTTTCGGCAGCGTTTCATAACCCAAAATAATACAACTTAACGTCAGCAACTGTAGAAAATTCAGACCTCCCTAAAATCAGTGAATGTCAGTTGTATATAATTTCATGTTCTGAGCACTTATTCCTAAAGAAAAACAAAATAAAGAAAACACTTTTTTCTTCCTTATTTCAAAACCCACACAGATTATGGGGGTTAATGACACTATACTTAAAAACTGTTAGCTTTGTGTGGGGAGTGGTGGCAATTACCAGATAGGAACATAAATTTTATTTTTTTAAACTCCAAAATTACGGTGTCCTGAATAAACAAAATATGAGACTTATGTAAACACTTACCTCTTTAAGGGAAAAAAAGGCAGCAAAAACAACATTGCATGCCTGATCATATTTTGAAAAGGAGAAAGGCAGCTGAAGCATAGCTATAAAGATATCTTTTTTCTATTCAGTTTACCCTTGAGATGTACCTATCAAAATAATCTAAATTTATCCAGATGATATTTTTAATCTTGAGAAAGGCTTTTTTTTTTCTTGTTGGATGATCCTATTAGCAAACTGCTGGAAGGGAAAATCATACAGGACATAATTTGTAGTTTGACCTACTCACATTGGGTGTTGCTAAAGAAAATCAATCAGAAATCATTGTGTTAAAATAACTCTATCTGCTCTACCTGGCATGTGTGACTGACTTTAGAATCTATCATTTAAAGAAAATGTTGATGCTTGGGTATACAATTTATCAAACTTCACTCTAGTCCTTTTTCTCCAAAGCACAGAAAAATAATCATCCCTCCCTAAATATAAATCTTTTAAGAGAAATTCAGGGATCTGTCTCCAGTAAAATAATTGATAAATGGCAGAGCATAATTTAAAGATGGTTTCCATCACAGATCACATGGCACCTAAACTCTTGAACCTGTCACTCAAGTCTCTTCATCAGTTTGCCCACTGGCATTAATCGCAGCTCCTCTGTGACCAGTTCTCTGATTGGCCTTTTCATAATTGCAGGTTTCCTACTTATTGCTGCCTTGAAGTAAGCTCTTCCTACTGCCTGAAATGCTCCCCAACCTCTTTTCTGCCAATCCAAACCTATTATTCCCTTACAGCTCTGCCTGAGGGACACTTCTCTCAAGGAATCAAAGATAGAAAAAGAAAGGAAGAAAAGAAGAAAAGAGAAAGGGAGGGGGGAGGGTAGACTGGACAGAAAGGAAGGGAGGGAAGGAAGAATACTTTCTCTGACATTACTTTTTACGTTTTATTTCATCAGTATTAAATGCCTTCTAAATATAGAGCTACATCTTGGGAACTAATTACATAGTTCTGTGAGATCAGGGTAACTGGCATTATTTTTTCTATTGTTTTTCTCCAGTGTTTGATAATTGTTTACCGAATCAGTTAACGTGAAAGAAGAAAAATCTTATTTCATTAACTAAATCCAAAACATTATTTGGAAAATGTTATTTTGGTGTGTGAAGTAAAAAATCTGAATCAACCTTTTTAAATCTCAGTCATTAAACCCATTACTAGGAAATTAAAACCTGATATAGAAGAAATATGCTTACATTAGTCATTTTTAATTATGAAGAATCTGCTTTATATGCACCACCTTGGGAATGTTTATTGTATAATGGGAATGGTCATTATAAATTGAGACTCTAAGACACCACAGCCACTAATATATCGACAATATCAAAATTTATAACTTCTATTTTAGGGGAGGGGAACACTACAAACAAAAATCAAACAAATTCTAAAAAAAAATTTGCAGTACAAATGACAGAAAGTAAAAACTAGTGTTAATATTCTATGTAATTTCTTATAAATCAATGAGAAAAAGGTGACCATGCTAATGGAAAAACTCACAAAGCGTTTTTAGAAGAGAAATATGTAAAAAGCCAATAAATTTATATTGAAGACATTCACACTAGTACTCAAAGAAATGCAAACTGAACTAAAAATATCAGATTCTCAAAAATCACAATGATAACACATTGTGTTGTCAGAGGGTGGTGAACTGACACTCTCATATACTGATGGGAAGAGTGTAAATTGGTAAACTTTTCAGAGAGCAGTTTGGCAAGATATATCAAATTTTGAAATGTGTTCACCTTTTGAGCCAACAATTGTACTTTGAGTCTATCCTCAGGAGGTAATCAGACAATGAGCAGAAAGAACGATGGCTGCATATATTTGTTTACAGTGGGAAAAAAAATAGAACCCAAACTGTGAAATACCTAAATGTCTATCATTAGAAAGAAGTTTTTAAAAATTTGCGGTACCTCTAATATAATTCTGTCATTTTATTAAGAGTACTCATATAATGGGGCAGTTGGGTGGCTCAGCCCATTAAGCCTCTGACTCTTGGTTTTGGCTCAGGGATCTCACAGATTGATCCCTGCATCATCAGACTCTGTGCAGGTAGTGCAGAGCCTGCTTGGGATTCTCTCTCTCTCTCTCTCTCTCTCTCTCTCTCTCAAAATAAATAAATAAACTTTAAAAAAGAATCTCATTTCTAAAAAACAAAGTACTCATATAGCATTGTGCTTATGATGGAAAATTATTCATACTATTTAAAGTGAAAAAAACAGACTCCTAAATGTGTTTATTGTGGTTGCAGTTTAAAACTTTATATCCATATCTATCTGTCTATCTATGTATCTATCTATCTATCTATCATCATCATCTGTCTACACATAGAGAATAGGCTCTGAAGGACATACACCAAATTGTTAGCTATAGTCATTTGATGTTCATAATGTACCAGGTAATCTCTGCTTTCCCTTTACACTTGTCTGTATGTCCTGATTTTTTTTTGCAATTATCATGTATTTATAGCATATAGCTTTTTTTTCAGAGTAAAGACTTAAACTATCTTTTATCTTATTTCTTTTTATTTTCCTTATTCAGCATTATTTCTCTTTTCTTTCTTATTTAACTTTAAAAGATTGCATAACATTATGAAAATGTCTGTTTTATTTTGAAGAGCTGCATTTCATGTTTATGTGATTAGGCAGTGTTCTTTTTCTCTAAAGCAAAAGGTTCTATTGCAAATGAAAATTTAATTATTACTCAAGGATGAGCATCTTATTATTCATGAGTTATATAAATCACCAAAAGTCCACAGTGATCACAGCAAGACCTAGAAAAGAAGGACTCTAGCTACAGGGATTTACTCTGTTAAGATACTATCTGGCCAGTAGATAGTAAGAAGTGGCAGGATGAACAGAGTCTAAGAAAAATCAATATGTCTCTGTACTGTGATTACATACTCAGCAGAATCCATTAATAACCCAAGCTCCTGGTTTAAAGAAAAAGTGATCTTTTCGTTCTTTTCTAAGATGTCCAGACATGTCTAAAATAGATTATATAATGTTCAGCAGCCCACATTTGAAAAGGAGCATATTCAAATCACACTGTGTTCAGAGAAAAATAACCTGGATTTTCCAGGACCAGAGGACTGATTCTGAAGAAGAAAAAGTTCAGAGAAGATATAATAGCTGTCTCCAGATCTAAAGTTCTGGCAAGATAAAAAAGAGATTTGTCTTGTCTGTATGACTCCCAGATGGTACACCAAAGACCAGTAACTGGCTATTTGGGGGGAAGATTTTGACTTAGGTATATGCAATCACTTTTGAAATGATAGATTATCCAGAAATGGAAAGGATAAGATGTGCAAAGGCAGGAGCTTATGCCTTCCACACTTTGATACTAGTGATTCTTAGCACAGGTCCTTGCAAACAAAAAGCAAATATTAAATTTTATTGAATAAATTGAGAGGTAATAAATTGTGTCTTCATTGACTATATTCTGATTCAGCTGCATGATTTTTGTGGAAAGATTTTTTTTAATTGTTTAAAGCATTAGATGGGTGATTGAGTCAGTTATCTATAAGTGTGTGGCCATCTATCCTAGATTTTTCTAGCATTTTCTAGTATAATTCCAATTTAAGCTATTTTGTCTTATTCTTGCCTTGAGTATATTTCTAAATGTTGTTCTTGTTAGAAAAGTCCAAAATTTATGATGAGCTGGTCTTACTCTAAGCAGCATAACTAATAAAATGACAAAGTAGATTCTTTTCTACAGCCTCAAAATTACGTTGGACTGCTACAGTTGGTGCAGATAGAAAATTACAGTTGTTTAGGAAGTCATTTGCTATATATGTATAGCTAGCTCTATCTTGGTAAATGTAGGCTTAAATGTTATAAATTTCTGTAATCAAACGAAATCAACCAAGATTGTATGTAGAGTAACATTTTTTATTGATTACTTTCTTTAAGAAGAAGATTTTGGTCACAGCTCTATACTATTGGGCCATACATTTACCAATGTTTCCATAGCATTCAAGTTTGATTACGAGGCCAGACTTAAATCTTGGTAAGTGTTTGACAGATGGCTGAGAATATGCAAGTAAGTGTGCATTGTGCAAAAAAGCATGCAAGTGAAGAGTCAATCAAGAGAGAATAAACATGCTTAGAAAGAGGCCACCTTATTGGTATTCTGACTACAGAATCAAGCAACTTTCTATGCAAATTATGCAGCTGCATCAGCACCATTGACACTATAGGAGTAAAGAGGATAAAAACCCCAAAGTTTTCTGTGGCAAACTAGCTCTGTGCTAGATCAAGGAAATAATATAAGGGTAGGTGAGGTAAAGTTTTGTTTGTTTGTTGGTTAGTTGGGTGTTTTTTAATTGCTTATTTCTTTTGTTTTCTTGAAGCACTAATGACCATAGCAAACGTGGCAAGTTTAACTGATGAATATAGAGTTTCATAGCTCCCAGAGCATGGCTTTTGGACTAATAAGAATTTAGATGGGAACAGCAACCTACTTTCCCTTATTTCACAATTTGCATGCCTGCTGGTACACACAGAATCATGCCAATGGTTATGGGTGGAGACTCTGTCTCTCTCTCTCTTTCTCTCTCTCTCTCAAGAAGAACCAAATAGGTGCAACTATCCATTATTCAGAGAATGTTTTTCAGTCCTTATTCAGCACTCAGTAATTTAAAGAATTAGGGCCTTTTAACTAAAGAGATACAAAATTTTAGACGGGAAAAGACACACACAACTAACAAACGAACACAGATATTTTTGCTCCATTTAAACAGCAAAAATATAACTTGAATTATCTTTTATTCATAAAAAACAAAATATATTAACATATATCACATATTAATATTTACAATTTGAAGCAACTTGTGTGTCTTCTATGAAGCAATTCCTGACTTCCATAAACCATGCTGAATCCTCCCTTCCTACTGACCACTGTTGGGATTTGACATTAAAACGTTGTGCCTTACAGTGTTAATTTGTGTGTTATCTGACTATAGGAGGGTTCCCTTCAGTCTTGCCCTGCCTTTTGAAACATACACACACACACACACACACACACACACACACACACACACGCAGTTGATTCCTAGGAACTGGAGGGAAATAGTTAATCTTACTTTGTATTGTAAGCTTTCATTATAAAGTCAGCACAGACATTAGGCATAAGGTACCACACAGAGATCTGGATATTTCCCTCTCCCTTCATGTTTCCTCTATCACTCTTAAATATATGTGCACAAGTTCCTTAACACTTCTCCAATTGGGAGGTGGACCTTAATTTCCCTTTCCTTGAATGCAGGATGCATTTAATGACTCTTTTTTAGAGAATAGAATATGGCAGAACTGATGGGATGTCACTCCTAAAATTAGGCTATACAAACTATGGAAAGAGCCTAAATGTCCATCAACTGATGAATGGATAAAGAAATTGTGGTTTATATACACAATGGAATACTACTTGGCAATGAGAAAGAATGAAATATGGCCTTTTGTAGCAACGTGGATGTGGATGGAACTGGAGAGTGTGATGCTAAGTGAGATAAGTCATACAGAGAAAGAGAGCTACCATATGTTTTCACTCTTATGTGGATCCTGAGAAACTTAACAGAAGACTGTGGGGGAGGGGAAGGAAAAAAGAAAAAGAAAAAAAAGAGGTTAGAGTGGGAGAGAGAGCCAAAGCATAAGAGACTCTTAAAAACTGAGAATAAACTGAGAGTTGATGGGGAGTGGGAGGGAAGGGAGGGTGGGTGATGGGCATTGAGGAGGGCACCTGTTGGGATGAGCACTGGGTGTTGTACAGAAACCAGTTTGACAATAAATTTCATAATAAAACAATTAAAATAAAATAAAATAAGGCTATAAAAAACAATGGCTTCCATCTTGTGATTACCATGAGGCTTGCTTTCACTCTCTTGCTATCTGTCTCTTGAATCATTTGCACTGAAGTAAGCAAACTTAACTGCTGTTTCATAAGGATGCTCAGGAAGCTTCTGGAGAGGTTAACTTGGCAAGGACCTGAAGCCTGTCAACAGCCACATGAATAATGTAGGAAGAGGATTCTCCCCAAGGTGAAATGGTTGAGGTGAAATGATTACATTCTTGACCAACAGCCTGACTGGTGATAACCCCTGAGCCAGAACTACCCAGCCTAGGCAGCCCCAGATCCTGACCCAGAGAATGGTTGATTCTAAATGTTTGTGGTTTTTAGCTGCCAATTTGGGATAATTTACATAGCAACAGATAAGTCCTATATTTTCCGTCTACAGCAATTGCTGATATCTCCTTCTCTTACCTCATGTTTCAGTCCCCCTCCAATGATCATTTCTTCATCTTCTTTCATTTTTCTCCTCCCTTGTGTCAAGATGCTGTTACACAGCCCACTCAGCCTGTTCTGATGGCTCTTCACTCTGAGGAAGCCTGCTGTAATTGTAGTAAAAACAACCAAATTCTCGACCATGAAAGGCTTATATAGCAATCTGGATTGTTCATAATAGGTGCTTAATAAATATCTCTTCATAATATAACCAATTTCAATTTCTTCTGCCTAATGAAAACAAAAATCATTCATTTGAAAAATAGTATTTTTTTATTAGTTCAGACTGGAGTTATAGAGAGAAGCATTTTAAGTGTTTGAAGCTAAGCCTTTTGTAAGCAAGGCTTACTACTGGTAACTGTACAACTTCACCTGGTACCTGTGCCAAGCAGATATTGGACTCAGTGCACTCTTTGGCTTCAGGAACCAAGGTTAGGTATGCATTTAAGTTACACATGGGCAATGCTCAACAAGCACTTTATCCTGAGGAACAATTACAGGTTCAAGATCGCTGTCTTATAAATGTATTTCCAATTTTAGGTCTTGTCAGTAATTTTCAGATTGGTGTCTATTGCCACCTTTCGTAAGACCATTATTAAACAATTGGGATGTTGCTCTCAGTTCTCCAAGTCAGTTTGTTTACAAATATTTTTTCTGCTATCATTTTGTGACATGGGTTAGCAAAACAAACACAGTTACTCATAATGCTAAATAGGCAAGAGAAATGGACAGTGATTTAATCAACCCGCAGGCATGTAATTACAAGCCAAGTACTGTACAGGAAAAATACAGATTACAGTAAAGACCTGTATTAGAAAACTTTCTCTAATCTGAGGAATAGTGAATCACAGAAAGCTCTGAGCTAATTATCTTTGGGTGGAGATCTAGGATAATAAGAGGTAACTAGGCAAGAGTTTAGGGGGAAGGGGAGCTAAATTATTTGAGCATTTACAATATGCCAGGAACTATCTAAGCACTTTAGGTATCAACATATGTAATATTCACCATAGGTGGTAGGCCCCAATGTAACCACATTTTAAGATAAACCTGAGGAATATTGTCCACATGCTTACTGCTATCCTAGAATTTCTCTGTGGAGACTTTGATTTCATCTCTACAGGCACCAAAGACAACTCTGAATGCAAGACATTATTTAGACCACTTTTAAGCTAAGTAGCATGCCATGATATTGGTTACCCACAGAAGTTTCAATAATTAAAACACAAATAGAACATAGTTTAATTTTATGACCTTCCAAATATGTAGTCTAAAAAAATAAGATGATATAAATGTTATTATAAAAATTTTAAGTTATTAATTACTTTTACATTTTTTTAAAATTTCTTTATGCTTTTTACATAAAACCCCATGTTATTTTTTTTTTATAATAAATACTGCTAACCAAATATATATACTCTGCTTACACATGGTTTCTGAAAATGGTCACTGTTACTACATATTAAATTACTGCCAAAACTGAGAAAAGAGAAAGGAAAGTACTTTATTATTCTTGTCAAGTAATGAATGTTTGGAGTCATGTGATAATTAAATGCACATAAGCATAACTCTGATACAAATATAAATGTTTTAAAACTTAAAATGTACCTTAAGATAAACTCTTTGACTGAAATTCTGAATATTTAGTTGCTCCATTTTCACAAATGAATGCAGTCACCTATTCAATGTAATTAGCTATCTAGGTAAAAGCAATTATAATTGAACATAGCTGTTTCCTAAATACATTTGTAATACCGTAGACAATGCTACATTAAATATTTGGCCTAATTATTTGGATAGCTTTTGTTTGCCCCCTAAGATCCATTCTACCCTTTTCTATCCTACTTGTGCCTTAGAAGGCCAACATTTCTGGAAATTATCAGTAGACTCCTTTATGGTTTGACTTCTGGCTGGGACAGTGGAGGGGCATGAGTGGGAGGGGAGAGGCTGAACTGGCTTTCCTCCAGCTCCCTCTCTATTGGGTCAATGCATGTTGGGTATGTCCTCCACAGAACGATAGGATTCCTATCCTATCTGTGCAGCCATTCTGTCTAAATTCTGGAAACTGCTCCAACCTCTTCCCTCATTAGGTGCAGGGACAAGAACGGATAGGGTGCTGAACCATCCTTGTAACTTCTTCCCAAACCAGCTGGCATCTTTGTAAATAGCCCCTTTCTTAAGCCATCATCAATTACCCAGGGCTAGTGACCTATTTTCTTAAAGAACCTGACTATAGAGTAATTGATAAGAGGAATGGCCTCAGAAACTAGCCTTCGTGGAATTCTGAACTGGGTTGATCAGATACACATGTGGTGTCCAGATAACTTATTGGGCAAGAGTAGAGGGAAGCGAGGATGCAATACAGAGGAACATGATATTAGACAAAGAAGATAAAACAAAAGATGAGACAATAGAACTTGAGGAGGATGAATGTATTGATGTAGGTGCACTTACTCAGGATTCAGGGCTTGACAATGTGGCTTGAGTACCCAGAAGTGGCTTTATTAGTCTGCTAGACTGGCTAACTATAAGGTTGAACTCAATGGTGGCCTACAGTCAGTTAGAACGATGTGTCAGAATTTCCCTCCTATAATGCAAAGAAAGGATTCAGATGGTTCAGGAGGAGGAAATGATGTATAACCTATTTAACCACTTTCTAACCATTACTCCTGAGTGTGTCCTTTGGATTGTTGGCATTAAGGCATTAAGAAATATATTGGTGAGGGAATCAGTACCATCACTGGTGATGACTGGTGATGATAGTCACTGTGGTGACTGTTCTCTGTGGGCTAACTCTGAGCTGGAGAGTGAGGCTGAGAACTGTGTTTGGGATGTGGATCACATTTGCCTTTCCTATGACACGTTTATACTTTTTTAAACATTAAATGAATTTTTAATAATATCAGTTAGAAAAGAGCGCTGCAATGAAATCCTCTTTTAAAAATATCTCCAGTAGAATCTACACTGGTCACTAATGCTTTAATGAATGTACTCTGGATAACCAATACAAAAAATTACTGAGTCCTATTTCAAGTTTGGCTCAAAGTGAAAACACAAGCTAACACATGAGCTTGGTCCAGAAGTCAGCCACTTACTATTTGGGCTATCATTTACAATTCTCTTAATCTCTATGAAGCTCAATTTCTTCATCCACAAAATGAGAAGAATAATATATGCCTCTCATAGTTGTGAGGATAAAAAAAAAAGAGGACAGCAACTCAACTCACAAGCTAATTAAGTTTGCCATCTTCTGAACTCCAGCACCTTGGGCATTTCTCTCTCATAGCACTTGCAATCTAGTACAACATACCATACTGCAAACCCCTTGAGTTTAGGATCCCCAGTGTCAACACATATCAGAGGCCAACTGTGTGAGCAATTGAATGAATGAGTATATGTCTTATTCTGATAATGAAATGGAAGTGGTCAGCTTATGATTTACCTTTCTTTCCATCCTTCTGTGTGTTTAAATTCCATCTCCATCTGCTGCCTTTATAATCATGAGAAAATTATTTAATCTTACTGAGCTGTTGTTTCCTCATCTTTGAAATTGAGATAACACTTTGTATACTCATAGAAGTGCTATAAAAAATAAATTATATAACAGTTATGAGATCTGGAAAATATGGAATACTCCATAAATTTTATTTCCTTTTCTATTCCTCCTTTGTATCTCAAGTGCCTGGCACATTATATGTACTGAAATAATGTTGTCTGTGATGGATCACACATGAAGTTCTAATTTTGAAAGCCTGTACACCATTCATTTAAAAAAAAATTCCTGCATGTCAGATTACTGCCTATGGGATTGAAAAATATTTTTAAGCCTTTTATGGTTCAAATTCTCTAAGAATTTGGAAGAGGCCCCACTTCTGAAACATTTCAATAAATCCAAAATGTATAGATGTGGAAAATATTTAACATTCAACAGTTGATTTTGACAAACAAAGGATAACAAAGGATATATAGTTAATTTTTCCCTTTTATTTATACAAATCATAAGAAGAGACAGTTTAGATAGAGTACTCAAAAGAAGTTCCCCAAATCATTTGTAATGGGATACATCAACTCAGGTGTTGCCCAAAGACTATTCCTAACAAATGTACATATTGTTTGGCTTTACTTGGAATAAACAAAAAGCCTAAATTTAATTATTGCTTAGACATAGAGCCATTAAGTTAAAATAGGGCCAGACATTTTGAATTAAATCAGTTTAAGATAGTTACCTTTGATTAAACATTGCTACAATATTTGGATTGTTTTATTAGCTTTATGCCATAACCATAAAAACTCAAATTTTAATGGTAAATTCATAGTGCCTTTACACAAATTCACAAACACGAAATCAGTGCCTTTACACAAATTCCCTTTAAATACAAGGGAGTCCCAAGAACCACTAAACCACTAAAACCAAAAGACAAAAAGAGAGAAGATTTATTATATATATATATATATATATATATTCTTCCCTTCAAACAAAAAATAAAACATATAATTGACAAAACTCAGTGTTTCTTCACTCATTTTTTGTAAGGCTCTAGCACTGCCTCACTATCTAAAATATAAGTAATTTAAACTGATTTAGAAAAAGAAGCTTTACTTAGAGCTTATTTGTGTTGAGTGGCTTTTCAGAAATCACATTTTTCAGATTAAAGGAAATGTTTGTGGTAACATAAGCTCCACTTGCCGTTTCAAAATTATAAAATGAGTTAAAGGATGAAGGACATGAATTAAAGCATGAGTGACTTCATAAAATAAGCATTTTACATAACTTATAAATTTAAATTTTTAACTTGAAAACAGAATGATTTAAAAGTGTAATGCATTAATTTGCCAAAAAAGGAGAAATTTACCTACTTACTATTTTAACTAAAATTTCCAATGAGCTTTTTTTGTGTATGTAGTCAATGGAAGCCTTTTGTTCTATGCCAGAGATTTCCAGTTCCTAATACAGCATTGTGACTGGAGCCTTTAGATACTGAATGTGTGTGTGTGTGTGTGTGTGTGTGTGTGTACAGACATGGATAGAGACAGAGATAATAATAAAGGTTTCATTATAATAGCTTCTTTAATGAGCTCGTAGACTTAACTAGAGAAACTCTAAGTTTCTGTTGAACAGTTTGGATCCTAAAAGCAGTTGTGATGCTGCTGACATTCCTTGAATATATAGTGAGCTGAGATTCTCCCCTTAGGAACAGTGACAGGTCTTGGCACATCTTCAACTACTGGGAACTATTAAAAACATAATAGGTTGCTTGGACAAGCACAAAGGTTTGAGAGACAACAAAGAGCAGAGGCAGGGCTGAGTGACAAGGATCATCTCTTACATAAGGGCACTCCTTCAAGACTGGGAAAGGCATTTATCTCATACAGAAGCCAATACAGAGAATCAAACAAAGGAAGAAACAGAGGAGTAGATTTCCAATGAAAGAATAACATAAAACCTTAGAAAAAAAGCTTAATGAAATGGAGATAAGAAATGTACCTGATAGAGAGTTCAAAATAATCATCATAAAGATGCTTACTGAACTGGTGAAAAGAATGGATAAGCACTTCAACAAAGAGATGGAGAATATAAGAAAGAAAAAAAATGAAAGAAAAAAACTGTCAACCAAGAATATTCCAGAATTGAAGCAGAGATAAAGAATATCCCAGACAAGCAAAAGCTAATAGACTTCATCACCACTAAACTGATGTTTAAAGGAAATGTTAAAGGTACTTCTATGAGCTTAGAGGAAAGGATGCTAATTAGTAATAAGAAACCATAGTACAGAATGCAGTTCACTAGAAAGGTAAATGTATAGCAAAAGTAAGCATGATATTATATATAGAATACCCTAAGTAATCCATCAAAAAACAGTAAGAAAAATTCAACAAATTTGCAGAATTTAAAGCCAAATACACAAAAATCTGTTGTTTCTATACACTATCAAACTATTAGATAACAAACAGAAAGAGAAATTAATGAAACAATCCTATTTACAATTACATGAAAAAGAATAAAATGCCTAGGAATAAATTTAACCAAGAAGGTAAAAGACCTGTATGTTGAAAACTATAGGACATTAATGAAAAAAATAAATAAAGACACAGACAAATGGAAAGACAGTCCGTGTTCATGGATTGAAATTATTAATTTTTTTAGGGGCACCTGGGTGGCGCAGTTGGTTAAGCGTCCGACTTCAGCCAGGTCACGATCTCGCGGTCCGTGAGTTCGAGCCCCGCATCGGGCTCTGGGCTGATGGCTCAGAGCCTGGAGCCTGTTTCCGATTCTGTGTCTCCCTCTCTCTCTGCCCCTCGCCCGTTCATGCTCTGTCTCTCTCTGTCCGAAAAATAAATAAACGTTGAAAAAAAAAAGAAATTATTAATTTTTTTAAAATGTCCATACTACCCAAAGTATTCTTAGAGATTCCGTGCAATCCTGATCAAATTCAAATGTCATTTTTCAAAGAAATAGAATAATCCTAAAATTTGTATGGCATCACAAGAGACCCCAAATAGCCAAAGCAATATTGAGAAAGAACAAAGCTAGAAGCATCATGATCCCTGATTTCAAAATATATTACATAACTATAATTTTAAAACATTATGATATTGGCATAAAAACAGACATATAGATCAATGGAACAGTGTGGAGAGCTCAGAAGTACACTCTTCACATATATGGTCAATTACTTTAAGACAAAGCCAAGAATATACAATAGGGAACATTCTCTTCAATAAATGGTGTTGGGAAAACTGAACAGCCACATACAAAAGAATGAAACTCAATGACTATCTTATAACATAAACAAAGATAAACCCAAAATGGATTAAAGAGTTGAATATAAGACCTGAAACCATAAAACTCCCTAGAAAAAAACATAGGCAATAAGTACCTTGACATAGGTCTTGATGATAATTTTTTGAATCTGACACCTAAAGCGAAAGCAACACAGGCAAAAATAAGCAAGTGAGACTACATCAAACTAAAAAGCTTCTGCATAGCAAAGGCAACCATACACAAAATAAAAAGGCAAGCTGCTGAATGAGAGAAAATATTTGCAAAGCATGTATCTGATATGGGACTAATTAATATCTAAAGTCTATAAAGAACTCATACAATTAAATAGCAAATAAAAAAATCACAAACATTCCAATAGAAAAATGGGCAGATGATCAGAATAGACATTTTTCCAAAGAAGGCCAAAAGGTACATGAAAATATGGTGAACACCATTAATCATCAGAGAAATGCAAATCAAAACCACAATGAAATAGTATTTCATACCTGTTAGAATGGCTGTTATCAAAAAGAAAACATAACAAGTGTTGGCAAGGATGTGGAGAAAAGGGAACCCTTGTACACTGTTGATGGGAATGTAAATTGGTACAGCCACTATGGAAAATAGCATGGAAGTTTCTCAAAAACGTAAAGATAGAACTACCACATGATCCTGCAATTCAACCTCTGGATATTTACCCAAACAAAAAAACACTACTAACTCAAATAGATATTTGCATCTCCATATTTATTGCAGCATTATTTACAATAGCCAATATAAAGAAACAACCTGAGTTTCTATCAATGGATGAATGGATAAAGAAGATGTGGTATGTATGTACATATGTATGTATGTATGTGTGTGTGAAAATTATTCAGCCATAAGAAAGAACAAAATCAAGATTTTGCATCAATATGAATGGACTTCAAAGGTGTTACGCAAAGTGAAATAAGGCAGACAAAGAAAGACAAATACTGTATGATGTCTCTTATATGTGGGATCTTAAAAAAAAAAAAAAAGCCAAAAAACCTAAAACCCAAAAACACAACCAAGTTCACAGATGGAACAAATTGGTGGTTTGCCAGAGAGGTTGTGTGAGCAGGAGGGGAAGAGAAAATGGATGAAGAGAGTCAAAAGGTAAAAGGAAAAAATACATTCTCACTTTTCAGAACAGTAGAAATATGTTCTTTGGGGGCATTAAACAATGAAGCATAAATTTTAGAGATAATTATAGATCTGTCCAATGTGAAAAGTACTTCAAAAAATAATTATTTTGGCACATCTTCTTCCAGCTCTGATGGATTGATTATCTTGTAATAGACCATGCACTTATCAAGAACAAATAGAAAAGTAGATAATTTTTTAGACATTCATTTGAAGGCTTTGGATATCTTGCGAGGCAGTCAGGGCTTAGGAGGCCACAATCCCAGAAGAAGTGAGCCCAGTATTTGTATGCTGCTTTTCCTCTTGAGACATTTGTTTTGGGAAGTACAAGGCAAGAAATTGAGAAACGGGCAGAGGGCAGTCTTTAAGAAGCAGAAAAGCCAGTAGAACTTTTGGCAACTTTGTAAGACTAGGAAAACAAAAATTAGAGTGTTAGTATGCCAAGGCTGTCAGGATTGAGATAAAAATCACAAGTAGAAGGTAGGTGTAAATCAGTGAGCCTGATACTTTATGACAGCAATGCACTCCAGGCATGTGCTGATTCTTAAGCTTTGACGGGCAGATGACTCACATGCTATGCAGATAGCTTCTGTATAGCCAAGCAGAGCTTTTAGCAGTCTTATTGTATGAGGGGCACTAAAAAAATAAAGTTTAAATAACTGGTTATTTGGGATCCTGGAGTGATATATCCTAAGAGTAGAGGTGAATTAAAGGCATGGCTTGCCTTAATAATGTTTGAAAACCAGCTCTATTATTTTCTAGCCCATAAATGGATTGAAATCATCTACTTCTAATTTGTGTTTGTCTAGAGGAAGATAAAACAAGTCAGTGAGTTTCAATGGGCCAAAAATGTGTAATGGACTCCTGGAAAGAGAGAGGGAGAAGGAGAAAAAATATTCAAAGAAATAGTGGCAAATCTTTAACCAAATTTCTTGAAAACTATAAATTAACAGATCCAAGAAGCTCAAGAAACCCCAAAATGAGACACATAAACCTAAACTATGATATATCATAACCAAATTGCTATAAAAACAGTGTTAAAGAGAAATCTTAAAAGCAACCAGAGAATAAAAATACATCATCTTTTTTTTTTTTTTTTTTTTTTTTTTTTTTACATGGAGGAACAAAGATAAGAGTGAGCACAGTTCTTATTGGATGAGAGCAAAGTTCTCCTGGGCAACAATGCAAGCCAGAAGATGGTGAAGCACTAAAAGAAAATAAACTATCAACATAGAATTCTATATCTAGTGAAGATATCTTTCAAAACTGCATGTGAAATAAATAGTTTTCCAGAAATACCAAAACCTTAAAAGATATCAACAGCAGACTACATTACAAGAAATGTAAGAGAGTCTTTCAGGCAGAAGAAAATGGTACTAGTGGGATATCTGGATCTATACAAAGGCATGAAAACAGTGGAAATAGTAAGCATGTGAACAAACATAAACTAATGAAAAAATTATAAACATTTGACTATTGAAAGCAAAAATAAAAACATTATTGGATTTATAACATATAAAGAAATTTAAAATGTGCGACAATGGTAGTTTAAGGCCAAGAGGAGGGAAATGGAAGTATATTGCTGTAAGTTTCTGTACATGGAGTGATACAGGATATCACTTAGGATAGACTGGATTAAAGGTATATACTATAACTCCTAAGTTAGCCACTAAAAATATACCAAAAATATAACTAATAAGAAAGCAGAGTTGAAGTGAAATAAAAATATGCTCCATTAGTCCAAAAGAGGAAAAAGAAGAAAAAGAACAAAGGACATACAGGATAATAGAAACAAATGGCAAGATGGTAGATTTTAAACTCAACTATATCAATTATCACATTAAGTAGAAATGTAAACCTAACCATATCAATTATCACATTAAATGTAACAACTCAAATAAAAGATCATCAAATTGCCAACTGTATGACCCAGCTATGTGATGCCTACAATAAACACAGTTTGAATATAAGGACACAAATCAGTTAAAATTAAAAAAGATGTACAATATATATTCCAGGCTAATAGTCATGAAAACAAGGGAGGAATAACTTTATAAATATCAGAGAAAGTATATATCAGAGTAAAGAATTGGCCAGTGAAAGAGTTTATTTCAAAATGATAAAGGGGTCAATTCAAGAGGACAATTCTAAACATTCAGGTACCAAATAACAGATTCAAAATCTATGAAACAAAAACTGATAGAATTACAAAGAGAAATAGATAAATCCATAATTACAGTGGGAGATTTCGAGCTCTTTCTCTCAATAATTAACAGAATAAGAAAACTAAATAAATATGTAGAAGACTTGAACAATACTATCGAATAACTTGACATAATTGACAATTAAAGAACAAAAAACAGAAAACATTTCATAGGGTGACTGGATGACTCAGTCAATGAAGTGTTCAACTCTTGATTTCAGCTCACGTCATTATCTCATCATTTTTTAACTTGAGCTTGGCCTTCATGCGGAAACCACCGAACGTGCTTGGGTTTCTCTATCTCCCTCTCTTTCTGCCCCTCCCCTGCTGGAGGTCTGTCCCTCTCTCTCAAAATAAATAAGTCAACTTTAAAAAAGGAAGAAAGAAAGAAAACATTTATTTAAAGTAAACAAAAAAATATTTACAAGCAGTCCATATTTTGGACCATAAAACAAGTCTGAATTAATTTCAAAGAATTCAAATCCTACAAAATACGTTTTCTGATTGCAATTGAATTAAATTAGAAGTCAGTAACAGAAAATTCCATATTTGTAATTAACACAGTTCTCATCAAAGAAGAAATCAAAAAGGAATTTTAAAAGTATTTTGAATGGGGTGAAAATTAAAACCAAAAATATCAAATTTGTGGAATAAATGCTGAAGCAGTATTTACTGGGAAATTTCTACTATTAAAGAAAACATCTCATATCTCTGACCTCAGCTTCTACCTTAAGAAATTAGCAAAGAGAAGATTAAACACAAAATAAATAGAAGAAAAGCAGTAATTAACAACAGAAACCAATAAAACAAGGAAAAAAAGCAGAGCTATTAGAATATTGATAAAATTTATGTCTCTGTGGAGACTGAGTGGAGAAAAAAAGAGAGAAGACATCATTACCAGTAACAGCAACAAGAAAGGTGGTATTACTAAAATTTTCACAAATGTTGGAAAGATAATAAGGGAATATTATTGTCAAGAACTGTGAAGGGCCTGAGATTTTACACACTTAATAAGTTAGCTTTCATATTTTCATTAATGCTGGCAGAAGAACCCAGACTCCTGAGCCAGGGACAAGTCAGAAAAATAAATGTAAAAAATACCAAATTACATTCAAAGAAAGAATAAGGAAGGAAATTAAAAAGCTAAGAGCAGAAATTAACAAAATGAAAAATTTGCAATCAGTAGAGAAAATTAACTAACCTATGAGGTTATTTTAGAAAGACTAATACAATCAGTAATGTCCTAGCAAGACTATTTAAGGAAAAAGATAGAGATGGCACTAAATACAATGTTAGTAATAAATTGGAGATCTTTAAAAATCATACAGACATTAAAAAGATAATAAGATATTATAAGCAACATTATATCTAAATTTCATAAAATATAAAAATTATAATATTGTAAAATTCAAATAACTATATCAAAGAAATTGAATTAAATTAAAATATTTTTTAAATTAACTTAAAATATTTTCCATAGGAAATTTCCAAGGCCAGATATCTTCATATTTAAGAAAGAAGTAAAACTAATCTTTTTTTAATGTTTGTTTATCTTTGAGAGTGAGAGAGACAGAACATGAATGGGGGGAGGGACAGAGAGAGAGAGGGAGACACAGAATCTGAAGCAGGATCCAGGCTCTGAGCTGTCAGCACAGAGCCTGATGTAGGGCTCAACCCCACAACTGCAAGATCATGACCTGAGCTGAAGTTGGACGCTTAACCGATTGAGCCACCCTTGGGCCCCCCAAAATAAAATTAATCTTTACACTGTTTACTAATTTTTGAGAGAGAGATAGAGAGCGAGCTGGGGAGGGGCAGACAGACAGGGAGACAGAATCTGAAGCAGGCTCTAGGCTCTGAACTGTCAGTATAGAGCCTGATGCAGGGCTGGAACCCATGAACCATGAGATTATGACCTGAGCCAAAGTCGGATGCTTAATTGACTGAGCCAGCCAGGTGCCCCTGCATTAAAACTAATTTATATAAACTTTTCAAGTTTAGAAAATGATCAACCTTAATATCCTTAATATCAAAACCATAACCTTAACAACCATAACCTTAATATCAAAACCTGGTAAGGACATTACAACAAAGACAAATTCTTGACACATCTCGTATGAACATACAATGAACCAGACATTAACAAATCAAATGCAATGGTATATGAAAAGATACTCCACCATGAACAAGTTTTTTATTTCAGGAATGCAAGTTTTTTTTTTTTTAATATTTGAGAATGAATCAATGCAGTTTAGAATAAAGAATGGCAATCATATGATCTTCTCATCAGGAGCAGAACAATCATTTCATAAATCTGACACCAGCCATTATAAAATCTGCTAGAAAATGTGGAATAAGTCTCGTAATTAATGGTCAAATATGGAAAACTTCCCCTGAAAATGGGAAAAAGGATGTCCGCTCTCATTACTTCTATTCCATATACACTGGCAATCTTAGACAGTGCAATAAGGCAGGAAAAAATTAGGGGTATAGAAATGGGAAAATAAGATGTAAAACTACAATTTTTCACATTTGACTTGATTGTGTATTTGGAATGCAAAAGAATCTACAGAAAAATTATTGGAACTTAAAAAATAATTTTGTAAATTTATAGGCAAATAAGCAATATACAAAAATATTTTTTCCTATATACCAGCAAGAAACAATAAGGAATAAAGTTTAATAAAATGACAGCATTTATAATAACATCAAGAAGCATAAGATCTAACTGGAAGTTATATACATAGAAGACTACAAAATGTTAATGAATGAAATTAAAGAACATCTAAACAAATGAAGGAATACCAGTGGCTATGTATTGGAGGGCTCAATATAATAAAGATAGCCAATTCTCTCTAAATTGATCTACATAGTCAACATAACCTCATTAAAAATCCCAGCAGGGGTGCCTGGGTGGCTCAGTCAGTTAAGCTTCCAACTCTTGGTTTAAGCTCAGGTCATGATCTCCCAGTTTTGTGAGTTTGAGCCCTGCATCAGGGCTCTGTGCTGGCAGCATGCAGCCTGCTTGGGGTTCTTTTCCTCCTTTTTCTCTACCCCTCCCCACTCATGCTGAGTCTGTCTCTCTCAAAATAAATAAATACACTTAAAAAAAAATCCCAGCAGGTTTTGTGCATGAATTGACTATCTAATTCTAAAATGTGTGAAGAATAGTGAAAGGCAAAAAAAGGCTAAAACAATCTTGAAGAAAAAAAAATTGAAAGGTTTATACTACCGTATTTCAAGATTTGTAAATCTGTAGTGATTAAAAAAACATGCTTAATTTTGGACAAAAAGACTACTGGAAGAGAATAAAAGAGAGCAGAAAGAGACCCACAAGTACATGGTCATTTTAATGACAAAGGTGACAATGTAATGCAGATAGGAAAACGTAGTCTCTTCAATAAGTGATGCTGGATCAAGTGTGTAACTCCATAAATAAAAGAATGAATCTGGACTCTTAGCTCACAATATAAGCAAAGATAAGTTCCAAATGAGGTATAGATCTAAATATCAAGGTTAAACATTTAGGCTTATCGAAGAAAACAGAAAAAATATCATAATGGCCTTAAAAAATACTAACCATAAAAGAAAAACTTGGTAAACTGCACTATATTAACATTACAGACTTCTTTCCAACAAAAGACACAATTAAAACTTCAACTGGTTTGGGAGAAAAAATTTGCCATAAAATGTATGAGAAAAAAAAAGGACATATCTGCAATAGATAATCAGCTACAAAGCAATAAGCTAGAAGGCAGATAAACCAATAAGAAAAAAACGGGCAAAAAATGGGCAAAAACTTGAACATACACTTCACAAAAGAAATGAAAAAGTGTGTCCAGCTTTGTTAGTCATCAAGAAAATGCAAACTTTTGGAAGCTGACCTCCCTGTGTGTGCTTTCTCCACATAGTCTCTCTATGTGGGGCTGGGCTCATTACATGGTGTTCATTATATGAATCCCACTAGTGAAATTCGCAAGAAGGAAGGGGAAGCTGCCAGTCCTCCTTGAGGTTAGGCTTAGAGCTAGTACGGTGTCACTTTGACGAAGTTGCATTGGTAAAAGCAGTCACAGAACCAGGTTGGCTTCCAGGGGAGGGGAAATGAATTCAACCTCTCAGTTCGGGAAGTGCCGGGATTTGCAGCCATCCATAATCCATCACATCTTCCCACCTCCCTCAAATTTATGCTTGTCCAAAACTATCTCTATTTCAAATCCTCTCTTTTATGAATTATTAACCCCCTAAACTGAAAATAGCTCTTCCATTTCCCCCTGTGAACTCTCATTTTATCTGTACTTTTCTTGGGGCACTTTTAACTCTCAACCTGAATTATTTATATAAGTCTTATCTCCTCTACAGTTCAAATAACATTATTTCTAGTTGCTGAAATAAGAAATTCATATTGTATAAAATTATCAGGATATATTTCTGAATTATATGTGCCTCCCCAACACTGCTTTACAATAAACATTTATTGAGGAAAATTGGAATAAAATCCAAACTTTCTAATAAGCCAATACTAGGTACTTCTGAGAATATTTGACTTGCTACTTTCTTCCTTAGACTTAATCATATTTTTAGATACAAATAAGCAAAATAATACTAAATAATGCTTGTATATATTTCACTAGGCTCACATGGAGGGAGTGTCATAATAAAGAAACAATGAAAATAACACAATGGGTAACACTACTGAGCTCTTAGTCATGTGCCAGGCACAGCTCTGAAAACTTCATCCTAACAGCCCCACAAAGCTTTCAAAGAAAAGGAAGAAATAACCAAGGAATGAAGAACAAAGGAAACAAAAAAGTCGGAGGAAAATAGAACCCATAGAACCCTGAACAGTTCCAAGACTTCTGAAATTCTGACATAAGTTGGCTTACTTGATGAGGGAAACCAGACTCAAAAAAAAAAAAAAAACTTTTTTTTTTTTTTTTCAGGAAATGACCCTGGAGGAAAAAAAAGGCATCTTTCCTCTGAATTAGAATCTACATTTCTCATATATATATGAAATACAGTCTATCCCATGAATTCTGATTTTTGAAAACAAAATCATCCATTTTCTACCTTAATAGAATTTTAAAGGCTTCACATTACCTTAGTGTAGTTTTTAATATAATATCAAATTCTTACTCATCCATACAGGAAAAGCAAAACCTAACAGTGACTTAGTTTAAAAAATTGTGCTCTACCTAGAGTCAATAGTCCAGTACTACAATTAGAGAAAATTAAATATATTTCTCATAGTTCTGTTTAACAATAAAAAAGTATTACATGCTCAGTGCTATCCTTTATAACTGTTGAAAAATTTTAAGAGTGTAATCTTGTACCTGATGTCAGAGTATATGCAGTCTATTTGACAAGATAAATATTTAGGGAAAGCTTTAATTAAAAAAAAAAAAAAAGATAAAGGGTCAGGAAAGGGAGGAACCACTGTGGAATATAACACAAAAATAAAATTTGGTAGAAGACTTGGGAAGTGAGATGGCCCTACAAAGTAGAGCAGGATTTGAAAAGGTTAGCAATAAATTTTCCAGATTCGAGAAGATAGAAATTAGTAACAATATGAGCAAAGTCATGGAGGCTAGTATGCTACATTTTAACCAGATAAGCAGGAAGAGCCTACTCATCTTGAGCAGCGCTGTGTATTGGAGAGTATTGGAAAATATAATTTAATGGGTAAGGCAGGCTAGATTATGAGAAGCTTTAAATGGATGCTAGTCAGTGCGGTTCAGGCTTGGTACAATAAACAACTAGAAACAATTTTCATACTTGACTGTGAGACTATTTAATGAAATAGGGAACTTTACTGAGTTTTAACATAGGAAAATCCTTCCTGAAGTACAGTTGAAATGAAAGCTTTCTACTTGTTTGCCATAAATTCAGCATGATTTTCCATAAAGAGATTATTATTTTTGACATGAAGCAAAGGTCAGAGTTTGGGTGTGTATTTGTGTCCCTGAACATGATGATGTGTGTAGGTGTTTTAATTTACAAAGTCAGGGTCAGGAGGCAGGTTAGGGCTACACAGTGTCATGGCAAACTTTCATTTCAGTCCAGAAAGTAGTCAGTTTACTGGAAAACACTCAATCAACTAAGTTTAAATTAAAATAGTTACAAATTATTGTGAAAAGCAATCCCAGCTTGTTTAAAGAAAGGTATAAAAATAAGCATGTTTTTCCATAAGGAGATTATTATTTAAACATGAAGCAAAGGTCAGAATTTGGGTGCGTATGTGTGTGTATAAGTTTTAATTTCCAAAGTGTGGGTCAGAAGACAGATTAGTACTACACTGAGTCAATACAACCAATTAAGTTAGTTATCTCAGGTCACAAAGTAGAAAATTTTTTGGAAAAGTTCAAAAAACTAAGTTTAAAAAATATATTTACCAACTCACTGTGAAAAGCCACTGTAAGTTTATCTAATTAAAATATTAATAATTATTTCTTGAGATCTAACAGCTTGTCATTCTGCCATAGAAATAAATTTGGTTAATCTGATGGGATACATTTCTCACCAAAAAATTGGTTATTTCTACCCAATGCCCCAATCTTCTGGGTGTTAGAAATTGATATCCAAATTCATTATAAAAAGTCCAGCAATATTGCTAAATAAGAAAATTTCATCAGTTACTTTTCATTTCATAAATATGCTTTGAAAACACTGTTAATTTTACAGAAAGTCATTAGGTTAAATAAATTACCACTTGGATACACTTACTAATGGAGTAAAATAATTCCAATATATAATTTACTTCTAAATGGCTCAGAGTTTCAGAAAGTATTAATAAAGCCCTGACATCCTATATCTTACACCAAACATTAAGTCTGATCATTGCTTTCCTGGGTCTTACTAAAACAAATTATGAAAATTGTAATGGGCTTCTGAGAAAGGTAATGACATGGGCATGTTTACAAAACTCTTTTCTTTGATTTCCAGATGAAACTAAGGAAAGTTAGGTCTCTACTATAAATTCCACAGAACAGCTATTTGGTACAATACTCTTCTTACCACATTGAGAGAGGATTCAGAGAGCCAAGCTTAAACTCTCTAGTTTATAACACAGTACAGAGTTGCTATAAAAGATTCCTACTTTTTTGTTATTGTTAGCTTTAAAAAGCCAGAAAATACTCAGCATAGGGCCTACTCTTCTGCAGATGAGCAAGATCGCCAAACAGATGGGAAGTGGTTTCTCCAAACAGTATGCTGTTATCTCTGAGGGGTCTTTTAATCAAAAGTGGTGCCATCTTGGGGCAAATATTACATGGTAGGGCATGAAAGCCTTCCTTTTGTGTTTTTTCTCTAGATTTTTTGAAATTTCTAGACTGGAAGCAGCTTCTCTCTGTTAAGAGTTTGTTCTATCTTGTGGTTTGCTTCCTTACCTTCCAATTACTGACTTGGGATGACATTAATGCGTACCAGAAAAAGAGTCCCTTGATCAAAAATAAATAAGCATTTAAAAAAAATGAATCTATAATTAACAACAACAAAAATCAGAAAGAAGGAAAAGAAGGAGGAAGAGGAGGGAAGAAAGAGAAAAAGAAAAGAAAGAGGAGGCGAGAAAGGGGAAGGGAGGGAGGGAAAATGAATGAAACATATAAATAGGCCTAGTAAAACTAGATGAAAATGACTAACTTTAGAGAAAAGACTTAAACTATAAATGCTTTATATTTCCAAAGAAATTAAGGAAACATGTATGACATATAAAGATATGAAACAAAATAAAATGAAAAAAGAACTGACATTCTAAAGAGAGAGAAAAATGATGACATGGAAGAACTTAAAATATTCAGAAATAATAAAGAGTGGAAATGGCACAGTAGAAAAACCAACCCGTGACACAGAGAACCAGCTTTAGAAAATCACACAAGAAATGTGAGGGAAAGAACAGAGACAACGATTGCAACAGGTCCAATGGAAACCCAATATATGTAGGACTGCCACCTCTGAAGAAAACAGCAGAATTAATGGAATAAAAAACATCACTCAAAGATATAATTGAAATAACATTTCTGAAGTGAAGGAAGATAGGATGGATATAAAGAACAAAAAGAGTCACTGTTCTAGAAGAAAAAGGTGAAGAATGACAAACTCTGAGCTAGCCAGGTGAAGTTATTGAACTTCATGGCTAAAACACTCAAGCAATAAAAAGTAAGTCACCAACAAAGGAGGAAGTAAAAACAAACAAAAAACAAAAACAAAAATACAGACTTAAGAATTCTCTTTTGCAGTTTTAGATGCAAGGATATTGTGGAACAATGTCAATGGAGTTTGGAGAGAAAAGAGATTTGACTCTAAAATTGCATATTCAGTCAAATTAGCATTCAGATGTCCAGACAATATGAAATAATTTAAGATGTACAAAGTTTGAGGTAGCATATCTCCTAGATATCCAGGTAACATTTTTGAAAAATCCATTAGTCTACACAATCCAGTCAATATAGAGAGATTCAGCCAAATAAAAACTACGGAAATAGCAAAGTCACAGGATGAGAGATGGTTGGTGAGTACTGAATTTGGCTAAGCATAAAATTAAGGCCCAATTCCTAACTAACAAAGCATAAAACAATGTAATTATAATTTCTAAAAAAAAAAAAACAAAACTACATAATGTTGAAAGGAAATGATGATAAAAGTCTCAGTGAATACCATAGTATCAATGAAACTGACAGTATCATCAAAAAACTTTTAAAACCCTTATTTTACATAGGGGCAAGAATCCCCATAAGCTGGTGAGTACCTATATGTACTAGCAACAGCAGGAAAGACATTAAGAGCTCTGGCAGATTGTATTACTTTCATCTATTTCTGCTTCATGGGGAGGCTTATACTTCTCTGCTCCCCTGAAGTTAGCCTTGCCCATTACCTGTCTGGGCCAATAAAATGTGAGCTGAAATGTCATGAAACAGATGGACAGAAATTTTTAAAGCTAGTTTGTGCTTCTTCCATCCCCTGGATCCCAGATCAGACATCAGGAAGTAGCACCATGACCAATGAACAATAAATAACTTTCATAGTTATAAGTCACTGAGATTTGGGAGTAATTTTTCACAGCAGCAAATCTAGTTTTTTTTTTTTTTTTTTTTTTTTTTTTTTTTCACGAGTATACTATCCCTAAGCCTGAATGGAAAAGGAAAGGGCAAGTTGTCACTAGAGTCTAAAAAGTTATGGAATCGTGGAAAAGGAGTCACAAAGCTGGAACCGAAGTCAAAAAGAAACACAGGGTAGGCCAAAACTATCCCAAAGCAGCAGGAAATAGGGTAATAAATGCTCTGACTTCAATTTCTCTCTGCTGTTTCTCTCACATTCTCCTTGTGGCTCCATTTGGCCAAATCCAACTGGAAGCAGAGGTCTAAGTAATAAGGCATTCCATAGAATTCAGTGTCACAAGTTGGGTTTCCATTAATCAGATGCTAAGATGGGGTTTGGATGCAAAATCTGTACTAGGCATAAACACATGTGAAGAAAAGGGGGATGAAACAGGATTGGACAAAGATATTGAACAATACAGCCAATTAGCTACAAAACATCAGCTACCCCATTGGAGAGCTCTGGAGCAAGAATTACTTATCAGAGCATCCCACACAGGGCCAAAACAGCCAGTCATGTGTGCACATCTTGCCAGTAATGGGAAGCCTAGTAGCAAAAGCTAGTTGACGTCACCTGGCTGAGTCATTTTGTCTACTTGGTTGTTTAGTTCTTCCTTGGTGGATGGCCTCTGTAGGCATTAACATGTGATACATATACACACACAAACTATATTTATATTTTATTATTGTCAACAGAGAAGACATTATTTTTTATTTTTTAATTTATTTTTAATTTACATCCAAATTACTTAGCATATAGTGCAATAATGATTTCAGGAATAAAATCCAGTGATTCATCCCCTATGTATAACACCCAGTGCTCATCCCAACAAGTGTCTTCCTTAATGCCCCTTACCCATTTAGCCTATCCCCCACCCACAACCCCTCCAACAACCCTCAACTTATTCTCTATATTTCTTATATTTCTCTGTATTTCTTATTTCTTTCTATATTCTTATGTTCTATCCCCCTCCCTGGTTTTATTTTTTTTTTTATTTTTTTTTTCAACGTTTATTTATTTTT
>NW_024412404.1:3793376-3798476 GCF_014898765.1 Herpailurus yagouaroundi
GAGCCATCAGCCCAGAGCCTGACGCGGGGCTCGAACTCACGGACCGCGAGATCGTGACCTGGTTGAAGTCGGACGCTTAACTGACTGCGCCACCCAGGCGCCCCTGGTTTTATATTATTTTTGCTTCCCTTCCCTTATGTTCATCTGTTTTGTGTCTTAAATTCCACATTTGAGTGAAGTCCTATGATGTTTGTCTTTCTCTGACTAATTTCGCTTAGCATAATACCCTCTAGTTCCATCAATATTGCAAATGGCAATATTCCATTCTTTTTGATTGCTGAGTAATACTCCGGGGTGTGTGTGTGTGTGTGTGTGTGTGTGTGTGTGTGTGTGTATACATACACATATGTATTTATATATATTATATCTTTCCATACTTTGGATAAATACCTAATAGTGCAATTGCTGGGTCATAGGGTAGTTCTATTTTTAATTTTTTGAGGAACCTCCATACTGTTTTCCAGAGTGGTTGCACCACTTTGCACTCCTACCAACAGTGCAAAAGAGATCTTCTTTCTCTGCATCCTTGCCAACATCTGTTGTTGCCTGAGTTGTTAATATTATCCATTCTGGCTGGTATGAGGTGGTATCTCATTGTGGTTTTGATTTGTAATTCCCTGATGATGAGTGATGTTGGAGCATTTTTTCATGTGTCTGTTAGCCATCTGTATGTCTTCTTTAGAAAAGTGTCTATTCATGTCTTCTGCCCATTTCTTCACTGCATTATTTATTTTTTGGCTGTTGAGTTTGGTAAGTTCCTTATAGGTTTTGGATACTAACCCTTTATCAGATATGTTCTTGCAAATATCTTCTCCCATTCCATTGGTTGCCTTTCAGTTTTTCTGATTGTTTCCTCCACTGTGCAGACGCTTTTTATCTTGATGAGGTCCCAATAGTTCATTTTTGCTTTTGTTTCCCTTTCCTCCAGAGACTTGTTGAGTAGGAAGTTGCTGCAGCTGAGGTCAAAGAGGTTTTTGCGTGTTTTCTCCTCTAGGATTTTGATGGCTTCCTGTGTTACATGTAGGTGTTTCATCCATTTTGAGTTTATTTTTGTGTATGGTGTAAGAATGTGGTCCAGGTTCATTCTTCTGAATGTCACTGTCTAGTTTTCCGAACACCATTTGGTAAAGAGATCATCTCTATTCCATTGGATATTCTTTCCTGCTTTGTCCAAAATTAGTTGACCAAACGTATGTAGGTCCATTTCTGGGTTCTCTATTCTGTTCCACTGATATATGTTTTTTGTGCCAGTACCATACTGTCTTGATGATTACAGCTTTGTAACACAGCTTGAAGTCCGGGATTGTAATGCCTCCAGCTTTGGTTTTCTTTTTCAGGAATGACCTTTGGCTATTTGGGATCTTTTCTGATTCCATACAAATTTTAGGATTGTTTCTTCTAGCTCTGTGAAGAATGTTGGTGTTATTTTGATAGGGATTGCATTGAATGTGTAGATTGCTTTGAGTAGTATCAACTACTACTATTTTTTTTATATATGAAATTTATTGTCAAATTGGTTTCCATACAACACCCAGTGCTCATCCCAAAAGGTGCGCTCCTCAATACCCATCACCCACCCTCTCCTCCCTCCCACCCCCCATCAACCCTCAGTTTGTTCTCAGTTCTCAACAGTCTCTTATGCTTTGGCTCTCTCCCACTCTAACCTCTTTTTTTTTTTCCCCCTTCCCCTCCCCCATGGGTTCCTGTTAAGTTTCTCAGGATCCACATAAGAGTGAAACCATATGGTATCTGTCTTTCTCTGTATGGCTTATTTCACTTAGCATCACACTCTCCAGTTCCATCCACGTTGCTACAAAAGGCCATATTTCATTTTTTCTCATTGCCACGTAGTATTCCATTGTGTATATAAACCACAATTTCTTTATCCATTCATCAGTTGATGGACATTTAGGCTCTTTCCATAATTTGGCTATTGTTGAGAGTGCTGCTATGAACATTGGGGTACAAGTGCCCCTATGCATCAGTACTCCTGTGTCCCTTGGATAAATTCCTAGCAGTGCTATTGCTGGGTCATAGGGTAGGTCTATTTTTAATTTTCTGAGGAACCTCCACACTGCTTTCCAGAGCGGCTGCACCAATTTGCATTCCCACCAACAGTGCAAGAGGGTTCCCGTTTCTCCACATCCTCTCCAGCATCTAGAGTCTCCTGATTTGTTCATTTTGGCCACTCTGACTGGCGTGAGGTGATACCTGAGTGTGGTTTTGATTTGTATTTCCCTGATAAGGAGCGACGCTGAACATCTTTTCATGTGCCTGTTGGCCATCCGGATGTCTTCTTTAGAGAAGTGTCTATTCATGTTTTCTGCCCATTTCTTCACTGGGTTATTTGCTTTTCGGGTGTGGAGTTTGGTGAGCTCTTTCTAGATTTTGGAGACTAGCCCTTTGTCTGATATGTCATTTGCAAATATCTTTTCCCATTCTGTTGGTTGCCTTTTAGTTTTGTTGGTTGTTTCCTTTGCTGTGCAGAAGCTTTTTATCTTCATAAGGTCCCAGTAATTCACTTTTGCTTTTAATTCCCTTGCCTTTGGGGATGTGTCGAGTAAGAGATTGCTACGGCTGAGGTCAGAGAGGTCTTTTCCTGCTTTCTCTTCGAGGGTTTTTATGGTTTCCTGTCTCACATTCAGGTCCTTTATCCATTTTGAGTTGATTTTTGTGAATGGTGTGAGAAAGTGGTCTAGTTTCAACCTTCTGCATGTTGCTGTCCAGTTCTCCCAGCACCATTTGTTAAAGAGACTGTCTTTTTTCCATTGGATGTTCTTTCCTGCTTTGTCAAAGATGAGTTGGCCATACGTTTGTGGGTCTAGTTCTGGGGTTTCTATTCTATTCCATTGGTCTATGTGTCTGTTTTTGTGCCAATACCATGCTGTCTTGATGACGACAGCTTTGTAGTAGAGGCTAAAGTCTGGGATTGTGATGCCTCCTGCTTTGGTCTTCTTCTTCAAAATTACTTTGGCTATTCGGGGCCTTTTGTGGTTCCATATGAATTTTAGGATTGCTTGTTCTAGTTTCGGGAAGAATGCTGGTGCAATTTTGATTGGGATTGCATTGAATGTGTAGATAACTTTGGGTAGTATTGACATTTTGACAATATTTATTCTTCCAATCCATGAGCAGGGAATGTCTTTCTATTTCTTTAAATCTTCTTCAATTACCTTCATAAGCTTTCTATAGTTTTCAGCATACAGATCCTTTACATCTTTGGTTAGATTTATTCCTAGGTATTTTATGCTTCTTGGTGCAATTGTGAATGGGATCAGTTTCTTTATTTGTCTTTCTGTTGCTTCATTGTTAGTGTATAAGAATGCAACTGATTTCTGTACATTGATTTTGTATCCTGCAACTTTGCTGAATTCATGTATCAGTTCTAGCAGACTTTTGGTGGAGTCTATCGGATTTTCCATGTATAATATCATGTTATCTGCAAAAAGCGAAAGCTTGACTTCATCTTTGCCAATTTTAATGCCTTTGATTTCCTTTTGTTGTCTGATTGCTGATGCTAGAACTTCCAGCACTATGTTAAACAACAGCGGTGAGAGTGGGCATCCCTGTCGTGTTCCTGATCTCAGGGAAAAAGCTCTCAGTTTTTCCCCGTTGAGGATGATGTTAGCTGTGGGCTTTTCATAAATGGCTTTTATGATCTTTAAGTATGTTCCTTCTATCCCGACTTTCTCAAGGGTTTTCATTAAGAAAGGGTGCTGGATTTTGTCAAAGGCCTTTTCTGCATCGATTGACAGGATCATACGGTTTTTCTCTTTTTTTTTGTTAATGTGATGTATCACGTTGATTGATTTGCGAATGTTGAACCAGCCCTGCATCCCAGGAATGAATCCCACTTGATCATGGTGAATAATTCTTTTTATATGCCGTTGAATTCGATTTGCTAGTATCTTATAGAGAATTTTTGCATCCATATTCATCAGGGATATTGGCCTGTAGTTCTCTTTTTTTACTGGGTCTCTGTCTGGTTTAGGAATCAAAGTAATACTGGCTTCATAGAATGAGTCTGGAAGTTTTCCTTCCCTTTCTATTTCTTGGAATAGCTTGAGAAGCATAGGTATTATCTCTGCTTTAAACGTCTGGTAGAACTCCCCTGGGAAGCCATCTGGTCCTGGACTCTTATTTTTTGGGAGATTTTTGATAACCGATTCAATTTCTTCGCTGGTTATGGGTCTGTTCAAGCTTTCTATTTCCTCCTGATTGAGTTTTGGAAGAGTGTGGGTGTTCAGGAATTTGTCCATTTCTTCCAGGTTGTCTAATTTGTTGCCATATAATTTTTCATAGTATTCCCTGAGAATTGTTTGTATCTCTGAGGGATTGGTTGTAATCATTCCATTTTCATTCATGATTTTATCTATTTGGGTCATCTCCCTTTTCTTTTTGAGAAGCCTGGCTAGAGGTTTGTCAATTTTGTTTATTTTTTCAAAAAACCAACTCTTGGTTTCGTTGATCTGCTCTACAGTTTTTTTAGATTCTATATTGTTTATTTCTGCTCTGATCTTTATTATTTCTCTTCTTCTGCTGGGTTTAGGCTGCCTTTGCTGTTCTGCTTCTATTTCCTTTAGGTGTGCTGTTAGATTTTGTATTTGGGATTTTTCTTGTTTCTTGAGATAGGCCTGGATTGCAATGTATTTTCCTCTCAGGACTGCCTTCGCTGCGTCCCAAAGCGTTTGGATTGTTGTATTTTCATTTTCGTTTGTTTCCATATAGTTTTTAATTTCTTCTCTAATTGCCTGGTTGACCCACTCATTCGTTAGTAGGGTGTTCTTTAACCTCCATGCTTTTGGAGGTTTTCCAGACTTTTTTCTGTGGTTGATTTCAAGCTTCATAGCATTGTGGTCTGAAAGTATGCATGGTATGATTTCAATTCTTGTAAACTTATGAAGGGCTGTTTTGTGACCCAGTATATGATCTATCTTGGAGAATGTTCCATGTGCACTCGAGAAGAAAGTATATTCTGTTGCTTTGGGATGCAGAGTTCTAAATATATCTGTCAACTCCATCTGATCCAATGTCTCGTTCAGGGCCCTTGTTTCTTTATTGACCGTGTGTCTAGATGATCTATCCATTTCTGTAAGTGGG
>NW_024412404.1:3798576-3802758 GCF_014898765.1 Herpailurus yagouaroundi
TGGGCGCTCCGGTATTCGGCGCATAGACATTTATAATTGTTAGCTCTTCCTGATGGATAGACCCTGTCACTATTATATAATGTCCTTCTTCATCTCTTGTTACAGCCTTTAATTTAAAGTCTAGTTTGTCTGATATAAGTATGGCTACTCCAGCTTTCTTTTGGCTTCCAGTAGCATGATAAATAGTTCTCCATCCCCTCACTCTCAATCTAAAGGTGTCCTCAGGTCTAAAATGAGTCTCTTGTAGACAGCAAATAGATGGGTCTTGTTTTTTTATCCATTCTGATACCCTATGTCTTTTGGTTGGCGCATTTAATCCATTTACATTCAGTGTTATTATAGAAAGATATGGGTTTAGAGTCATTTTGATGTCTGTATGTTTTATGCTTGTAGTGATGTCTCTGGTACTTTGTCTCACAGGGTCCCCCTTAGGATCTCTTGTAGGGCTGGTTTAGTGGTGACAAATTCCTTCAGTTTTTGTTTGTTTGGGAAGACCTTTATCTCTCCTTCTATTCTGAATGACAGACTTGTTGGATAAAGGATTCTCGGCTGCATATTTTTTCTGTCTAGCACACTGAAAATCTCGTGCCAATTCTTTCTGGCCTGCCAAGTTTCAAAAGAGAGATCAGTCACGAGTCTTATAGGTCTCCCTTTATATGTGAGGGCACGTTTACCCCTTGCTGCTTTCAGAATTTTCTCTTTATCCTTGTATTTTGCCAGTTTCACTATGATATGTCGTGCAGAAGATCGATTCAAGTTACGTCTGAAGGGAGTTCTCTGTGCCTCTTGGATTTCAATGCCTTTTTCCTTCCCCACTTCAGGGAAGTTCTCAGCTATGATTTCTTCAAGTACCCTTTCAGCACCTTTCCCTCTGTCTTCCTCCTCTGGGATACCAATTATGCGTATATTATTTCTTTTTAGTGTATCACTTAGTTCTCTAATTTTCCCCTCATACTCCTGGATTTTTTTATCTCTCTTTTTCTCAGCTTCCTCTTTTTCCATAACTTTATCTTCTAGTTCACCTATTCTCTCCTCTGCCTCTTCAATCCGAGCCGTGGTGGTTTCCATTTTGTTCTGCATTTCGTTTAAAGCGTTTTTCAGCTCCTCGTGACTGTTCCTTAGTCCCTTGATCTCTGTAGCAAGAGATTCTCTGCTGTCAGCTATACTGTTTTCAAGCCCAGCGATTAATTTTATGACTATTATTCTAAATTCACTTTCTGTTATATTATTTAAATCCTTTTTGATCAGCTCATTAGCTGTTGTTATTTCCTGGAGATTCTTCTGAGGGGAATTCTTCCCCTTGGTCATTTTGGATAGTCCCTGGCGTGGTGAGGACCTGCAGGGCACTTCCTCTGTGCTGTGGTGTATAACTGGAGTTGGTGGGCGGAGCCGCAGTCAGACCTGATGTCTGCCCCCAGCCCACCGCTGGGGCCACAGTCAGACTGGTGTGTGCCTTCTCTTCCCCTCTCCTAGGGGCGGGATTCACTGTGGGGTGGGGTGGCCTGTCTGGGCTACTTGCACACTGCCAGGCTTGTGATGCTGGGGATCTGGCGTCTTAGCTGGGGTGGGTAGGCAAGGTGCACAGGGGCAGGAGGGGCAGGCTTAGCTTGCTTCTCCTTAGGTGATCCACTTCAGGAGGGGCCCTGTGGCAGCAGCAGGGAGTCAGATCCGCTGCCGGAGGTTTGGCTCCGCAGAAGCGCAGAGTTGGATGTTTGCGAGGAGCGAGCAAGTTCCGTGGCAGGAACTGGTTCTCTTTGGGATTTTGGCTGGGGGATGGGCGGGGGAGATGGCGCTGGCGAGCGCCTTTGTTCCCCACCAAACTGAGCTCTGTTGTCCGGGGGCTCAGCAGCTCTCCTTCCCTTTGTCCTCCAGCCTTCCCTCTTTCTGAGCAGAGCTGTTAACTTCTGACCTCCCAGCCGCTAAGTCGCGCTTGCTGTCGGAACACAGTCCGTCAGCCCCCTCCGCTTTTTGCAAGCCAGACTCGGGGGCTCTGCTTGGCCGGCGAGCCGCCCCTCTGCCCCGGCTCCCTCCTGCCAGTCCGTGGAGCGCGCACCGCCTCGCCGCCCTTCCTACCCTCTTCCGTGGGCTTCTCGTCTGCGCTTGGCTCCGGCGACTCCGTTCTGCTAATCCTCTGGCGGTTTTCTGGGTTATTTAGGCTGGTGTAGGTGGAATCTAAGTGAACAGCCGGACGCGCGGTGAGCCCAGCGTCCTCCTACGCCGCCATCTTCCTTCTCCTCAGTATCAACATTTTAACAACATTTGTTCTTCAACTCCATGAACATGGCATATTTTTCCATTTTTTGTGTGTCTTCTTCAATTTCCTTCATAAGCTCTCTAAAGTTTTCAATGTATAGATTTTTCACCTCTTTGGTTAGATTTACTTTTAGGTATTTTATGGTTTTTGGTGCACTTGTACATGGGATTTATTCCTTGGTTTCTCTTTCTGTTGCTTCATTATTGGTGTATAGAAATTCCAACCAATTTCTGTGCATTGATTTTATATCCTACAACTTTGCTGAATTCATGGATCAGTTCTCACAGTTTTTTGGTGGAATCTTTTGGGTTTTCCACATAGAGTATCATGTCGTCTGTGTAGATGAAAGTTTGACTTCCTCCTTGCCCATTTGGATGGTCTTTATTCCTTTGTGTTGTCTGATTGCTGAGGCTAGGATTTCCAATACTATGTTGAATAACAGTGGCAAGAGTGGACATCCCTGTCAGAGAAGGCATCATTTTAAGTGGTCACCAAAATTTTTTAAAAATATAATATTTTAGTCCCTCCAAAAAGCCTCCACAAATTCCTGTATTAAAAATAGTACATAATACACTGACAGTAATTCATTAAAATTATGAATGAAAAACAAAGTATAAAGAAACAACACAACAATAGCTACTTGCAAATGTTAAAATTCTCCAAAATGACTATAGCCAAAGAATAAATCCAAACCGAAATTGGTAGAAAAAAAACAATTCAACCACCAATTGCCAAACCTACTGGATACAGGAAAACTCTACACAGGACCTTAAGGTTGTTTACTATTAAGCAATAAAAAGAAAATAATAAAGCATTTTACTCAAGAATTTAGGGAATAAACAACAGTAATAGCAAAGAAATCAGAAGAAAATCATTAAGATAAAACCAGAAATCAATGAATTTTAAAAAAGAAAAGCAGCAGAATTAGTAAATTTAATAATTGCTTCTTCAAAAAGAAAGTATCTTAGGTAAAATATTAGCTAGCCTAAAATTTAAAAACATAAAGAAAAAAAGAAAAACATAAAGGATAAACACTGATACAAAATTAAATATGAATTAAAAAGTAAAAATGGCCATAGATTCCTGCATAGAAATGTGGTTGGAAGGAAAGAACAAACTATCCAAACAGTCACAAGATGATTTTGAAAGCCTACACCAATAGATAGCTGTAGCATGGAAACTAAAAACAAGGAAGTCTTCAGAGGTGAATTTTTTAACTTTCAAATGATAGATAGTTAACATGTATTTAAACTCTTCCAAGGGCTACAGAAAGAAAGGCTGCTCATATTGTTTATGAAGCCAAGATAAAAATTCTAAATCTTGTCAAAAGTAATCTGAAAGAGAAAATTACAAAGCAATTTACTAGTGAATATTGGCACAAATAACCCAAATACAATTTTAGCAAGTATAACTCAGTGATACTTAAGAATAACATGCTGGGATCGAGTAGGGTTATATTAGTTTTGTTAGTAGAGTTATCAACATAAGTCATTTCTTGATAGACAAGAAGAAAAATTATGTTATCCCACTGACAAATATTTAAAAAGCATTTGATAAAATCTAACAGTCATGCACATTGCTGATAGGAACTCTCATTAAAATAGTAATAGAAGGATGCTTAACATTTCTAAAGTATGCATTTCCCAAACCTAAAGGTGAAGTATAAATACCACAAGCAATCCCTATTTTTATAGGATTCCTGCTGTTATTTAATATTTTTAATGACTTCGAGCTTGTGTAATAAGAGAACAAAATAAGAAGTACATTAGTCTGCTTTCGCTGCCATAACAAAATACCACAGACTGGATGGCTTAAGCAATAGAAATTTATTTTATCCCAGTTCTGGAGGCTAGAAGTCTGAAATCAGGGCCAGCATGATCAGTTTCTGATGACAGCTCTTCCTGGCTTCGAGATGGCCACCTTCTCTC
>NW_024412404.1:3802768-3981077 GCF_014898765.1 Herpailurus yagouaroundi
GTTTCTGATGACAGCTCTTCCTGGCTTCGAGATGGCCACCTTCTCTCTGTGTCCTCACGTGGCAGGGAAGGACAGGGTACTCTCTGGTCACTCTTCTTATAAAGACATTAATCCTACTGGAACAGGGGTCTACTGTTATGAACCTTAATTACTATCTTATTCTAAGCACAGTCATGTTGAGGTTTAGGTCTTCAACATATTAATTTGGGGTGGGAGGACACAATTCAGTTCAAGAAATATTAGTACTGGAAAAGGAAAGGCAACATTATGATTAGCTCCAAATTGTGTAACTATTTATCTGAAAAAGCCAAGAGAATCAATTGAAAACTTGTATAAAAAAGTACCATTCAGTATGGTAGCTATTAATAATTAAAATTATAATATAAAAGTCAATAGCATTTCTATGTTTAAACAGTATAATTAGAAAGTACATATTGGAGTAAAAACTCCATTTGCAAAATTAAGAAAATTTTTAAATTTTTTAACCATTTACTTATTTTTGAGAGAGAGACAGGATATGAGCAGGTGAGGGGCAGAGACCAAGGGAACCAGAGCATCTGAAGCAGGCTTCAGGCTCTGGGCCATCAGCACAGAGCCTGATGTGGGGCTCGAATCCACGAACTGTGAGATCATGACCTGAACCGAAGTCAGTTGCTTAACCAACTGAGCCCCACCCAGGTGCCCCAAGAAAATTTTTAGATAGCAATGAAAAAGTGGCCAGAAAAGCAAAAGAAACATCTCTTTTTCTTTGATAGAAATGCTCGATATTGTGAAAATTTAAGCTCTTAATGTTTAAATCCAGTGCAATGCCATTCAAAATTCTATTAAAATTTGTGGCTGAGGTACCCTCATTGTAGGGTATGTAGATTCACAAGAGAGACTATAACAAAATTATTCTTCCACCTGGAAGAATAAAATTATATAATGAAGAGAAACTTATCCTATTAGATACAATGATACAGGATCTGGAAAAGACCCACAGATCATTGTGGCACAATAAAGAATTTAGAAATAGTTGTGAGCATTTGTGGGATCTTAATATATGATAAAGATGGCATTCAAATCAATGATTGAAATATGGAAAATGGAGAAATGCCCATTACCAGCACACTCCTTACATCAAAGAAAATACCAGATAAATAAAATATATGAAGTTAAAAAATTAAACCATATTAGAACTAGATGCAAATATGAGTGAATTAATTTCTAATTTCTTTATAATTCTGGATGGGCCTATCTGAGCATGTAGGAAAAGACTGTAAGCATAAAACATCATAATTACATTTTTAATAGGAAGAGACACCAAAAGTAACTTTGAAAAAAAATTTTAAAAGAGAAATCTTATTTGTAACACATGTTAAACAAAGAATTAATATCCCCAGCATCTTATAAATTAATAGGAGAAAGAAAACATCCCAACAGTAAAATAAACAAACAACATAAACAGCACTTCACAAAAGAAGAAACAAACTGGCCATTAGATATACGAAAAAGACATTCAAGCTCAAAGAAATACAAACAAGATAATGTGATATCACTTCCTTTATTAATTAGAGTGGCAATCCTGAGTGTTAGCCCATGTGTGAACAACTCTCCAGCAGTGTTTGTGGAAATTTAAACTGGTACTCTGCTAGAGTACAGTTTGTTAAAATGTATCAAAATTTTAAAAAGTCATATCCTCTGGCCTGGCAATTCCAATTTCAGGGCTTTATTCCAAGAAGATAAGTCAACATGTACCAGGATAAGTCTATGAGGATTTTTATCCTAGTTTTGCTTTTTACAATTATTAAAATTTGGAAAATAATGTTCCTCAATAGGATATTGCTTAAACACATATTCATACATCCACCCAATATAAGACTACATAATACCCATTAAAAATAATGAGCTCATGTATTTTCCCACAAGATAAACAATGAAAGATTATCAAATACCTATATCATATCAATCTAATTTCTTAAAATAAAATATACACATGTGCAATATTAAACCTAGCAATATAAAAGATGGATTTATTTTTATGTCATATTTGATTACATAGAATAACATCTGGGAAATGTTTACATGTTAAAGGTTTATGGAATTTGGATGATTGTTAGTTATTTTTCTTTTATATTTTACTATTTTGTATTGCTTGACCTCTTTCAGAATGATTCTGCTCATTTTTATGATTAAAGTGCAATAAACTTATTTTCATTGGTGGGAAAAAGTACTGTGATAGGGGATATGTTACTTGTTCTAATAGGAAATATTTTTCTCCGTGGAATCATGTATGGTTGCCCAGAATTGGATGACTTCCTTTGAACTCCCACATCACTTCATTTAGTACACTTGTATAAATTGCAATAATGAAAGACAAAATGTAATTTTTAAGCTATCACCTTCCATTAGATTATAAGTTCTTGAAGTTAGGACTCTTTCTTATTTAATTGCACCTCCTACAGACTTTAACATAAGGATGTACTCAGTAAATGTTTATTGAGTTGAACCAATTAAACTTATGCAACCATTTAACAAAAATCATGATCTTTATACCTATACTAATCAAACTGGAATTTTTTTTTCAACGTTTTTTTATTTATTTTTGGGACAGAGAGAGACAGAGCATGAACGGGGGAGGGGCAGAGAAAGAGGGAGACACAGAATCGGAAACAGGCTCCAGGCTCCGAGCCATCAGCCCAGAGCCTGACGCGGGGCTCGAACTCACGGACCGCGAGATCGTGACCTGGCTGAAGTCGGACGCTTAACCAACTGCGCCACCCAGGCGCCCCTCAAACTGGAATTTTCAAATAATTCTGAAATCAAAAACCAAACTCTGCATACTGAATAAAAGAAAGTGGAAAGATGAGATTATCACAAAGCTTTTGACCTCCAAGCCCAGAAATTGGAGGCTACAGGAACAGAGTTCTGAGTTGCTCACACTAAAAGATTTTTTAGGGATAAATGTGGAAGTTATTTGGCTTTTTCAGCTGATTTGTTGCCTACTGCTCTTCTTTCTGATTTGGATCAGGGTAGCTGAGGCAAGGGAACCAGGAAGTGCAGGTATGGCATGAACAGTACTGGTGCTTGGATATTGGCAGGTGTCCTCTGCTGATTTCTGGAAAGAGCTGTAAATTCCTGTAAAGTTAGGTTAAGTTTCCTTTATGTGACTGCACTGACTGTCTCCATTTTGTCCTTGACATAAGTGACTTCATTTTAGTTTGATTCTATACTAGTTACAAATGGAAATACTTAAGACTTGGCCATTGCATAAATCTCAAGAATAATTTTTATCAGAGTAAGATTTTCACTAGTCTTCTCAGAATATTGAAGAAAGAGATGTAAACTGTTTCAAGTTAATTAAAATTCATCTAAAAGAGCTCTGGAGTTCAAAGAATGTACAATCAAGCCCCTTACACACAACATTTCTCTCCAGTAAAAAAAATAACTACAAATATCTGTTTTCATCCATAACTCTGCAAATAGCACAAGCTCAGTCTTAAAAAGTGATTTTTGAATGTATCGAGGATAAAAGAAAAGCAGAAATGGTTTTCTGATAATTGTCTGTCATTCTGTTCCATTTCTGTATTTTCTGTAATGTGCATCTATAATGATCAAGAACATTTTCTAATTTTGTAAATGATCAGCATGACTCAATAAAAAATAAACCAAAATAATTCTGAACACCTAACTGGTAATATTTTTAAATATTCCTTGAGCTGGAACAATTAGATGTTTGAATTACTTACTCCAAATGCTAATGTATGACTACTTTTCTCCTGTTCCACATTCATCTCTCTATATATAAACTATTTAAATCACAGTATAATTATGGAATATGTTAGTAGAGGGAAGGCAAAGTGTTTTATCAATGCCTGTAAGCATCATTTACATTAACATCTGTTACAGAATTGGTTTTAAATTTATTTCTAGAGCCTTAAAATCTGTGGGTCATACACATTCAATGTTTTTAGACTATAATGTCATAGGACTACAACCATTTTTTCAACCTTCCTTTGTTTTAACCTGTTTTGAATGCACATGAAGATATGGGTATTACATCTCTCTATCTAATTTCTTTAGATCCTTTTACCTCTGTAAGTCTTCTTATGTGTTGTTGAGTTTTCTATTTGTGTTGTTGTTTGTTTTTCTTTTTAAATATACAAAATAGTTCTCACTCATGTTATATCAAGGCCTTTAACACTTGGCATATCAATTTTCAGATACTTTTCAATAAAAATATCTTTCTCTCGGGGCACCTGGGTGGCGCAGTCGGTTAAGCGTCCGACTTCAGCCAGGTCACAATCTCGCGGTCCGTGGGTTCGAGCCCCACGTCAGGCTCTGGGCTGATGGCTCAGAGCCTGGAGCTTGTTTCCGATTCTGTGTCTCCCTCTCTCTCTGCCCCTCCCCCGTTCATGCTCTGTCTCTCTCTGTCCCAAAAATAAATAAAAGTTGAAAAAAAAAATTAAAAAAAAATATCTTTCTCAAAATATGGAAGTATGAGACATATCTGCCAGCACTGCAGTTGGCCTGTGGGTATTTACAAAGCGGCACCAATGTCACAGGTGATTGTGAATCTCTGGGCAAAAACATATCATTGGGGAACTAGCCTCATAAGTAAATTCATTAGATATCCCCTTGTCAATTAAAAAGAAAGAATAACATATAATATTTATATGCATTTTATATCTTCCTTAAAAGATGATAAACATATTTAACCCTTGAGATTATAAGGGAAAGAGAATATAGCAATATTAATCCCTTTTATATGCTTATATAGATAACCTGATTGTTTCAATGAATATTGAATAGACTCCAAAAGATTATATCAGAATTTGGAGTTTCAAAAATTTTGACTGAGCCAAGCTTCTGCCAGCACACTAGGCAAGAGGCTGTAGAAATGAAGTATATCCATCCATCCAGAGTCCAGCATTCAGTCACTACAGCTAGCGGCAGGCTGGGAGACTGATGTGGCCAGAGCCAAGATTCTTAAGCCTTTCCTCCTTCCTTTCTTCATCCATTTCCCTTTCCCATCTTGGAATCTGACTGGGGGGGGGGGGGGAACAGGGAGAGAGAGAGGGAGGCATATGTTGGGGGTTGAACTTTTGATTGGCACAACTTTGAAAATTGGCTGCATATGGTAGGGGGAGGCATTGAACAAATAAGTATGTCAAGAAAAAAGAGCTTGGCACTCTAGGGGAAGGGAGTTACATATGTGGTAAGAGGGAAGACTATGATAAACCACAGGGTATTGGAGTTATCAGTGTGAACTAATGGATTTTAAGATGGATAGATAGATAACATAATGATAATCTTTTTCTAATATTATCTTCTGAGAGAACCTAACACAATGATACCTCAGTAACAGTGAGCACACTAAGTGCCCAGCTCTTGGTTTCTAAATACCATTATCCAATAAAAGAAATGGCTGAATTTGGGTTTGGGGAAAAACAAGTTAGATGGATCTGGAATATGTTAACGTGCTAGAAAGCAAAGAAATATACAAAGAGTGATAGAATCTTGTTCAAAGGGCACAGGATTCAGCTTGAAGTAACTCCTACTAGCCAATTTGAACATCCAAATAAATTACAATAGTAACAAACTGTAACCATTTGAATAAAATACATATCCATGAAGCATTACTGTCAAAAATACATGAATTAAAAAAATAGATATGGGGGGAAATAGTAGAATAACAACTAATATCAACAATCTAAAAATACTAAATCTAAATCTAAAAAATACTAAAATCAATAGAATAACAACTAATATATCCAAAAAGAAAAATGAAATTAGAATATTACCATTCGGTAACTATCACAACAATAATTGATTGCAGCATGATTTATCAAAGAATGCTGAAGCTAAAGGTGTAAGTTTGATAAGGAAATGAATATTTTCATAGTCTCAATATCTTCTCATATTCCCATATTCAATAAACATATCTTACTGTTTATTGAATAATTAGTATAATATGCTGAATAATGAACTTTGCAGCAGAGAAACTTAACCAATACCATCTTATTCAAGAAATACACATTAATATCAATTCACATTGTTGCTTCCTCATAAGCTGCAATGAGAAGAATATAACACCACTTCTGGGGTACTCCTGTCAAAAATGCATAAATCATGAAGAACATCAAATAAACCCTAAAAGAACAATATCTTAAAACATAACTGTTTTAGGCTCTTCAAAAATGTCAAGGTCAAGGAAAATAAGGAAAGAAGTGAAGAACTCTTATAAATTGAAAGAGACTGAAGAAATATTTAAATACCAAACATGCCTCTTCTGGATTGGATCCTAGACCTATAAAAGACATTATTAGGATAATTGGCAAAACTCTATTGGAGTCTGGAGATTATATGGCAATATTAGATCAAACTTAATTTTAATAGCTGTTCTGTGATTATATAGGAAAGGGCCATCCTACTTAAATGTACTCTAAAGTCTAATGAGAAATGCAGCATTACTCTGCAATTTAATATGAATGGTTATTCAGGAATTCTTCATTATTTCTATAACTTATGTGAAAATTAGAAATTATTTCAAAAGAAAAAATGTAAAACAGACAAAAAACAATTTTGACCAAATATTTTTTTTAAATCTTAAAGTCTGAATTATGGGAGCACTGAAAATGTTTATGTGGGTCCTTCAGAGAAGTTACTTCCACATGTCCTGGCTCCTGTTTATATTGGATTTTATTACATAATCCTGCCCAAGGAAGCACAGTGTACCATTTCATTCACCCAAAGATGAAGCCCATATAAAATCCAGGATTGTAAACTTCCCATTATCTTCTTCTTTTTAACTATTCTATTGTGATGGTTTCTAGTACTCAATGTCATATTTCACCTTCTGGTTGTTCTTGTTTCTAAAATAGGAACAACAATCACTCCTCAAAATACTGATTCTTTTTCTTTTTTTTTTTTTTTTAGTGGAGTCAAACTTGTAAATTAAATAAATTTTTGCAGCAAAATTTTGCTTATACTTAAGCAATGGAGCATTTTCATTAACTAAAACTTGCTTTTATTTTGACATGTTAGATCTTGTGAAAAATCTACTGGTATCACCTACCGACTTTGGTAAAAATAATAAAAGAAAGGATGGAGACAGTGGGAGAAAGAAAGAGAGAAGGGAAGAGAGAAAGATGGAAAAGGAAAAAAAGATTCCTTAATAAAACTTTTGTTTTTTAAGGAAGACATTTTAGTATCCAAGAATGATATAAAATTCAATGGAAACTTGGCCTATCCCTAATATAGATCCCAGAAGCTGCATTTTTTGAATTACTAACATTAAGTCTTTTGACTACAACTGAAATAATCTTCGACAAGGGTGCCAGGAGTACACAATGGGGAAAGGATAGTCTCTTCAACAAGTGGTGTTGGGAAAACTGGACACCCACATTCAAAAGGATGAAATTGGACTTCTATCTTACACCATACACAAAAATAAACTCAAAATGGATTAAAGATTTAAACATAATACCTGAAACTGCAAATCTAGAAAAAAGCATAGGGGGAAAGCTTCATGACATTGGTCTTGACAATGATTTCATGGCTATGACACCAAAGCATAGACAACAAAAACAAAAAATAAACAAGTGGTACCACATCAAACTAAAAAGGCTTTTGCACAGCAAAAGGAAACAAAACAGTGAAAAGGTAACCTACAGTATGGGAGAAAATACTTTCAAATTATATATATGACAAAGGGTTAATTTTAAAATATATAAGGAACTCCTACATTTCAATAGCAACAAAACAAAACAAAAAGAAAAACAAAAACAAAAACAAAAATCAAACTGCTTTTAAAATGGGCAAAGGGCTTGAACAGACATTTCTCCAAAGAAGACATACAAATCAACAACAGGTATGATAAAGATACCTAATCATCAGAAAACTGCAAATCAAAACCACAATGAGATATTACCTCACACCAGTTAGGATGGTTATTCTTTATTTTTTTTAATATTTATTTATTTTAGACAGAGAGAGAGAGAGAGAGAGAGAGAGAGAGAGAGAGAGAATGTGCACATGCACACACAAGCAGGGAAGGGGTTGAGAGAAGAGTACAGGGAATCTGAAGAAGGCTCTGCACTGACAGCAGAGAGCCCAGTTTGGGGCTCAAACTCACGAACCGTAAAATCATGATCTGACCTGAAATCTGAGACTTAACCAACTGAGCCACTGAGGTGCCACTAGGATGGTTATTATTTAAAAGAAAAAATATAGTAGACATTGGTAAGGATATGGAAAATTAGAACTCTTGTACTGTTGGTGGGAATGTTAAAAGGTACAGCCACTGTGGAAAATAGTAAAGAGGTTCCTCCAAAAAACATTTTTTAATAGAACTACCATATGATCCAGCAAACCCACTTCTGCATAGGTAGCCAAAAGAATTGAAATCAGGGCTTTGAAAAGATACTAGCTCCCCATATTAATTGCAGCACTACTCAAAATAACAAGATGTGGAAACAACATAAATGTCCATAAATGGATGAATGGATAAAGAAAATATGGTACATATATAATGGAATATTATTGAGTATTTAAAAAGAAGGAAATTCTATTTGCAGTAACATATGGATGGATCTGGAAGACATTATGCTAAGTGAAATAAGCTAGTCACAGAAGGACAAATACCGAATGGTTCCACCTATACGGCAGATATAAAATAGTCAAACTCAGAAGCAGAGAATAGAATGGTAGTCATCAGGGGATAAAGGGAGCATTGATGGGGAGTTATTCAATGCATATGAAGTTTAAGATATACAAGATGGATAAGTTCTAGAGAACTGCTATGCAACATAGTGCCTATAGTTAACAATCCAGTATTGCGAATTTAAAAACTCCTTAAGAGGATAAATCTCATGCTAAGCGATAAAACCACAAAAATAAACAAATGAAAGAAGAAAAGGGATATAAGAAATCTTTTGGAGATAATGTTTATAATCCTGATTGCAGTGATGGTATCATGGGTGTATGCATATGTCCAAACTCATCAAAATATGTCCATTAAATGTGAAATTAAAAAAAATAAATAAATAACAGTACACCTCAGTAAAGCTGGGAAAAAAATTTTTTTTTAAACAGACGTTCTAAAAAACAAAAAATCAAGTAAATGGAATATTCTGGTTAGCTAGATTCCACATTAAAAAGCAAAGAAAACCTTGATGATATATGACTCTATTATTTATGATAAGTATCTGATTATGTAATTTGCCAATTTTACATAAGATAATATTTAAAAGTAATTTTTATTATATGCAAACAGATTATCCAAGTCTTACTTTCTTATTTTTTTATTACTTTTCAATTTACTGTTTCAATTCTTTATTGGCTAAAGAATCTGTAACTATGAGCTAAAAGAAAAGATATGTAAATTAAAACAGGCTGTCTTGAATCCCCAGGGGAGTGATGAAATAGCATTTTAACTACCAACAAATTTAATTATTCAACCAACATTTGATGGTGTGAAGCATCAAAAGTTTTAGTTTTAGTTTTCTTCTAATATAGAATGTAGATTCAGAAAACTGTCAGATTTGTATTCCAGTTATGTTATTTTGCTTCAACTATGAATTCCCAGAACATTAAAGTTATCACTATTTGATCATAAAGAAGGATATGTGCCCCCAAACGTTAAGCCTGGTTGATATAGGAATTTTCACCCCTTTAACTTTCGGCCAGTCTTTTCCTTCATCATTAGGATTTACCCAAATGCCTGACATTTTTAGGTAAAACTATAATGAAATGACTAATTTCCTTAATGGAAACAGGTTTGTTATGTACAGTCATAGAACTGTGTAACTTTATCTATAACCACTGCTCTTTTTACTCTTCAAATGTTATGCAACTGTCTATTCAGTATAGCTTTTTTGGACTTGTATGGCATTCTGTTAGTCCTCAAAATAACAAGGCAAGGCCCACAAAGACTTACATGGTAGCTGCCAAGATTACAATTACTTTCATGTTGATTTGACTCTGGTTCAGTATCAAAATATTTTATCTCCTGAAGAACAACTTGAAAATACAGTAGTGAAATTGAAAGTTATGACCAGGAACATTTTAAAAATCTTAATTTTTATCATTACAGTGAATGTTTTTAAAGCCTTATTGGGAGAAGGTAAACCAGTTTGGAAATGCTTTGCTACTTGGATTTTGATTCTCTTTCTACATTCACTGAGATTGATTTACCCATCTACTGTCTAGTTAGCTAGTCATACCATTATAATACATATTATTTGTAATAACATTTACATATATTATTTATATACACTACTTGTAACAATGTACCACTTATAAGTAATAATGCATTTATCTGTTGAATGTCTTTTAGTTTTGATTGCTTAGCTTCATAGTTCTAAACTATTCCTACTGTTTGTTAAAATATTCATCCAGACCACACATCATACCAATTTTACTGTATCTTGAAATAAGATTTTATGTTGAATATATGCCATAAAAAGATCAAATTACCTATATTCCTTTTTATCAAGGAAAAAATATTTGACACATATGCAATCTGCCTATCTTGAGTTTTGAAAACTAGAATTTTCTAATTAAGGAGAAAGACTCACTATTTTAGATGTTTAATCAAGGACCAGATAACGATAGAATGGGTTGCTGTAGTTGCAATTTATACGAGAATCACACTACAGTGCCCTCCTGTGGAGGTTTGGTTAAAACTTCATTTTTATGCCCATGAGGATGATTTTCAAACTAAGTGACAAAACCATTACATTCAAATTACTGAAGTTTGATGTAATTTGGTCATTTTTTTTCATTTGTAACTAGATGTTAAATTACTTTTAAAATATAGAAATATTCAAAGTTCAGAAGATTTGCAGTTCAAAATACAAATTAAAGCATGTCAGCTTGTTATCTATCTTTCTTAATTATTTTATTGAAATAGATTTCTTTCCTTGGTTTTTCCTTAAATAATAAAGAATAAAGAGCACAGTCAAATCCTTAACTGGAAAGACAAATTCTTCATCTAAGACATTTTTAGATTTATGTAATGAAAATGGAGTTTTACTGTGAGAAGCATAAAGACTATAATATTTTTAAACTACAAAAGAAAAAATGACAATAAAAGTTTAGTCTAGAATATATACTTATTTATATTTGCCAAAAATATGCAAAAGGCCACTTTCTTCAAACTCAAGTGTTTTTACTTTTCCAAGATTTAATTTTTTTTTTCTGAGGATAAGTTAATGTTACATATTAGTTATTTCAAAATAAGTTGATTTGTTTGTTTTACCTCTAAGTTCTAAACCTCCTTTTACTCTTAGTTTCTGGGGTTTGGAACTGTTGTTAATTACCATGTGAGGCAAGCACACACACGCACATGTGCACTCATACGTATATGTATCCCAAGCCCTTTTTTACTCTGGGTGCATGTTAACAATCAAGTTCAATGTGTGCAAAATCCTCATATGTGTGGGTTTAGGTGTCTGATTATTCCTTTTGTGTTTAGTCTTTTCCTCCAGTAGCCTACTGCTTTACTGCCCAAGCGTTTCCATTTGCTAATGCAAAGATGCCTGCTAACTACTCAAAGCCTAAAGCCCACCTTCCTTCTTAAATGGGAAATTAAACAGGTGTTAAGAACCACTAGAACCTAATTAAGACTTTCTTGAAGAAGTAGGGTGTGGGGGGGAAACATTAACAAGAGTTGAGACAAAAACCAGAAAGCTATCTGCAGTGCTTTATGTCAACAACAAATACAATGGATTTTTGTCTCTTCACATAAATCTCTTTAAATCTGTCTCCTGCAAATGAGAAGGGAAAAACACTGGTTTTTCAAAGTTTAAATGTCTATAATTATAGACCATTAGTTAGCTGGCAACATTCATGACTAGAGAAATAAGTGGAGCTCTTTCTGAAGCAATAGCCATGATCAAAGAGATTATAAGTAAGCTCATCCAAACTAGAAGTGTTGGATAAAATCTTAAAATAAAAATAGGATGAGATAATGTGGAACAGAGTGGAGGATGGCGTTAGTTTTCTTTAGTGAAATGAGATTAGAACCATAGTTGAGACACTCAACCTAACTTAAAGTGACCTAACTCTCCTGCTCACACTCTGTCTCTCTCTGTCCCTCGAATAAATAAAACATTCAAAAAAAATTTTTTAAATGGGGCACCTGGGTGGCTCAGTCAGTTAAACGTCCGACTTCGGCTCAGGTCATGATCTCACAGTTTGTGGGTTCAAGCCCCAGATCAGTCTCTGTGCTGACAGCTCAGAACCTGGAGCCAGCTTCAAATTCTGTCTCCCTGTCTCTCTCTGCCCCTCCTCCACTCACGGTTTCTCTCTCTTTCTCTCAAATTTTTTTTTTAAAGTAACCTTTAAAATTTTAGATGAAGCATGCTTAGTACTGCATATCCTTGTTCTTCTATGTTCTAAAGAGAATCTAGGAGAAAAATGGGATTTTCCAAGTCCAGGAATATAGGAAGCTCCATTGACAAGGAATTATATAATCTAAAGTATCTTTGTAAAATCAGTGGAGTAAGATGGGGGCCCAAGCAGAAAGTTTCCCTCAGAGGGATCTAGGATAAACCCCCAGAACTGTGTACCGCACAAGCACCACGTGGTCCACAGTCAGAAAGGAACATGTGGGGCTCAGAAGACCACCCCAGAAAGCTAAGTCAGCACAGAAGAAGCTTTCGGTCTCTTTCTAGACTCCAGGCAGGTCTGAAAGCAGTTCTTTGTCAATAAAATCATATAACGTCAGCCAAATGAAACCATCTAAGACTAGGTGACGGTAACTCTTAAAATATTGAGTCTCAGTTTCCCACCAAAAGCCCCTGGAACAGCTACACCAGCTAAACCAGTCTGGTACCAATACAGCTTAGTATTCCCTCACACCGACAGTTTTTGATCTCTTCCAGGCCATCGTCCCTGGAGGTCCTCTTGAAAAAGATGAAGCCCTTACCTTCAAGTACTTCACTTTATAGCTATCAATGTCATTTATCTATCACTTAAGTTGCCTGCAGAAAACTTTTTTTTAATCCTCAATTCCTTTTTTTCCCTCTACTTCCTTTGTCACGTGAGCTATGGGCAAATTGCTCTGAGGGCTTGATGACTGGTGGCGAAGAGAAGAATAGGTAACCAGGTCAGACAAATGAGGGAAGAAAGGAACATTGAAGGAGATGCTAACAATTCTAATCCAATGTTTCCTATACTTTCTTCCCTTATCAGTTCAGAAATAAAGTGGTTCAGATGTCCCATCAAGGGATCGTGCTGCCATCTAAACCTCACCATGTAACTGAATCATCTGTAACTTTTAAAAAATAAACTCTTGATCTCCCCCACCATAATCCTAGTTCAATACACGTAGGTTAGGGCTTGGCATCTCTACTTTTTAACAGTCATGGTGACTTTGATGTTCCAGCATCAGTGAAAACTGGCAAATTAAACTTTGCCTGCTACAACTAGGTGTAATTTGCTGGCATAGCTCTTACCATCTCCTTAGCACATAAGGTTTATGATCAGACAGTGGAGACTGTCAATGAGGACAATATGATCTGTGGCAGAACTGCTGAATTGTCTCCCCAAATTCACTCTTTCATTTTGCCCTTAATAGATTTTCAGCTGGGCAAATAGTTGATTGGAATAGACTTCATTTTCCAGACTTTTTTTCAGTAAATAAATAAGTAAACTTAGCCATAACAATTCTGGCTGATAGGATGTTAGCAGAAGTAAAATTTGGAACTTAATGGAAGTGCCCTAAAGGGGAAGGACAAGATCTTTCTGCCTTTCTCATATTTTTCTGGCTAGAATATAAAAGGGATGGCTTCTGATGGAGCACTTCTTTTGGACCATGAGGTAATCTTGGGAATGGAGGCCAACATGGAGGAGCAGCAAGATAGAAGGAACTAGACCCCAAAATAATAGCCTTCTGTTGCTTACCTCTGGATTTTTATGTGAAGGCAAGGTTATCTTGTTAAAGCTGAATTTTTGGATTTACTGCCGCTTTAACAGCTAACTGCCATCCAAATACACCAACATTACTACCTTTTATTATTAATAAACAAATGTTAGCCACTTTTAACTTAATTTAAAAACTAAATTTAAAACTTTTTTTTTTTTTTTTTTTTTGAGAGAGAGAGAGTGTGTATCCGGGAGGGGCAGAGGGAGAGGGAGAGAGACTCTTAAGCAGGCTCCACACCCAGCATGGAGCCCAGTGTGGGGCTCAGTCTCACAACCATGAGATCATGACCTGAGCCGAAAACAAGAGTCAGACGCTTAACCAACAAGAGCCACCCAGGTGCCCCGGAAACATTTTTAATGATAGCCCCAGAGTCAAAATATTGTATCATATTTTATCCTTTCAAATATTTGAGAATCCTCTCAAAATATTTGTATGTTTATATAATTCTAACATAAACATGGTAGTATACATTATATGTTAACAATTATGTTGGACAATATACATTGTAGCAGTTAGAGTGTTTTTGCAAATTATAGGCAGTAAAAGCTTCACTAATTCAAACGTAAATAACTTAGAATTTCAGAATGTCAACCTAGTCTGTGCCAATAGTAAAATTTTAGTCTCTAAAGAATAGAGACACATAATTTAGACAATATTACATGGAGACCGTCTATAAACAGCCTATTGCTTTCTTAAGTAGGACAGGATTTGAATTTGGCAGTATTCACTGTTTATATACAAATGGACATTGTTATTATAAATGAAGTGGGTTTTTTTTAAGTCGTTTAAGGTAGATGCAGAATCTCTACTTATAATATTTTATTAGCAGTTTATTTCAGTTACTTTAACAGGGGTTCTACAAGAGAACTAAGTCCTACAGAAAGTTGTTTAGGTGACTATTTTCTTGATTTTCTTCAAGAATGATACATAGTAAGATTCTGTATGCATAGGAGAGAAGTTAATTTGTGATAAATAGTGGATGTCTTAGGCACAAGGGCTAACTCCTCCTGGCTGAAAGGCTGAGCATGCTATCACTTAAAAGTAAAGTTCTACTTAGAAAATATTCTATAATGTGATTGCTGTCAAATTGAGACTGGCTTTTCACTCAAGTCATCCAAATTAATAATATTAATTTGAATTCCTCAGAAATTTGAACTTAATTTTTTATTCCATCTTTGATAAGAGCCCATACCTAAATGTTAAAAAAAAGCAATTCTAGATTACAGTTTTGAAGCATGAGATTGGCATGATAAAAGCAGTATTTTGATCAAAGTAACTTGGCAATGTTACACACAACATTTGAAATGAAAAGGGATTAGAGACAAAAAGATAAATGAGGACATTATAAAATTGAGAAATGATAAAAAAAAATAGGCCTAGGAGATAGCAATGGAAATGGAAAGGGATGAGCATATGTAAGATATATTATAAAGACAAGTAGCACAGAAGTTGATGTCCGTTTAGATATGAAAGACTAAGAAGTTAAGGTGAATCAAAACTTGTACCGATTTGAGGAAGAAAATCTGAAAGTAATTGTGCCATCGACATAATTAGAAAAGACATTTTCATAACGATAGTAAGGATTGTGATGATAATTGTAGTGTTAAATACATTAAATGTAATGTGATAATGGAATGACAAAGTGTAAACTTCCTACAGACAGTTGGAGGTATATAGCTAGATATATTAGAGAGGTCATTGAGTCGGGAGAGGGAACTCTCATATAATGATCTATATCTAGCCATCTTTGGGCAGGTATGGCTTCTACCACCCACTGTGACATATTGACACAAAGGTCCAAGGTTCAAGGTCATATTGTAATGTGAGTGTGTCCTTTAGGACCAGGCTCCAAACACATGTAAGTAGTGGAAGAGAAACCAGGTTTGAAATGTATTGAGCTACAAGCGAGTCAATGGAAAATTCTAATAATTATCAGCAGTGTATAAAGCTATTCAAGTCTTGCAATAAGAGTTAAATGACATTTTAAGAATTCTAAAATATATTTTTGAAGACTTGGAAGAAAAATCCAAGTGCAAATGAAATGCAAACATTTTATTCAATAAATTTTGAATATACCATTTTAACTGCAATTTGGGCAGACTTTTGGAATGTTTTAGTTCAACAAGTGAGAATTACAGCTTGTGATTTGGACTTACATTCAGAGTACCTTCTTTTGTCATCTTTAAATTGATTTATTAAAGAACTGAGAAAAATTCAAAGTTTGGTAGAATATGAAACCAGGGCAATACAGAAGAGCAATTAAATCAATAGAAATTACTCTGACATCCATGAGTAACTGTAAGCCCCCAAAACTCAGATCATAACCAAAGTAGTAACCAAATAAGGGGAAGAAGTGCATTTTAAATTGAAACAATGAATAGCCTTCTGGATTGCTTGATAGTCCAATTAGTGAAGAGGAGTGAATCATATGAACACATTGTAAAAAGATTTCAATTTCTTGCATTTTTATAAAAAATACTAGCATCAATGAAGATAACATCAAACCTATAATATGGCTCTACAATGAAGACATTGACACAAATTGGTTAATGAGTGCCATCCATTCGAGTAGTAAAGATTATTTTATATTGTTCACTGAAGAAGAGAACCTAAAGAGAATTTTAAACTTTGCAATTCATTTAGGAAAGGAAACTTGATACAGGTTTTCTGAAATTTGACATCAATCCTGACACGTACATTATACAACCAATAATGAATTGTGAGGCTGAAATTCCATTAACAAGCTAGAGGAAAGACTAATCTTTCCTTTCTTTCTATGGAAAATAATATTACAAAATCGTTGTCATGTGAAGAGCTGATTAGAGTAGAGTAAAATGTATTACAGGTGTAAGGTCAAGCAGTTAATGATCTTTAACTTGTTTTTTTGTTTTGTGGTATTTGTAGAATTTGTCAGCTCTCTGATATATGTGATTTCTCGTTACTACTTTTATCACTCTATACATTCACTTTTGTACGTAATTTTGTACCATAACTTAGTTCCAGGCTCCCCAAAACCTACTCTGGCTGCTCCTTGTCCATGGTCCTTACTGTGTACGGGAGCAGCGAGCCTTACTTTCCACAGCTAGAAGGTGATGGCTATGGTCCAGGGTGCTTGGAAAGGGTGGTGGCAGGGAAGATAGACAGAAGTAGATATCAGATAGATTTCTGAGCAGATATGACAGGACTTGCTGAAAGTGTTGGACACAAAGGGTGAGGGAGAGGAAGGAATCAAGGATGGCCCCAGGATTCTGACTTGAACAGCCAGGTGGGTATTAACACCATTACCTGAAAGATCGGGGAAGGAGCAGGTTTAAGGGAAGGAACAAAGTTCCTTAGGACATGGTGAGTTTGTCATGATTTCCCCCACAATGCCACTCCACCTTCCTTGCTGCTTATCATATTATGCTTCATATTATAGTCACATCCACACTAGACTGTAAACTCAAGGAGGGTAAGAACTCACTTCTCTTTGTCCTCTATGAGCGTAAAATTTCTATTCAATTGAATTTAACATGTAACACACCAATATACAAGATGCTCTACCAGAACTCAATTTAAATCACTTGAATCAAACTCATCCTACAAAAAGAAAAAAAAAAATGCAAATGGATAAGAACCCAGGTTTAGAATGAAGTAGACCAGAGTTAGCACCTTAGCAGTCTCTTGCTAATTGTGGCATCTTGGAAAAATACCACATCTGCTCAGAGCCTCTTGTTTCTCATCTAGAAATGAGAATGACTCTCCTTACCTCATAGAATTATCACAAGTAAAACAGTGTATGTAAAATGCTTATCACAGTGCCTAGCACACATGAGCACTCAATAAATGGTAGGATGTGCTTGCATTTGGTTTTCTTGATAATACAAATAATGTCTGTAGCACAGACATCACAAAATCACTAGAAGTCACTAGAAAATGTTGAGAGAGAAAAAGTTACACTTTCAGCATAAGAACCTATCTTAAATTATTTCAGGAAAAGATAATTGGCTTCTGCACTCTTTCAGTCCCAAAAAGGGGGGGGGGGGGACTAAAAGGCACTATGAACAAAAATAGAATAAATTTACCCAATTCTTTACTGCACTATTTAACCTCTGCTTTCTTAATCATATGCACAGCAGGGGAAAGGATGTGCTAAAACAATTCATGTGTCATGAACAAAGCAGGCGCAGATTTTAGCTCAAAAATCACACTAGGAAAACCACCAGTTGGAAGTAAAGTAATAAGGCCAAATTTATTTTTTTAATTGAGTCTTGAGTTACAAGCAAGCCTTTAATTACATTAATCAAGCAGGCTTCCTTTCAGCAAAGGATGAGGGAACTGCATTGTTCTAACTTTTGCGAAAAAACTTGTTTTAAAAATTGCTAGATATTATTTGGACATATGGAAAATAAATCCTTTGATTTCTTTTTTTATTTTTTCCCATCGTTTCAATGTAGCTATAGCAAAAGACAAACATGCACTTACTTCTTGGACATGACATACTCTAAATGACTATAAATCACATTTAAAAAATTTTAATGTTTATTTATTTTTGAGAGAGAGAGACACAGAGCACGAGCAGGGGAGAGGCAGAGAGACAGGGAGACACAGCATCTGAAGCAGGCTCCAGGCTCTGAGCTGTCAGCACAGAGCCCCACGTGGGGCGCCAACTCACAAGGTGTGAGATCAAGATCATGATCTGAGCCGAAGTCAGAGGCTTAATTGACTGAGCCTCCCCCGCACCCTCCATCCCCCTATAAATCACATTTTAAATTTAAAATATCCAAATATTGAAAACATTAGTATTCAACAAACAGAATTTCATTTTGTTGTTAGACTTTTACATGATAATGTTTATTACCATTGCTCTGAGCTTTGAATTTTTGATATATGTTCCCCCCAAATCCCTAAGAAAATGGGTTCTACTGATTAAATGTCAGTCAGTAGGTTACTTGCCCCACATGACAGGTGAAAAACCTAGGCATATAATAAATTAAATGACTTGCCCAAAGGTCATGTAGTTAATAATAAACACCAGAGCTGGGACTAAACCCAGACCTGTGTGACCCCAGCTCGTCACCAACACTGTGTCATCTCTTACCCTAGAATGCTCTTCTTACATACTGTGTTTTTGTAAATGCCATTGTGTCTGTCTTTCTGTGTGAGATTTTCTCTATCTGACCCCATCTGCTTGCTAACCCTATTTATTCTTCAAGATTTAATTCAGGCACTATCTCCCCTTCACATTTCCCCTAACTCTTCCCCTCTTTCCTTCCACTCCAATGAAGTGGCTGTCTTCCCTCTACACTTCTAGGATACCCTACATATACTTCTAATAATTATTTCATTCTACAAATTACTTTGTATGTCATCCCCACCAAGCCCCCAACCCATGCTCTAGGTTGTGACCTCTGTGAAAGTCAAGGAACATGCGTTGGTCGTGTCTGAATGCCCAGGGCCTAGACAGTGCTTGGCTTTTAGTGCATGCTCAGTGAAGCTATGCTAAAAATGACTGTATATGTAAGAGTTTTAGAAACAGAGTGCCTTGTTTTCTGAAAAAAATTATGAAAGCTTTAAGGAGGAGCTGGGAGTTGAGCTGAACTTTTGAAGACATATTGGATTTATATTAACATCTTTACAGGAAATATAAAGAAACAAATTATATTTCTGTCACTGCCAGTCATCCTTTGAGGATGCAATAAAATAATTAATATTTTACAGTAAGAGCCCTAAGAGTATACATTAAACGTTTTATGTTCTCTTGTCTTTAAAAATGATTATTGCCATGTAATTTACACTTTGTTTAAGTAAGTATGAAAAACATGGCATATTTTTAATCAGTGTCACGAAGCGGCCCAGCAACAATTCATTTCATCTAATATTTCATAAATGAAACCTGTTTGAGCCAGGCGGATTCTTGCAGATAACTAAGGATAATCTTGGTTCTTAACCAAACGAAACTAGCCCTTCATTAGGAGGCACTCCTGTGTTGCACTGGCATATCAGCCCTCCGCATGCTAGGAGGCGCTACAGAGCCAGAGCTGAGGTCCTCAGAGACGAGATGCCATCAGCCCTGGTAGGTACTCACTGTCATGCAACAATCCTAAACTAGCTCAATCTCCATCTAAGAAAAAAATACAAACACCATCTGTGTCTTAGTAAGAGAATGGAGTTAAATAAAACCACTTAATTCAATTAAGTTGAAATAGAATATGACAAATGCTTGGGGAGGGAGGTACTGTGGTGTGAGTTTTCATTTCCAAATGCACACCTATATTCTGCAGACCTATATTTAAGTAGATCAACCATTTGCTACTTTTCTCTTGAATCTACATCTTGTCCTTTGAAAGAGTAGCAACATTTCAGTGCTATTCCTGTATGTATCTTCAGTAATGTTTGTCAAGGGCTTGGGAAAAAAAGACTACATAAATGTCAGTAGATATTAATATTTGGATTTTTAAAATATATTTAGCTATCGATGTGTTTTCCATAATCTATGACCAGAGTCCTATTTGTATCCCTCCAACTATAAACATTTTAAGTAAAAGTAACCATTAACAAACAATGGTATTTCTTCTGTTCTTCTTTATAATCAAATAACACACTCAATTCCTTATAATCAATTATATGCTTCCTTATAATCAAATAATATGCTCAAATTAATAATTATGCTCAACTTCTTCAAGAATCAAATTTGTTTCAAGATATTTTTATATTCAAGTGGTTTAATGCCACTTATTCCTCTGGGTTTGGATCATTATATGAAGAGTAGATAGCTGACAGTGGTATCCACCCGCATACTCCACCATGCCCTTCCCTTCCTTGCTAGTGTCTTTGTCTGACTGATCTCCTACCTAGTACATCATTCAGTCATTCGCTAAATAAAGTATGACTAATCTTGTAGTCCCCTATTCTAGCCCAGTTGTGGCCATGTTCACATATTGTTATAATTGATTTTGTATCCCCTGCCTTCTAACTTCACCTCCAGTTATAATTTGTAACCCTGTGAGTGCAGAAGTCCTACCTGGATAGAATGCACCCAGATCAACTGAATTGAACTGAAATCAAAATCTTACTCAAGAGGCAAAACTCTTTTTTTTTTTTTAACGTTTATTTATTTTTGAGACAGAGAGAGACAGAGCATGAACGGGGAGGGGCAGAGAGAGAGGGAGACACAGAATCTGAAGCAGGCTCCAGGCTCTGAGCCATCAGCCCAGAGCCCGACTGGGGGCTGGAACTCACGGACCAGAGATCATGACCTGAGTTGAGGTCGGACGCTTAACTGACTGAGCTACCCAGGCGCCCCGAGGCAAAACTCTTTTAAATATGTGATCTGATACAGCATACAGCTTACTAGCAGAAGGTCATAGCAAAGCCAGCAAAATGATGTTTTAACTTTTCTCTTAAATGGTATGTCTAGATCCAGTGTATTAAAAGAGGGGACAGAGGATAATGAAACATTTGAGGTGACCTATAGCTGGTTCTCAAGTTCTCTTGAGAGAACTATGTTAAAATTCTATTTTAACTTAAAAAACAAAATTGATTTGAGGACCTCTTACCACATGCTTCATCCACTAATGCATTTTTAAGAATTAAACAAATTCCCATGTTTGGCAATGACTCATAAGGACAAGAATAGGTCAAAATGTAATGACAGTGCTACGTAACCAGTCTACAAAAACAGGCCTATCCTCTTTCTGGCTCAAGCTAGCAACATTAGCCCTTCACTTTTATGTGCACTAAATTTCACTCTAGTTTTAATAATAATAACAATAAATATAATAATAAAACCTTGTTTATATAAGAGGTTCATCTAGTTAAAAATGCAGTGAGACTCGTGGTACTTTATAGGACCCAATTTATACTCCCTTTGATGACTTGAAGGTGATAACTTCATGTGATTCATTGCCACCTGGTTCTGAATTTTAATAACATAATGACTCATCATGATTTTTACATTTCTTAGAGAACGAGCTTGGCTAAAACCATTGTAGTTGTTTTTACTGGGGTCATCTGAACTACGGTTCCCAGAATGCTCATGAAAGGGATGTGCTTATGTGTTCTGAACAGCCATAATCTATCATGGCTGGTGCCAGGTCGACACATTATATGAGTTTATAGTGTCAGCCCACTGAATTAAGGCTTTGTTGTAGACCAGCTTGCTATGCAATTATTTCCAGTTCATATCATATAAATCATCACTCTTCACGTGACAATCAGCAACTTCCATATAATATTCTAAACATCCATGTTTTGCCTTCATTGTGCTGTCTGATTCTGCACCTAGAACAATGTGACAAGACTGGTACCAATAGCTTAAAAAATAAATTTCACTATCACTAGAACCTATTTAAGGAATACTCTATGTTCTCACATTTTTTGTCGAGCTATTTGGTATTTATGTTAAAATAATAGGAAATGAATTTAAATAGAAGCACTTCTGTGTCTTATCTCTGCAAACAAAAAAACATAATTTACAATAAATTAGCACAGCAGTTGTTAGTGTAGCTCAGCTTTATTTTGCAATTCTCACACCTAAGCTCACAAGTTGACACTTTTTCTGATAAGGTAATCTTTATAAGGTAGTTCTGTAGGTGATTAAATCTGACAGATGCTAGTGAGATGGTGAAGTTCAGAGATGTAGCAGCAAATGCTTTAAAAAATTCTTGCTAAAATAATAAAATGCCTTATGATATACCAGCAGAAAAATCGATCTAATAAAAGAATAAATCAGTTATAATGCTGTGCTTCTGTGTCTACAACCAAAAATAAAATTACTTTCCAATAAGCAAGTAAACAAACTGATTACAACAAATAAACTGTAAGGAAAATGGTATCCTTTAGAATAACGAATTACTGTAAAATATCATCTTCCCAGTTGTTTCTTAGTATTTGCAGTCATTGCTGAGATGAACAGAAATAAAATGTTTCAAATACAACTAGAAGCTGAGGAAATAGAATGTGCCTTTTCATAACATTTTGATACTCTATCTGTTCTTCAAAACATGCCTTGAACACCAGATCCTTCAAAGGTAAAAGCTTCATCTTAGGGCAATGATGATAATCAGATGGCTGAAACTTCCAATGATACTCCAATCCAAAATCTGTTAAGGCTTAGTTGCAGACTGTATAATTAGATTAACCCAATTGGTATTATGGCTTAGTTTTGCAATTTACCTGTAATATTTGAATGGTTTCAGTCCTGGTTTCTTATTTCTAGCAGGATTTCAAAACAGTAGCTCATTGTCCTTGCTTGTTTTTGATTACTTAAATGATGGTAGCTTTGCTGGAATCAATCGATATTACAATCTGTTAAAGCACTATATTACAGCATGTGCTGTTTTCTGATTTTCTTATCTAAATATCAGTTGCCTAATGTATGAAGTTCATTTATAAATACCAGGAAGTTCCCTGAATCAAGTAAATTAACATGCTGGGCCACATTCTCTGGCTTCATTAGCAACCCTTCATGCCAGGGCTGTGTTCATACAAGTGTGAAAACCAGAACGATCCTTCAAGGGCTTTCCTGTCCTGAATAATTTCTTCATCAGGGAACTGGCTACACTCATGCTTATGTTCCAGTCTTACCACTACAATGTATTCATTTGGCAGGACTCCATTTAACACGAGCACCTTTTGGAAGAAACTAACCATTAATGGGGAGGAAAATGTCAAGTCAAGGAACCAGGCTGGACGCGCAGATGAGGGGAAGTCTTAGTTATAGGTCACAGTAGAGGATCGAGGTTTGGGGCATGGGCTGGTAGCAGGGAAGAGAAACAGAAAAAAATCTTAAAATTTGGCACCCTGTATGTTAATAGCAGGGGGGAAAATGGTGATAGAATGGTCTATTGACCACAAAGATTTCCTACATTTAATTATTCAGTAAATATTTATTACTTTCTCAATATTTACCAGCCAACTGCCAGGTAATGAAGTGGGGAACAAAACAGACCAAGTCCCTACCCTACCCTTTGTTTATTGTTGTTGTAGACATAAATATGTGACATGAAAATATATATTTAAAAAAATCAAGCTTCACGCTTTTAAGCTGTTTCCACATGCCTGGCACTGTGTAAGTGCTTTACACATGTTGATTTAATCTTTACAAAACCCTTGCAGTGGGGAACGACTGTTATCCCCATTCTCTAGACAAGGACAGTGGTCTTTGTTGTAGGACCAGGTATGAATAACCATCCTCTGAGAGCTGCACTTATGCCTTTTACTTGTGACAATGACTGTGTTTCAAAATAGCAGATCGTATTTTTGGGGCAAAGAATTTTAAAATAATGTTTGTTCAGTCTGTTTTTCACTCAAAAGAAATGAATTTGGAGTGCCTGGGTGGCTTAGTCAGTGAGGCATCTGACTCTTGGCCAGGTCATGATCTCATGGTTCATGGGTCTGGGTCCCACATTGGGCTCTGTGCTGACAAGGTGGCCTGCTTGGGCTTCTCTCTCTCCCTCTCTCTCTCTCTGCCCCTTTCTCTCTCTCTCCTTCTCAAAATAAATAAATAGACATTTAAAAAATAATGATTCACACTGAAAACAGGTGTCTAAAATCTATAAGACAGCACAAACACTATAGTCCCTATAGGACAGCTGTTGAGATAAAGCCAATGCACCACTTGGGCTCTGCTAGAAGAATAACTTGGTACAGTTGTCTAATTCCTTTTATGAAATGGATGGGACTGATCAGGAATTAGAGCCACAGGATGGACAATGAAACTCATCCACAAGAGAACTAATATCTCATTCACCCAGGTTTGACTTTAAAATTATATCAGCCATGAAAATTATTTCACTGCCTTCTGTTGTGAGTAATCGGACTATATTTAATTTTAATCATTAAAATGTAAAAATAATAAAAGCCACCAAAATAGTCTATAGTCAATTTTCTGATAAAGCAAATTTGTTTTTTCCTCCATTTGTGATTTAAATGGCCTCCAGAAAGTTTTTTGGAACTAAGTGTTAATTAAAAATATGGAAATGGATTTAAAGCACATTACAGCACACAGTGGAAGAATAATCACAAGAGATTTGCTCAAATAACCATACTCATTTCTCAATGTGTTTTTAACTGTCTATGTTATTGGTTGCTTTTCTGCATATGCCTGTTCCTAGAAAAAACTGTGATTCCAAAGAAAACAGTAATTACAATTACAACAAATGAGACAAAATGCTATTTGAGCAGGAACATGCAGTTTTCGTCACCAAAAGCAAACCGATGTTCGTATACTTTCCTGCTTACAGAAATGAATTAAGCATGTTCTCAAATTTCTTTATAAGCCAAATGCCTTTTATATCTTGCCATCTTAAAAAAAATAAATCCTCCATATCTTTTGTTGAGTGTTTTGGAACTGTGCACAGTAGGACTGTGAGGAACCAGAGAACAAACTCTTTCTGAAATTCCCTGAGAACTTATACTTTCAGATCCGTAGTGTGTATATATCATTTTACTTGTCTGAACCCATTTTTTCACCTGTAAACCAGAGAGAATCATTTTTGGGACAATACACACACACACACACACACACACACACACACACGGGATTCTACTTGCCACCAAGGGTTGGGTGCATGGGCTTTGGAGCCAAAGAGATATGGGTTCAAGTTCTGACGAATTTGTCATTCTCTAGTTGTGTGACCTTGACTGAGTTACTTAACCCTGTGAGCTTTACGTTCTTCATCCAAAATATGAGTTCAATAAAACCTCTCCTCACAATGTAGTATGAATTGAAGTACCTAATATTTATAGTGTGCTTTCTAACTAGTCCCATTCCAAACTCAGAGTAGATTCCCAATAAACAAGAGCTTCTTTTCTTCATCATCAATGTTCATTTTACTGCTTGGTGACCAGTGCTGCCACAACTCCACCGGGTTCAATTCACAGTACTTGGGGAATTGGGGATGCCGGTGGGTGGCCTATGAAAAGCAATGTGAATCATGGGAGCCTGGAGTCGGGCAACTCAGAAAACTTAAGGATTTTCTGACGGTACATCCATCAGGAGCTATGTGGGGGAAGTGGTATCTCTGATGAATGATTTAGAATTTTAAACTATGCTGTGTAAAACAACCATTAGTCAGTTTAAGCAATGCAATCCAGTCAGTGAGAGCTTGTTTTATCGTTTGGCATTATGATAATCAAACAAATACCCAGGACTCCGTTCATAACTGAGAAATACAGGTATTGCACAGATGCAACAACAAACCATTAGATTTCCTTCTCCAAGTGGCATAATTTTTCATGACAAACTTTTAAACTGAATCATGGCACATCAAACAAATTCGCAACCCTGAAAAATTTTTTTATTTTTTTATTACATGTCTTTATTTTTGAGAGGCAGAGAAAGATGCAAGTGGGGGAGAGGCAGAGAGAAAAGGAGACACAGAATCCGAAGCAGGCTTCAGGTTCTGAGTTGTCAGCACAGACCCTGATGAGGGGCTGGAACTCACGACCCATGAGATCATAACCTGAGCTGAAGTCCGATGCTCAACTGAGCCACTCAGGCACCCCAGCCCTGAAAACTCTTAAATGAAATGTTACCCTAATGTAGTACCTAACACCTAACGAATGCCATCTTTGTACAAAGACCTGAGCTACTGTCTCAAGATGAATGGCATGGTCTATACCCTCAAGTTGTTTCCACAAAGTGGTGGGAGATATCTCATGCATGGCTATAACTCAAAGTACAAGGTAACAAGTACTGTGCAAGGGGAACAAACAAAAAACTCTGAAGCACAAGGGGATCAAGAAAAACTCCACTGAGGTGAATGAGCTAACCTGGAAGGGCAAATGGAATATTGACTAGCTTGGATGAGGAAGAAATGCCCTCCCGGCGAAGAGGGCAGCACAAGCAAGACTCACTTCTGGGAAAGGACCCCCACCCACGATGTCTGGCTAGCTGGCTCACTCTTTTCACACAGCGAATATTCATTGAGCACCCACTATGTTGTAGCAGCATGCTTAGTGGGACAGTAGGAAGTAATCCAGTATGGCTGGAGCTCAGGATCTCTAAAGGCAAGATCTTGGATCTGGAGGCTACATGGTAGGAATGCTAAGAAGAAGAAGGAAGAAGGCGTGACAGATATCCGAAGGTGCCCCCAACACCTGATTGAATGGTAGGGCTAAGGGAGAGGGAACAACTGAAGACAATCTCAAAATTTTGAGTCCTGAGACCAAGAAAATGGTGATGTCATTGAGAGATAAAGAAAATGAAGGAGAAACAGGTTTGCAGGAGATAATTAAGTAGAAATAAATGGACAAGCTGCAACCTGTATGAGATTCCATTAAGTACGAAGACTGTAATCCAAATAAATAGTCTCCAACTTTGTGACAGAAAAATACTGAATCTGAGGATCTGCACAGGCTGGCAACTTTCAGTCTTGTGTAAATAGAGAAAAGGCCACTTGAAGTTTAGTAACATAGGATACAGCATCTGTGACTGAACTAGAGGTGACCTGGTCTAACCCCCTAATTTTACAAATAAAGAAAACATGTTCCCGAGATACTCTCTACTGAGGGACAGATCCAGTCCAAGACTCTGACTGTGCATGTAAAGGGAAAAAAATCCAGATTGCTAAAACACTCAAATCTGGAATACAAACACCACCTAAGATTTTCAGAGTTGCTATTATTTCAGTTTGTTTTTAACAGAGTATAGGTGAAAGGGCCTTTTTGAAAAAAATCGATTGCTGTATGTGCCATTGTCCACAAAATCAGTCTTGTAGTTAATTTCCAAGAATTTAGATTCCGTGAAAAGCCTCGGAAACTTAGAGGGCCTAGAGCTCTTCCTGGGAAGGAAAGACAAGACTCTTGTTCAGTTACTGAAATAATGACACCCCCATGTATATAACAATGGACTGCCCTGCATGGAAGGAAGGGCCGGGTGCTCCCTGAGAGAGCTTTGTTTCTAAATGCCAGGCCCACAAGAGTAATCAGCAGCACTTCCCTCCTAAGCAAGAAAAGCCTGACTCGCTGATCACAGAGGAATGACTATAGCAGTTAAAGAATCAGTTAATGGAGATTTAAAAAAGGGGTGGGGTGGGGTGGGTGAAGGGAGCTAAGCTGAGGGGGAAATATTTATAACTGTGACAACATGTTTCCTTGTAATAATTTATGAGCCCACTGGAGAAAAAGGAAACACACAAACTATGAATAAAATATCCAAAATGTAAACATCATGCCTTCTGTGAATTTTCTTTAGTTAAAAATTAAGGTTGAGGTTGACTAAAGTAAATGACTACATTTTCATGGTCTCTTATTTCCTTGATGCTAAGGGTTACCAACTGATTTACAACTTCCTGTGTTGTTTTTTAATCTATATTTGTCAGCACATTTTTAATGTCAGATTACTTAAAATAGACATCTTGAGTCCAAGAGGTCAGAAATAATAATATTATGTTGACTTCTCTAAAGATTTCAGACTACTTTACAGATATTCTCATTTAGCCTAAAAAAGCTTTATATTTCTAAATGAAATTAATTTCAGTATAGTGTTAAGAAGGGTTTTTTGTTTGTTTTGGTTTGTTTTGGGGGGTTTTGTTTTGTTTTGTTGTTTTGCTTACAACCCTTGATGACTTCAGGACTGAAGTGCAAGTCAATCGGTATGCTTTGAAGTTAAATAAATTACATGGATAGCTTTATCCAAATAGTTTCAGCCTCCTCTTACTCAGGTAGTTTAAACTGTGAAAATAACAGGAAGTCCATGAAAAGAAAAAGACTAGCACCAAGGACTTAGGGTTCCTTCATTTATTGTAGTTTCCCTTCTAACCATTAGAATTTATTATCTCCTATAATTTCTGTAAATTACAGGTACTTGTTCAAAAAGAATATTCTCAAATATAAAAGCCATGCAATAGTTTTGTCTTCACAGAAGTTATCATACGATGTAATTAAAATGCAACATATATAAAATCAATTTTTAAAATTTATATTTGAAAATTCAAAACAAGCTTTCCACAAAGATAATTGCATAATCATCTTTATTATGCTAATTTACAGATACTGATACTTAATTTCAAATTCTTAGAATAGGAGATAATTTAGAGTATTTCCTCAATTTTAAATAATAAAAACCATCAAACTTTACATGGAACACCAAGATAAAACCAAAACAAATTTATCCATGATCAGAACTTTTTGAAATACTTTATACTGAATTCAAGGATATGCGTTTTAACGTATAAGCTAAGCAAACATACTCTGAGTGGCTTTTAAAAAATACTTTTGAAAAGCATTAGTTATTTTCCAACTATATCTAATAGAACCAGCCGGACTTTCGCTCTCTGACCCTTAGGAAGTCACAAGATAAGGTCAATCTAAGAATCAGAAGTACAGTGTTGAACTTAGCAGTTTCAAGAGCTCCAGTGTTTCAATTTTCACAAGAAGGACATGCTAAAAATGTGTCCTATGTGCCCTAACTCTTTACTTTTGATGAAATCTGTTAAAGGAAATCTTTCTGAAATGAACTCAGTCTGGGCAACCACAGAGCACATCGGTTGCTGAGAAACAAAAGGTGAAAAGAATGATAAATGGGGTCGGGGGTTGAGTGGGGGGGTGGGCGGGTCGGGGGAGAAGCAGATTTTCTACTTTTGAAAGTTAGATGTAAACATTCTCCTTTTCTAAATAGGTGTCTTGCTGTAGTCCTGAGCGTGCCACACAACAAAGAAGTATGTCATGCTATCTAGGTCTCCAGAGAGAAGTTATTTGGGTCCAAGGAATTCTTCAAATAAGATGGCATTGGATATGTGTTTGGTAATTTAAAGGCTGTGACTATTTAGAAACAGGGTGATGGCATGTACTTATTAACAAATTCTTCTGAGTTAGCTGGACTCTTTGGGCAATGTGAACAGTTACATATAGACATAGCATGGACCAGTATTCTTAATATGGTTACTCTACTCTTTCAGTTCTGGCTTTAGAAAAATGATCCTTTCAATAATAACAGTAATTATAAATAATAATAATACACCTTTGGGTTTAATAATACTTTCCCTTTGAAGAACTCCCAGAATTTTCATCCACATTACCTAATTTGTGTTTGAAACAATTCAACGAAGTAGCCAGGTAGCAATTATCATTATCCTACTTTTACAGATAAACAAACTGAGGCCTAGGGATTTTCTTAGCATCACACAATTAGGAATAGAGCCAAGTCTAAAGCCTGTAATTCAGTGGTCTATCTTCCAGATTATTGCCATCTTTAGAAAATATCTGGGTATCTGAAGAATTGTTCTATCCCTCAGGAAATGTTTATGCTACAGCCAGATCAAAACATCTTTTTCTTTTAAATTGCATTTACATTATGAGAAGGTACTTTTTTTCCAAATTCATTAGAGAGGATTTTGCTGTCGGAGGTCATTAAGATAGGAGTACTCAGATTTCTTTTCAAATTGTGATGTTGGCCTTAAGCAGAACTATGGCTTGGAAATGCTAAAGATGTCTAAAATATTCTGGAATCAGTTCCTTTAGTTATTTAACTTTAAAAAAAAATTCAAGCCCAAGTTAAACAAGATCAAATCGGGGATATAAATAAAAATGGGCACAAGGTGTTAACTCAAGTGTCCTAGCCAGACTGCAATTTGGTTTACTGCAGCCTGCCAACTTAAATTCCTCCTTGCAGCTTCAGCTGGAATGGGTAGTCTTCATTTCCTGTCCTAACTTGTCCTGTGTCACCCATCACCGTTCAGGTGATTAGCGTGTGGATCTGGTGGTCTCAAAGCTCTATTAAGTTATAGATGTTCAAACTGCCAGTATGTTGTGGATAAAAATAGAAGTTGCTATTAGATGTCTATTCATACCCTGCAGAAGCCTGGCAACATTTTGAACCTTTTCAAAATGTAAATACTGCATATTAAGCACAGGAAAGAAAATTAATGTGCTGCATTTGCAAATTTATTTCCAAGTCAAAAATGCAAAGGGGAGGAGGGCTCTTGTAGCAGAATTGATATTCTACATTTACAGGGTATATTAAGAAGTTTGTAATGGGGGCGCCTGGGTGGCGCAGTCGGTTAAGTGTCCGACTTCAGCCAGGTCACGATCTCGCGGTCCGTGAGTTCGAGCCCCGCGTCAGGCTCTGGGCTGATGGCTCGGAGCCTGGAGCCTGTTTCCGATTCTGTGTCTCCCTCTCTCTCTGCCCCTCCCCCGTTCATGCTCTGTCTCTCGCTGTCCCAAAAAAAAAAAAACGTTAAAAAAAAAAAAATTAAAAAAAAAAATTAAAAAAAAAAAAAAAAAAGAAGTTTGTAATGGCCTGAACACAAAAGAAAACACTTTAGAAATGGATTAATTGAAGTTTCTCTGATAATCTTAGCTTGTGAATTTCCTCTCTTTTGATTTCAAATTTATGGCCTCAGTATGACATTACCAGAGTTTATTGCATTTTACAGGTGGCATTCATATGTTGTTACTTTTTGTGTAGTATATTGTGGGCAATGGGTTACGATTTTTGTTAAAAATTTCCAGAACCACACATGTACCACTTCATTAGACTTGCAAATGAGTAATGCCTTTTCTCAAGGGGAGAAAATAGTTAAAACATTACAGGAATTTTTATGCCTTTTCTCCTTAGTTAGTATTGGGAAATGTGTGCAATAAAGTTTGCTTTTTGAAACTTTGACATTTTGTAGTAAGTTTTGATTTACATATGAAGTCATCATCTGACAATTTGAAACAAATGTCTTTTTAAAGCATACCAGTTTTTTGTATGTATTTCTATCGCTCAGAAAAGGCTTAACAGATTTATCTTGCTTCCTGCCATTCAAAACAGTGGAAAGTTTTCATTTCAATGACATTTTTTAATATCTTGAATAATTTAATAATTGTATTTAATAATTTAATAATTGCCACCTTGATCATAGATTTCATCAGTACAAACACTACCCACAAATCATCTACCCTTTTTTGCCAATGGAAAACAATAAAAGAGTAAAATAAGTAACAATAAAAACAGTAAAAAACAAAACAATAACAAAAACAAATAAATAGCAAAAACAATTAACCAGAGTTGATACTATCAATGATGTTAACACACAAAGTAGAAAAAGAAAGCAGGAAGTAATGCAGTTTTCAGATAAAATTTTTATACTTTTTCTCAGACATAGTAAAGATCTGAAGCAGATTCTAATTCCTGTCAGCATTTTGTAAACCTAAACTGTCCCTGTACTTAGTTCCAAGGGGGTTCAAAATTCCTATCATTTATTCCCATGATGGATGTCCATTTCATACTGAATATGTAAAGTCTTAAAAGTATTCTAGTGATTTCATTTGGCTTGTAAAGTAAAGATCTTGGATTTTTTAAAACCTACATAATGTTCAGCGATGAAATTTTGTACTTACGAGTATTAAATTATGCCAAAAAACCATTTACTTGATATTCTTTAAATACCATAGTACAATTCCACTAAAGCTCAGATTGTAAACCATCTTAAATAATGCTAATGCAGTATGCACATAATGAACAATATAACTAACTTAAGTTAATTTTCATGTAACAGATAACATCTGGGGGAAATGTATAGTGGTAAGTTATGCAAAACTAATATTCTAGCGACCACATCTGTAGATGTTATTTATTGTATGTTCACTTAACAGTCCATTATTCTGTTTAGAAATCTATTCTCTTCTTTATTAGAGCTTTTAATGTACTCACCTTGGTTCAAATGGTCTGCTCATTATCAGAAAAAATATAAATGGCATTCACATGGAACAACATGATTGTTTTTATTATATCCATTTGTGTGCAAGCATTCAAAAATGGCAAGAGAAACACATTTATTGCTTTACATTCAAAGTAATATTTAGGGGGTATTTGAAAGTCAAGCAAAACCAATCATTTGGCCAAATGGATGTATGTGTATAATCAGAAACTCCTGATTTTTAATCTCAGCATTAGGCCTCAGGCAAGTCACTTAAAGTCTTTTCCTTTGTTTCTTGATCTGAAGATTATGGGTGCTATTCTCTTATAGAAGAAGAAAGGGTGTTGCTAACACAGGGTACCAAAGAGGAGTGTTTTTTTAATAAACACACTTGATCTTTCTTCTGTTTTTATTTTTTGAGGTTTAAGAGGTAATGTATTAGACTTTTGAGGAAAAAAAATATGAGACAATTACAATGCTACAGGAATGTATAAAAATAGTTATAAAACTAGCTTTATTTAATTTGCTTCAACTATTCATAGACTTGAGGAAATTATAACGTTCTTTCAGAAAATCTAACTTAATAAAGCTGACCATGTCTTTCTGTTTTAAATAGATTTTATTACAGAACCAGTGATGTTGTAAAACATGAGGTTTGGTTAAAAAAAAAAATACAAAGGCCTAATTGTATTTTTTTAAGAAAGTATTGCATCAGACGGTTTCATTTAAACATATTTGCTGGCTCTGTGCTCTCACCACAATTATTGATTCTAATTTTCCTTAAACTTGTTTTTGAAAAAGACTACTTAGTGGGGGGAAAATCACTATGATGCTTCTGGTATTATGTTTATTTCAAACTATATATTTGACAGTACGTTTCTTATTATTAATGAAATGACTTTATATTTACTTCCATCTGAAACTGGACTTTTCTTTCCTTTACAGTGTTTTTACTAACACAGCCAAATGTAACTCTTTGTGAAAGAGAAAAATGTAGCTGTGATTTGATTCGTTGATAGTATGCAAGACACTCTGAAGAAGAGAAATTCTCACCCCCAGTTTTTGTGCAGGAATTAAATCAAATGAATTCCCGTATGAGCTATATTCATAAAAATCAAGCAAAAGAGTTTCTTGAGATAAACAGGAGCTTCACTCCACCAAAAAAATAATAATGTAGAGCTGGGAGTGACCCAAGTTCCCAAGTGTGTGCCCAGTGTGCGCACACACACACACACACACACACACACACACACAACCAGTGCCAGAGACCAGGAAGACTGGTAGTTGGCAGGTATTTTGGATGAGCCATATAAAGAAATGCAGACCAAGGGGATGTGAGGGATGGAGTGAAAAAACTGAGCACCCGTATCTGCTTGCAGTTATGTGTATGATCCGATGGAAGGAAGGGCACAGGGGGGCAGGGGGAAGAATTTGCTACCACCAGGATGCAGGGGTGACCTACTGAGAACTTCCACCAAGGGGTGAGAGAAAATTAGCAGAAAGCCCTACCTGTGTGTGGAAAAGCAGAGCTGTAAGACATATTTAGCAAGAGCAACAAAATAAAATTCTGTTTCATGAAAAAAAATGTTTTACTTTGCAGATTACCTCATGCTTTCTTTCTCAGTGCTTACAGTAAACTCAGGAAACCCCACTCAGTTCCTTTCTCTCCTCTTTCCAATGTCTAACTCAACTGCACTTCCCCCAAATTCCTATTCCTCACCTTCTGTTAGAGTCTATACTACTAAATAAATACCTCATCATCTGCCCTTGTCTCTGGATTCCCATGTGCAACTTATTTATTTTACCTGTAATGTTGCAAAGGACACTAAAATATATTTAGCTGTTTCATTTTCCTAGTTTGGGCAAATAAAGAGCAATGTAAGGTTTGCGAGGATGAAAAACAAGCATGATGAAAAAAGGTACAAATAATTTTGTGGGAAGATGAAAATGCTTGTACATCCCATTTGGGGGGAAAAATCACGTATAAACATGATGAGAGAAAAGAATTGCTCTGATATTTTTTTTGTATTCTATATTGATTAACCTTTAGTCAATTTGAGATGAAAATCTGGTGGACAACAATATAAGATGTCACCTAACAGAAGAGATTAAGCAATTGATAATATCAATAATTTCCAAGTATGGTGGCATGATGACGTGCATACTGAAAACCACATGGGCCAAGAAGTTGGCACAGCGGGTCTAAATCCCCGTCCTGTCACTAGTAATGAGTTGACCATAAGACAATCATTTAATTGCTTGGTTTCTAAATTGCCTTGACTATAAAGTTTTAACACTTCTGTCCTTCTATGTATCTATACAAACTAGCAACTTCCTATAAAATTGAATTAAAATTAATAATATGAATTCAATGCAAACATATGGGGATGGCTAGATAATAGCTTAGCTTCCAAGACCTTCCCAAACCTATCGTAATAAATAATAGTATTAATATTCAAATGATGAAATATTATAACACGTAAGTTATACATTATTACATATTTAACAGGTAAGTTAACATGAACTATTGTGGACAAGTCAGAAATTAATGTATGATGACTTCAGATTTTCCAGGTCCCATAGGATGGTGAATATTTGGTGATACTCTGCATTTCTAGAGTTTTGTCTTTAAACTTGTATGCTCAGGGTCTGAGTTTGTCAGCAGACAGTGGGTGACTTCACCTCAGGGCTTCAAAAATGAGCTCGTGAGAGCTTACTATACAAACTAGAACATCAATGTACTGATTTACAGTGAAGAATATAATAGGCATGAAAATCAAAGCGCTCAACTGAGCATGTCTTTACAGATCAATTGAGATGGGAAGTCAAATTGTGATCAAAACGTTGCTTGTAAAACATGGAATCAGAACAAAAGTAACTAATTAAATGATTCAGATGTTTGATCCCATCAGTACCTCATCTCTTTCTAACCTCCAAGTCAGGGTGGAATGGACACTGCCTAAGTTGACTTCTTTGACTCCTGTTTTTCATTTCTGCTGTTGACCACCCATCACCCTCCCTGAAATTTGCACATTTGCTACAGAATTATTCAATGCTCATGGTGAAGTCTTGTCTTGTCCCCAGTGTTTTTGGTTGATTTTGCAAATCCCCCTGATTTACAGTGTGCTGGCTTTTATACATTAACCTTTAGAGCCTTTATTGTCCTCATCACGAAGTTCTTGGTGGCCACTTTGTTATTGCCCCCAAGAACAGCCGCACTCTGCTGAGTAACATCAATCACCATTAGGCTGTCATTGGGTGTTTCAAGAACCCAACCTCTGCCAGAACTGGATAAGGCATGCAGAAGATCTAAAACATGGTTTCCTATAGAGAGCTTGTAGGCAGCAGGAAGGACACACTGACACATAAAACAGTTAAAGATCAAGGCAGTATAAAATAAAGTTCTAACCACATAGTATAGAAAGAGAATAAGACAGTGGGAAGAATAAAATGCTAATTATAAGATACAGAGATACAGAGACCAAAAAGCAATAGAGAACTAACAGGGCAGTGGTGTCAAGAATTCAGAGGAGATAGCACTTAAAATATAATAGAATTGGAACTATATAAATATATATTTAATATATAAATATTATATATTTATAAATATAAATATAAATATTATATATTATATGTGTAGTTATATTAATTATATATAATTATATATTAAATCTCATATACTTTTAATTAATTTGATTACCTATTATATATGTTATATAATATATGCTATGTATTATATATTATATATTCATTATAATATATAGAGAGAAATTAATGGATTGGCCGAAACTGTGGTTACTCACCAAAGGCTTTGTCATGATACAGTTCTTTTCTTCCCCTCCAGCAAATGATAGAGGTTGTCAAGCCTTCAGGTGGTCTCCTCCCAGATCCTCTAGAAGAAGGAATCTCATTTGACATTTATTCAACATTCATAGAACCACCCCCAACATTGGATGCAGAAGTGAAGGTATGTTTCCTTTTGTCTCCTAATTCACCTTATCTCAGTGTTATATTCTCTAAGGGCAGGAGGAAAGAAAGCGAATGCTCTTCCATTTTCTTTCCCCTCTGATTTTTCCTAATACACTGCTCAATACAAATACTTCTTTTAGGGTTGCTTCACAGATGGGCCAGATGAGAACGGTTTAGCAATTTTAATTTCTCCTTCTCCAGCCTCCCCAGTCTCCACCTCCACTTTCCTAAGAGTAAGCACTGATTGCCACCGTGACTTGATCTGTCAAGATGCTCATGAATAATGAAAATGCAGGATAATAGCAAATCAAATTCTCCTTCGAGACTGGCATCATTCCTTGTAGAAAAGTACCCAAGAGAACTTGAGGTTACATATAGATCACTGAATGCTCCTGAAATCACTTGAGTGTTGTTCTCTTTTGATATTCCAGGGGTTGGATCAAGAACAAGTCCCTGAGGAATTCCAGTCAGAAGCCAACATTTCCGATGCGGATCCTTTAGTGGGTTTCACCATTGAAGATATAAAATCAGTGCTGGGTCAAGTCACAGATGATATTTTAATCGGCATTCAGGTACTCAGCCTTCATAGCGTGCTCACTTACTTTATTATTATTGGTTAATTAGGAAACCTCCACCTTAGGTCTGTAAATATTATCCACACTCTGCTAACAAGAGTGATGCTTAATGATGGAGGACCTCAGTTCAACATCTCCACATAATTCTCAGTTGAGTCATCGGAGATTCCAGAAGATCACAAAACAGATTCACTAACAGCACCTAGTGTGCTGTGTGTTGCCAGTTTACAAAATCATCTGGCACTGAAACCGAAAAAATAACATGGTAAAGACTTAGTGACTGTCATACTGTAAACATTGCTCCTGCAAGAGTAAATGGAGTACATTGCTAACAGTAAACACTGATTCTTCAGGAAGTCTTCTCACCAAATTTCTAACGAGAGGTTTTCAAATCTTTCTCTCAGATACTCTCAGATACTCTCAGAGGTTACTCTCTGAGAGAGGTTTTCTCTCAGATACTTTGTTCCATTTTACATATCACTAATAAGCAATTTACACCAAAGGCTACATGGAAATAGTGATGGAACAGCCGTCCTGGTAGCAACTGTCAATGATGTATCCGTCAGTTCAACTCTGTGCGTGGATATTTTTCCTGTCCAAGAAAACAAAGCAAACCAAGACAAAAACCACTTCTACCTCAACACAAAGGCTTGCATCATTTTCCAGGCAAAATGATTAACCAAGTGAATTGCAAATTTGAAGAAGATTTATAATTTCTTATAGAAATGACTATGAATCAATAGAACAATATACTACGTTTCAAATATTAATGCAACTCAGGGAAAGATTTAATTGTTATCTGAACATGAGACTATATATAAAAAGCATACTGTATTAACAACTAATTTAGAAAGAGCAAAAGATTAGTTAGCTTGGCATAAGCATACCTTGTTACTTGTTAATCATCAAATGTTAATGCACTATTTATGTGAACGTTTAATGATTTGATACGAACAGAATCAGCCAAAGTCCTCGGCTTAATAAGGGGTGTTTAGTGTTTACCAGAAATAGTGGTAGAACACGTTTCACACAAAGCTTTATTGTTAACAACCCCATGAATGTAATAGCTGGTTACTGTGTGGAAGGGCAGAGTGCAGTTGAAATAAACTGAGTTCAGAACATATCTCCTTTATAGATTTGATAACGTTTCATCTAAATATAGTTTATGTATAATCATGGCCCTGGGCTCCTTTGCCATCCTACAGCTCTGAAATTATTGCTGAGGAACTACTAGACAGTAATAGAATTGTTTGCAGGCCCCCAAATTGAAAACATCTTTACCGAGGCCATGTTCCATGGAGTGAGCAGTGTATTTTTAACTATTCATTGACTTTTTTTTTTTTTTACACTGTTAGTGTTTGTAGCATTTATATCACTCCTCTGTAACAGAGAGAGTATGATTGCTATATGTGCGTGTTATTGTCCCTTTGGCCTGAAGCCAACCTTGCCAGGCCTGGATGTTCATTAGCTGGTTCATCCCAGTGTGATTAGACATAGAAAGAACGTGGACGAGGGGTGGGAGGTGCGGATCCTTTAGGTGCCACAACCATTTCCATTTTCAGTGTATTCAAGGACGTTAGCCTGGGCCAATTACTACCAATTTTTCAATAAAATGGCTTGGTGATGTGGATTTACACAATGTCTCGAGATAACAAACCCTTTTATGTATTTTCGCTCAATAATCCTCATAAACTACATGAGAATTAGCCAGGCACTTCCCTGATAAATAAATTGAAAAATGATAGACACAGGAAGACTAAATCATTTATCCAGCGTTTCCAGGGTCAGAAACTGATGAAAGGCCCTAAGTGGAAGCTATGACCTGGATTCTAGTTCTAATTCCAGTGTTACCCACAAAAACCACATAACCCCTAATATCATGACCAAGCTACTTTGGATACTTTAATACTACCGTGGTGTGGCACTATTTCAGTGTTTACCCTTGTGTCTTGGTCAGGTTCCAAGTTTAATTATTTCTCTGCCTACCTAAATGTCTTCCCCTGTTTTAGATGGGTAAGTTATTCTCGCCTTCTAAACCCTGCCTTCCAGCGTCAATGGCCCTTAAAACTGCAGCATGCCTGTTCAAAGGTAGCCCCCTGTCAGTGGTTAGGGTATGAATACACTGAATTGCTGTGGGAACATTTAATGAATGAGTATTTGTAAGATGTTTTAAATTTTCCAACATTTTTCCCTCCTTTATTTAAGAGCCATACTGTTATTATGATTTTTAGAGGAAAAGGCAGTTAGAAAATTCATGTTTTGGGTTTAGTTTTTTTTAGAGCTCCTTCTCCAGTGTGGTTTCAGGCATTTTCCACTTTCTATAGCTCAGAAATTTCAGATAATGTAGTGTGAATCTTTACATTTTGTATATTAATCCACTTACTTTCCCATCGACTCACTTTATAGTTCTAGAGATTTATTAAGAATGAAGTTATCTTGGCCCTGAGATGTTAATTAAAATTATTACTGAAGAGAGCAAACATTTTAAGCTTATTATATAGTTTAGGTATTTTAATTTTAAAGATACATTCAAGATGAAATTATTTTGGCCCTGAGTTGTATAATAAAAATTATACCCAATGGAGCAAACTTTAATATATTTAAAGAACTACATTTCAGAGAAATATGAATACTAACACTAAATTCTTACATTAAATGTTGGCTCTTGGCCCTGTCTAAGCAATAGGGTAAAATAATGTGAAAACCTTGAAGGAAGTTTGCCATCTTGGGACATTAAGTATTTTTAGGTAAATTTGAATTTCCAGGTTAGAAAAGCTGAATTTGACATCACCTCAAGGTAGTGGTCATTGAGAGGCTGTTGAGCCCAGATCATGGATTTTCCATTCTTCCCTTAAAATACATAGAAACTTTCACTTGCTAGTGGTCTTAGGACAGCTTATCTGTTCAGCAGTGTTCTGAGGAATAACAAGGAGACATGGTAGACTGACAATCTCATTCTTGACCAGACAGGGAGTCTTTTCATCCAGGCTCTGCTGGTTGTGCCTGAACTGAAGTACTGATCACCGCAGTCCAGAGCTGTGAAACGTAGCTCCCCTCTGTCAGTGCACTGTGCTGCTGGGTACACATCTTACCCACATGAACCTTCTCCCCAAAGCCCACACCTGTGTCCATGAATTTTGTTTCAGTGAAATACCAGAAAGATCTCCAGGTTAATGTGAAAACACTGGTGACACAGGGAAACTGAGGCTGATCAATGCTAGTACATATCCGTAGTCAAAAGAAATGAAATTATTAGTGGACATAGAACACATGAATTGAAAGTGGAAATAATTAACTGTTTAGTTAGAGTAGTGCTTCCCAATCCTCTGGAATTGAGATAAGATTATTTCTTCAAACCTATATGGTCTAATATGTTGCATGCCAGAAAGAAACAAGAGTAACACATTTTAAAAATATTTCTCAAGGGGTCCCTGGGTAAGTCAGTTGAGCGTTAGAGTCTTGATTTCTGCTCAGGTCATAATCCCAAGGTTGAGGAATTGAGCCCCGCATCGGGCTCCTGCTTAGGATTCTTTCTCTTTCCCTCTGCCCCTCTCCCCCAGTTGCATTCGATCGCTCTCTCTAAAAAAATTTTTAAAAATTCACAAAGTCATACTAATGAAATATAACACTGGTGAATATATCACAAAATCAAGAGTTGGAATTAAGAACTTAAAAATTAGCATGTAATGTTAACATACTTAATTATCAATCACTTAATTTTTCAGGTGAAAACTAATACCCAAGGTAGCCAAGTGACTTGTCCAAGATTATGTAACTAAATTAATCCCTTGGTCTCCAGCTCCTAGACCAGTGCTCTTTCCAGATCTACCAAAATCATGCCCAAGGGGATCAGTGACTCCTAAACAATGACAGAGTTCCTTTGTAACCCTGAGGACCAAGTTCATTCTTCCTTGCCTCCTCCACCCAAACACCAGGAAACAAAAAAGGAATACAATGGGAAACCAGAGGCCAGAGTTTGATAAAACTTGTAGGGCTTGATAAAACTTGAACCAAAGAAGAAGGATACTTTCATGAGGATCCAGAATTGTTGACACCAATGCCATCTTCTCAGAAATACTGATTCTTACCAGTGAAGGTGAAACAAAATCTCATCAGGTAAGGTAACCAGGGTATACATTTCAAAACTACCTGTTATGGTTACACTTATAAATAAATAAATAAGAATGAAAATTTATATGTGGACCAAAACAGTATTTGATTTTTTAAATTTATTCTGTATAAATTGAAATAATAGATGTTTTCTCAAAATACAGTTACCCTGAGGACATCAAATTACGTTGCAGATGTTCACATTCTAAACTTCGAATTGCTTATTAGTACTTATGTGTATAAACTACTCCTCATACACGCGTAAACTTTTTTAAAATCCCCTAAACAAAACACTAGATTTACCACATTGCTTACCACTGGTTTCTCTATACCTAATTTTATTATCTATCATGAAAAAGGGAAGACATTTCCGGGACTACTAATGTTCAGATAATGTAAAAGGATTTCTGGAATTGTGCAGGTAGCAATGTCAGCCCACAGAATATCACTGCCAGAGGCTAAATGCTATCACAGCTGCAGCAAACACTAAAACCTGTCAGCAATCGCTTTACTTTTTTATACCAAAACTATACCACAAAGTGGCATAATTCCAAGAGTTATAATGTATGATGAATATTCTTAATTATCAGAATTGTTCTAATTGTGAGATTATTTGTGTTGTTATACCACAACAGAGGCTTTCCAGGATCCCATTTAGAATGTATTACACAGGAGACAAAAACATCATTGAACAGGGGTGGGGGTACCAACAAGAGCGCATTAACTGAGCCCAGAGCAGTTATTCTGATTCGGTGCTTATTGGTAAAGTCTGTCTGAAAATACAGATAAATTAGCCTATCTGCCAACACGAGGCTGTGTGAAAAATGGCTGTCCAAATACCACTTCCTGTTCGCAGCAGCCACGCTATACATGGGGAGTGTGCGGAGAAATATGATAGAGTGTTATCACATCACTACAGGCCGAAACACGGCTCTGTCTGCAAAACAGGAAGGTGTGTGAGGGATAATGTCTGTCTTTAGGCACTATAGTATGTCAAAACCGCAAAGACAATGTGCAGCAAAAGATAGCTTCATCATAACCACTTTTTTATGATTGTCTTCACAGACCGAGATAAACGAAAAGCTGCAAATACAGGAAGAGGCCTTCAATGCACGAATAGAAAAACTGAAAAAGGCCTGAGGACTTAGTGCAAGGAGAGTGATGCTAAACTTCAGAGAAACAAATAAAACCAGCCAGAATAATAGACTCTCCAGAGCAGCAGATATCCTTCCTTTCGTTGGGAGAGGGAAACCAAGCCCCACTTTTTATTATCCTAAGTAATTAGAAAAGTATTGGCCCCCATTTTGCTATCTCCTGTCCCATAACAGCCTCTGAATTTATTGCACTAAGTGTAATAAGAACATTCTGTATACAAGAGTTTGGAGAATTATATATAAAAATACAATTACTTTTACGATACTCCTTTGACATTTTGACTAATAAATGCTATTCATCTTCAGGAAGAATGAAGCCCACTTTTTTTAAATAAGGAAAAATAATAATAATTTTATCCATATTGACCCAATGAACTGCCACATTACTGGAGCCCTGTGAACAGATAACCACATGGCCAAGGATAAAACTTGCTAAACAATAGCAATTAAAATGCATATACTATGGGTTTTTTTCCCCTTAAATCGCTTGGTTTTCTTATTTAAATGTTTCGGTGTGAAACCAATTTTCTGAAATTATATAATGCAGTTTGAAACACTTTAATTTATTCTGTACCGTATTTGTTATTTCTAATCTTGTTACTCTCCCAGGAGAATACATGACCTATATAAAAAGAAGCAATGTATAAATGGTTATTAAAGACCAACCTATATATAGATTGTAAAAATCTTAAATACAAATCAAACTCACAGAGCTCTTAAAATTAACCATTATATTGCAGTAGAATGATTGAAAACATCTCAAGCCTTTAAATACCTTTATGAAAACATAAGTTTAAAAGAAAAATATCCATTTGCCAATTGATTGTTTCAGGTTGGATAAATTAAATTAATTATGAGCTATATCCTTTCCAAATTTCTTAGACTTCAGAGTGTCCTAGAATGGAGAACATTACTAGGAAGGGGAGAGTTCCTTTAAGAAATTCCCAGTTTATACCGGAACCAGAGGTACTTGGTTGAATATGTTCTATCTACATCCTAACTTTGGGCCAGACCTTACCTTCTCTATCAGTATCAGAGGGATTGCCCAAAATGTATTCATCTGAGGTAGAGACAGACCTGACAGCATTTGATAGTTTTCTAACTGTGCTGATCAGTAAAGCCAAGAGTGGTCCTTAAGATAAAGCCATGTTTATTGTTCATCGGTTCCTAGTCTGGAAGGCCTGGAGATACGCTGTGCTTCTTCCTTGAGCTGTCCTTCCCAGCTGAAAACATTGATGGCCACAGGAGATCAGTAGGAGGGCTTGTGAGGCTTGATTTTGCCAAGCAGTCTTTTCTCCAGGGAAAACAGAGGTGAAACTAGAGAAACCACAAATGGAATAAAGGAGCTCCTGGAAATCACCAAGCACAGCTTCAAATGCAATCATTGGCACAGAGTGGACCCGCATTTCTAATAAAGTGCTTATTTTGAACAAGAGTACCAGCAGTCTAAAAGTGAATAAAAAAGTAGGAGTAAGATCCCTTAAAACTACATAGATACTAATAAGCACACCTAAGGCATGCCTTTGGAAAAGACTGGCTTCGCCACTGGCTAGTATGTGACTTTGAACAAACTACACAACCTCTATTTCCTCATCTATTCAATGAGGATGATACTTACTTTTGAGGTGGTTTTAGGGATGCAATAAATTCATATTAAAGGACACTTGCTGTCAGGTTTGGCTTCTGTTCGCCTCTTAGGATACCCGAAAAGGCACAGGCCATCTCTCATACCCACCGCCCAGATGTTTGGTCAGCTCTTTGCCAGAATTCCTGGCCTTCTCTGTCTCTCTATTGGCACCTGTAGACCAGTGTGTCCTCCCCTGGTAACCACTTTGCCACTGTGCCGCCTACATCTTTCATGCTGGAGGACCCCGGAGGTCTCGGTTGTCGCCTAACCCTACCCTCTAATAACAGGAGGAAAAGCAGCCGTGGTAGCAGCAGCTCATTTCAATTAATTTTGAGTTTATAAAGGAATATATACACTCAGTTAAAGACAACAAAAACAGGGGCGCCTGGGTGGCGCAGTCGGTTGAGCGTCCGACTTCAGCCAGGTCACGATCTCGCGGTCCGTGAGTTCGAGCCCCGCGTCGGGCTCTGGGCTGATGGCTCGGAGCCTGGAGCCTGCTTCCGATTCTACCCCGTTCTCTCTCTGCCCCTCCCCCGTTCTCTCTCTGCCCCTCCCCCGTTCATGCTCTGTCTCTCTCTGTCCCAAAAATAAAAATAAACTTAAAAAAAAAAAAAAAAGACAACAAAAACGAAGTGCAGACAATGAAAAATAAATTTCACCCAAGCTGGGCACCCTCATTTCTCTCCCCACAAGCCAACTGCAGCTTCCAGTAAATTCTTAGAGAAGTATTTTTAACCCATTTAAACACTGGATGCTTGTAGAGAGTGCTCTTTTTTAAAAAACGTAATTTGCACTGTTGTTTACTTTGGTCTTTTCATCAAATAATATATTTTGGAGATAATTCTACATTTTAATGACCATATAATATTTCATTTTATCAATTTCATAACTTTTAAACTAGTCCTATTGATGAACTTTTTATTGTTTCCAGTAATTTACTATCACAATGCTACATTGCCATTTTTATAAACACATGTGATTGTATGGTTCCTAGGAAAGGAAGTTTCTAGGTCAAATTTAGTGCCTTTAAAAGATATTTCACCAACGGTGTATGAGAATGCCTATCTCTCTCTGCATTGTTACTGACAACATGCATTGGCCAATTTCTTATCTTTGGTATTCTGATAGGTAGCACATAATGTCACACTGTTGTGTTAATTTGCTTTTATCTTTTTACTCTACACAAATTGAGCAACATTGGTATGTTTATAGGCAAATGTGTGTGTGTGTGCCTTTGCGTGTGTCTGTGTGTGTGTCTGTGTGTTTATCCTCCTAATAAACCTAGGACAGAGAAAGATAGGTATTATTGGCCTCATTATATAGTTAGAGAGTCTGAAGCTTAAAGAGATTATTAACTTGAACCAACTTGTACAATTACTACTTGATGGATGAGGGCTTCAAACCCAGGCCTGATCTATTTTATAGATGAGGAAGCTGAAACTCAGAAAATTTTTAAGTACTGTTCCCATGATCACACGACCAGTAAGTGGTAGAAACAGGTTTTGAACTTAGGCCTGTATGATCACAAACCCCACATTCTTCACCTTTATCTTCATTGAGCTCTCATTGCCAACATGAAACTGTGAAAAGTAAACACTGGACTTTCTTTTATTAGTTATTAGTTATAATAAAAGAACAAACTTGGGGTGCCTGGTTGACTCAGTCGGTTAAGCAACTGACTTTGGCTCAGGTCATGATTTCATGGTCTGTGGGTTCGAGCCCCACATCAGGCTTTGTGGCTGATAGCTGGGAGTCTGGAGCCTGTTTTGGATTCTGGGTCTCCCTCTCTCTCTCTGCCCCTCCCCCATTCACACTCTGTCTCTCTCAAAAATAAACATTAAAATTTTTTTAAAAAAGAACAAACTCATCTTATCGTTAGCATATTAAGTATTTAGGAGAGTTATGCAAGAATGAAATGTACAACTCAGCTGTGTTCATTCATTTATTCATTATCATTCACTCATTCATTCATTATCCAGTATATAGCCACTGAGTACCTACTATATCCCTGGGCATTTAGTAGTGAGCCAAACAGACTTGGTCTCTGCCCTGATAATCTATAGGGGAAACAGATACTAACTGTGATAAAGACAAACTTTGGGGAATTATGAGAGTATTGAACAAAGGAGTTTATCTAGTCTGGGAGGTCGGGAATGTGTCCCATGGGTTTTTACATTTGGGGACTGAGCAGTACATAGAATTAACTAGACAGAAGAAGGTGAAGGAAGAGGAATTTCAGGCAGAGAAGTATGTACAAAGTCCCTGGGACACAAGGAGAGGCTGAACAATTTAGCCATAGTCAGAGCTCTCCCAGGGTCCCGTAGACCACATTACAGAATTTCATTTTTAAACTAACAGCAATGGAAACTTGTTGATAAGTTTTAAGTAGAAATTGACACCAGATTAGTATTTTTTAAAAAGGTCATCTCCCTGGTGCTAGGACTTCTATCCATGGAGACAAGGAAGATAGTATTTTCATAGAAGGATTCCTACTGCTAATGATGCTAACCTCCACTTCTTAGCAATTCCTATGAGTGGGAGAAGTAAAGAAAAATTTTAACTTTTTTAAGTCTCAGGGTTCACTGACTCTAAGCAGTCTTTGGCACAGAGGCAGCCTTTTGAAGAGCCAATTAAAAACCAATACCAACCTATTACTTAGACAAGCAGCAACCTTTCTCTTACCATCCACAGGAAGATATCTTTCTTCCATCTGCAGGAATAATTTGAGGCACTTTTTTCCTCACCCCCATGATAAGTTTCAAAGAGAAAATATATTCATTATGTTATGAACAGCCACAGACTGCCACAATTTCAGGTATTTGCAGGCATTGTTGCGCCTAAATATAGCTGTGGAGTCATTTTTCCAAAATCCGAATATAAAGCCCCTATTTCTATCCTCCATTTGATTGGAACCATTCAACCATCCTGGTAGATAATAAGTTTGCATGTTCTTAGATTGCATTTCATTATGCTTCAGTTCCCCTAGAGAGTAAACGTGCTCCTTTTCCCAACAATTGTAGAGGAGAAATACTTCTGACATCTCAAATTTCAGAGAGCCTCAGGAAGACGTCCCTCTTCTGGACATCAAAGTCTTTTTTTTTCCCCTTGGACACTGATTTGTTAAATAAGAGAAGTCAGTACTCCTTCGTGGCAGCCAAAATACCTATTAATGTAAGTTTCCCAAGCAAAAAGGAATCTAAATCAAAATAATACCATCTTGTTGGAATTCAAATTCCAAAACAAAGAAAGAATACTAAAAATCTCTTTTGTTTTTAGGATCACTCCCTTTTTCATGGAAGCACCAGCTGTGGAGATTGGCTTATCTCGTTTCTTGGTCAGAGCCACCAAAGAGTTTTGTGTTATTTTACTTAATTTTTAGCTTCAGAGAATGTTCACTGCAGATGTCTCCAATGGTCATTTGATGTTTATTTCTTCTTCTTTTTTTTTTTAAGTTTATTGATTTATTTTCAGAGAGAGACAGAGACAGAAACAGAGAGAAGGAGATAGAGAAAATCCCAAGGAGGCTCTACACTGTCAGCGTGGAAACTGACACAGGTCTTGAACCTGCAAACTATGAGATTATGACCTGAGCTGAAACCAACAACCAGATACTTATGCAACTGAGCCACCCAGGTGCCCCAGTGTCTTCCTTTTATTTTTTATTTTTTTTAATTTTTTTTTTCAATGTTTATTTATTTTTGGGACAGAGAGAGACAGAGCATGAACGGGGGAGGGGCAGAGAGAGAGGGAGACACAGAATCGGAAACAGGCTCCAGGCTCCGAGCCATCAGCCCAGAGCCTGACGCGGGGCTTGAACTCACGGACCGCGAGATCGTGACCTGGCTGAAGTCGGACGCTTAACCGACTGCGCCACCCAGGCACCCCTTTCCTTTTAATATATTCAAGGCACTTTCTAGGTAGGACAAATGTAGTAAGATAGATACGGTCCTTGACTTCCAGGAGTTCATAGAATTGATAAAGTTTATAATCTAGAAGCAGATGATACACAAGTGAACAAATAAGAGGATCTTAGATAAAAATAAATGATGGTAATGATTAATACAAAGCCATGGGATAGAAGGTTCTGGGATATGTGAGAGGTACCTTACCTGGGGTGCTCTGAGAACTCTGATTGGATGGGGTGACCTTCAAGCTGAAACCAGGGTAGGAAAAGAAACCAGCGATGGGCCACGCCATGGAACATTTTTTCCAGACAGCGAAGATGGCAAGTAAGGTGATATTGCCAAGTAGAACTTCTGATCACACAAAGCAGCTCTCAGAGGAGATGTGTATACCCAGGTCACACTTTTGATAAGTAACCTGGCTGGTTTGCAACCTTCGACCTCACATTCCTAATCCAGTACCTTCTCCACCCCATCATGTTGCCATGGTCATATTGCCTTATCTAAAAATATATATGCATAATCATAGCCACAAAATGCTTATTAGAATATCCCCAAATCCAAATAAGCCCACCTACTTAAAAGAATCTTGGTCCAGATCTCCCTTGCAGAAGAATTACAAATAAATTATGTAGATACTCTACTCCAAAAGAGGAGGACCGTAACTGCCATCATTATATGTGGGCTGTACATAGTGACTTCTTTCCAAAGAATACAATATGGAAAGAGTACCTTACAGTTAAGAAACCTGGCAAATGCTACTTCTTCAGTATGATTAATATCAACATCAATAGTCATAAATCATGTTGATGGCATATACACTTCTCCCCAAAATGCATAACCCTAGACTAATCATGAGAAGAACATCAGACAAAGTCCAATAGAAGAGCATCCTACAACATACCTGATCAGTACCACACAAAACCATCAAGGTCATCAAAAATGAGGAAAGTGTGAGAAAATGTCAATAGCCAAAGGGAGCTTAAAGACACATGACAAGTAATGAAATGTAGAATCATGGATGCGATTCTGGAACAGAAAAAGGAAATGCAAAGACATATGAAGATGAACTTTACTTAATAAAATATATCAATATTGGTTCATTAACTGTACCAAATGTACCATACTAATGTAAGACAAGTAATAACAGTAATAATTAGTAATAATAGGAGAAACTGTGGGGAGGCAGGGGAACAGTATGTGGGAAGTGTCTCTCCTGTCTACTCAGTTTTTCTGTATATCTAAAACTGTTCTTAAAAATTATCTATTAATTTAGAAGAATCTATGTCAAAACAAAACAAAATTAATTAGAAGGAAAGATGCCCCCAGTCAGATTTCACCACTCGTGTAGTGACATCCCCTTTCTAGTGACACATGAAAAATCAGATAGAGCCATCTTGCAAACTAGGAGGAAAAAGAAATGCTCATAAAGGTCCCATTTTTAAGAGAAACTACAAGCATCATCAGTCTTGCCTCACCTTACCTTCTCAGTTCCATGGTAGATGTTGAAACATTCTAAAGACGTGCATGACTCATAAAAACAAGGGTATATTGGTTCCTTTTAAGTACCCAACTCCACAATATAACATGATAATATGGTCTATCAGCCAACCTTAAATAAAGAGATCAACCATTAATAAGATGGCTCCAGTCTCTCAAGCTGTTCTCAGGCAAATTTCCTCTAGATCCTACTAAGACTTCTCTCAATGAGCATTCCTTGTCTTATATAATATGGGTTTAATATGGAAATTGCTATTTTTAAATAGATAAAAGGAGAGAAGATAGATGATAGATAGATGATATAGGTAAGTGATAACCAACAACTTGAAATCAGGCATGGAAAATGATCTTCTGCCATTCTATCACACACACACACACACAAAAAAAAGGGAGGGGGGTAAAATAGCTTGGATATTCATCCTTTTTATTGAATATCAATCTCAAAATCAAAAAAGTGGAAAAAAACCTGTTCTTACACCAATGAAATATCATTCATTGTCAATACATGACCTTCATAAAACCAAGTTTTAAATTCAACCAAAATGAAAGTAACAGTGCTCATCTTCCAACCCCCTACAGAAGCTAATCTTACAACTATCAACAAAATGTTTGTGGATTTTATTTACTTACCTTTTTCTGTATAATAACTAATACTATTATTTTTCATTAACCCTCTCCAATCTTCTTTTCAGTTGTTATTGGACTTTATGGATTAGCGTAAAGTTTGCACTGAAACTCAAAATGAAACAATTAGTGTTCTCACTCTACCTTGCCAGACCCAGAACTTGCTACATCTGCTTAGGAAATGTAACTGAGTGATTGAACAAACTTCATGACCCACAGGATTCAATTTTCAAATTGTAGGACCATAGGATCATGGTGCTGAAGGTCTTAAACATCATCTAATTCAACCCTTTCACAATGAAGAAACTGAGGCCCTGAAAAGGGAAGACTTTGTGATCACACAGTTAATTTGTGGCAGGGCCAAAAGTAGAATATAGATCTTCATTCATTCATTCATTCATTTATTCAAACATACTTATGTTCAACACATGTTTATTAAGTATCTTCTGTGGGTAAGAATCTATGCTAAAAGAGACATAATTGCTGACTTCATGCAGTTTATAGTCTATTGGGAGAAGACTAGATTTTAATCAGTCACACAGGCAAAAAGCAAAAGAGTAATGGGTGCTTGGGGGGAAAAAAAAAGATACACTCTTCTACAGTGAGAACTTATTTAGAGGATTTTGACCAAATCTAGAAAGGTTCCACTGGGAGAGTCACATTTAAAGGATCAATAGGCACTAATGAGGCAAAGAGGGGAGAAAAGGGTTTTCAGGCCAAGGAGACAGCCAGTGTGAAAGTCCCTGAGAAAAGGGAACACGGGAAGCAGAGAATGTGAAAAGGGGACCATGTGGCAGGAGCCTCATAGTGAGAAGGAATATCATGCAAAATTGAAAATGCTTAGGTAAGAGGAGATTAGATGCAAAGCCTTGTATGTCAGGATAGTTTTGTCTTTTTCGGAAATACAATGAGGAGTTATTGAAAGGTCTTAAGAGATATGGGGCTTGTTGATGAAGGACAAGCACATTTGCACTGCGCACAGATGATTCTAATCGCAGTGGGGAGAGTGGAAAAGAGCCTAGAGAGGGTGGGATCACTCAGGAGACTCTTCCAGCCTACTGCTCTGTCTGTAACATCACATGCATGTCAGAAGCTGTCCACCAAAAACTGTTCTCCTAGAATGATGGGACTCCATTTCCCAGGTCACGTGGCAGTTGGGTGTGGCCATGTAACTAAACTCCAGCCCGTGAAATGTGAACAGAAGGGAAAGGCGCTACCTGAAGGGTATTGCTCAAGACCAGACAACTCCTCCCCCTGCTCTCTCTTCCGCCTTTCTGCTGGATGGCAGTGAGGAGAGTGACAATTTGAAGGTGATAGAGCAACTATCTGCCTAGGTTTCTAAGTGACCATGCGGCAGGAGACACTTTCCCACCTGGATCACAAGTCCAGACTGTCTTATGAGGGAGAAATAAACTTCCCTTCCTTAGAGTGACTTCATTCCTGGGTCTATCTGCTATAGCAATTTAGCGTGCCCTAATTAACTCCATGAATATGTCTGTGTTTATGCATATGTAATATGTCTCACATGGGTCAATGTCTATAAACTGGGAAAACAACTAGCAAATTCATTAACTAGGGACCTACCTATAGTTTTATTACATAAAGTAATTATTTCTTAGTTTATATAAGCCCACGGCCCCTTCCTAGACTGACAGTCTATGAAATAATTGACTAAGCCTCACAAGTGTGATGAATTGCACACTCAGGAATTTCCCATGAGAGGACACACCTTAAATACTTTCTACTTTAAGAGAGGCCTGTGAAGTTTTAAATGTCTATGGTTAGCTGGGGATTACTCTAATATAATAAGAAAAGTATAAATAAGACTCTAAATTATTAATTTGCTAGTAGTTTTTCCTTTCAACCCAGGTTATTTCCGGAGCTGAAGTACTCTTTAATTCACTAAAAATTATTTACTAAATACCTCTACAGGAACTTGGCTAAGTCCCTTATTAGAGGAAGTATTGATATGTTGGGTGCTGTCGATATTAACCATATTTATTTCTAAAAATGAACATGTGTTTCTGAAATATTCTGGTTTGGATAGTAGATGGGTTAAAATAAAAGACACACGCAGATTGTAGACAAAGTTGAGACTATAAAATTGAGATTCTGGGGCACCTGGGTGGCTCAGTCGGTTAAGTGTCCAACTTCGACTCAGGTCATGATCTTGCAGGTTGTGAGTTCGAGCCCTTCATCGGGCTCTGTGTTGAGAGCTCAGAGCCTGGAACCTGTTTCGGATTCTGTGTCTAACCTCTCTCTCTGCCCCTCCCCACTCACACTGCCTCTCTCTCTTTCTGTCTCTCTCTCTCTCTCTCTCAAAACTAATTGAACATTTTTTTTTTAATTGAGCGTCTGTCAGAGAGAAAAGCAAGAATGGCCATCAGGTAGGCAACCACACATCTGCCCCATCCACAACATTTCATGCTTCGGAATATCCTACTGTTCTCAGAATTCTCAAATTCCAAATTTAGAGAGAGCAATAGATGGATGACAGGGAGAGAGAGAGAGAGAAAGAGAGAGAGAGGTGGGGGGGGGAGAAAAAAATCTTGTCCTTTCCAAAGATTACGCTACTGGTGCTGATTGTTACCTCTTATGGGTAGATGTGGTTTTTTAAATGTTTGCCATGGAAGAAGCTACCTGCATTCCAACATGTCTATGAATAATAGCTAGAAATTTTTGAAACCAAACCTTTTCAGCTCTTAAGGTGCTAGATTCATATTGAATTATTATTACCATTTCCTTTCTGCTGAAATTTTGATGACATGGCCATCATTCATTCAACCAAGTGTGGCTATTTCAGATTCAGTTAAGTGTCTTTATTCAAGGTGTCCTCATAGGCTCCTTTATTTGTTAGAACTATTTCAAAATGAATAGCCAGATGAATCATGAGAGCATTGCAAAGCAAAACTCATGTGTCAGGGCTAAACTGAGGAAACAAAACAAACAAAAAGATGAGGCAATTACAGACTTGGGGAATTCTTTATGATACAATATTGAATGAAAAAAAAAGAAAAATCTATCATTTAATATGAAATGTGTTTTCTGCAGAAAATTTGATAGGCAAAGAAAAAGCTTTCAAACAAAATGGAGGTTATCTCTTGGTGGTGAGAGTACTGGTGATGATTAAAATGTTTGCTGTATTTCCTATACACTTTAATTAACATGTTTTTAACTAATGAGAAATAAACACTGCTTCTAACAGGTTGATGCTATACACTAGCCTGCATTGTCACTGCCCTTTTGCCAGCTTCTGGACCAAGCTGTTGGAAGCTTGGGTATCTTCCCTGTGCTATCTGGGAAACCATTAGAAAGCAGCAGGTACCGTTTGGATAAGGGGAAGCACAAAGAACCACCCAATGGCTACTGTTCTCAAAAAGCAATAGACACATTGCCCTTCTAGTCCTGAGACCACTTCTAGAGCTGGATTCCACAGAGGGTTCTGTCAGGAGAAACCGCATAATGGTGGGTATGTCACATTACCCTGCTGTGCCTCGGGTTTATTGTTTATAAAATGATTGACAGTTGGTAAAAGGAGGTGACACGGAAAAGCCTTTTCCTAAAACTTTCAGATTTTCAAAACCTAGAAACTAGTCTTAAAGGAACACAGCATGTTAAAGAAAGTCTCAAATTGGCTTAAAATTGAAAGACCAGATGTATTCTCATTTAAGCCAAGAATGAGACAAGGGGAGTAAGTAATGGAGTAACTGTATGAATACCTGTCTAATATCTGTCTCCCAGTCCAGGCTATAGCTAGCTCTAGGAGGGCAGGGACTGTGCTCTGTCTCCAACGTCTAGCATAGTGCCTGGCAAAGTAGGTACTTCATAAATATTTTGCAGAAAGGAGAGCAGAAAGCAAGCAGACTGACTGGCTGGCTGGCTCTTTTCACCACTGGCACTGGAGCTTTTCCTACCACTACGATAAAACATCATAGAGAAACTAAAAGTGTAATTAACACAAAGCTAAAATTACTATTGTTTTCAGATCATAAGATTATCTACATTGAAAGCCCATGAAACCCCATTCTAAAAAAAAAAAAAAAAAAAGAAATCAGCTAAAAATAAATATTGATTTTTCCATAAATTAACAACGATTACAAAATATAATGGGAAAAAAAAGTCTCTTACAGTAGTGACGCACATACCAAATACTTATGGTGAAAATAGGACATGTAAGGGACCTGTCTGAAGAAAAATATAAAACTCCCCTACAGGGCCTTTTTGCTAGATACAATGTTTAAATATAGTAAAGATGTCTTTTCAAATGTAATTCCAGGGAAAAATCTCAGGGTTTGTAATTGCCAATGCTAGTCTGAGATCAACATGAATGCTGAAAGAATAGAAAGGGCAAGGGCTTTCCAACTTAAAAACATTACAAAGGTAAAATATTTTAAAGTATGGTGTTAGTGAAAAAATAGCCGCCAAATTAGTGAAACAGATTAGAGAACCCTAAAATGGCCTTCACACCAAGAATTTGTTTTACAGCAAAATTTACTTGGGTGGCTGAGATGATGAATCTGGAGTCCCTCAGTCCTGAGATCCATTCCTAGACCTGTGCCCCCTGCAGATAAAATCAGTGTCAACTGTCTAAGTCTCTGTTCACTCATCTATACAATAGGGATAAAAATAACTCTAGTTTCAAGAGAGATGGGAAAATAAAGAAATCTACAAGAAATGATGCCGGGAGGATAAACTGAGAAAAAAATGTTTATTTGTTACATACCCACGTTCTATTTGTTACATTTTACCAAGCATATCAATAGGTTAAAGCATTCAATGCAAATGCAAATGTTAAAACTACAGAACAGCTAGAAGAAAGAGTAAATGATTCTTTTCCTAATCTTGTGATGGGAAAAGCTTTAACAAATAAAAGCAATGAAACAACATCACAAAGAAAGGCAAAAAGGATAATTTTAACTACAGAAAAATTTTGAAGTGCTCCATGTGAAAGAAAATTCACCATAAGTTAAAAGAAAAAGAAAAAGAAAAAAAAAAGAGAAAAACGCTTTCAGCAAGATGTATGACAGATATGGAATTAATAACTTTAATATATAAATAGCTCTTTAAAATCAATACAAAGAATGCTAACAATTCAATAGAAAAATTTCAAAGGATCTGAACAACAGATTCACAAATGAAAGAATTAAAGAATAAATACAAATCGTCAGAATAATGAAAAAGTGTGTAACTTCATCAATTCTAGAATTTCCAAGGGCTATATATTTGATGTATTTAAAGTCAAAGAAATCAATAAAGGGAAATGCAGAAATGAAAGTATTTTGTGTGCTATTATGCCACAAATTGTCTAAAAGTGACTCAAATAGCACTGTGCAACTCCCATTTAACCCTGACGTGTTAAGATGTACTTCAAAAATTTTGCTGAGATATTAGAACTCCTTTTTGGTAACATGCAGTATGCCGTTGACTCACTCTCTCTGCCATATCATGTTATTCTCTACTTTTCGAACACGGCACACATAGCTGTCACACCTGATCATTTCCACGTCATAAATATCAATGTGGATGAGCAAGAACTAAGTGGGTGATGAAAGATCTCTGAGGATACATTGAAGAGATCTTGTTCTGAGTCTTGTGCTCTTACCACTAACTGTGAGCTAGGTCATGGAAGAGGCACATCAGTTGACCAAATGAAAGATGATTAAATCAGTGTTTTCCCTAGTGAGTTCTCAAATTCCTGTACCCAACTCCATCCCTTCTAAATCAGAAGGCAGGACCTAGAAATCGGCATTTTTAACAAGCACCCCAATCAATGCTTTCAAGTCCCTTCTAATGCTCCAAATTAAATATTCTGAAGGGAAAAAAAAATATGCACGCTGAATAACAGTTCCACTCTGTATGTCCAAGAGTGACACCCACCTCAATTCTCAGATTCTTGTTATTTTTGAGTTGGTGTCTCTTTAGGTTTGTTCTCTCAATCCCATGCATCATATTACACTCATCGAAGCTGCCAGTCTTCGAAAGTGCTTTCAGAAGGCACATAAATTCAACCCCGACTCCTTATGATTCAGACATTTAATCACGTCATAAACTTAATGGAATCCAATTTGAATGTAGACACCTCAACAGCTACATTGCATTGAATTCACAGCCTTCATAAAATGTGGGTCTCAAAATGAATCACCAGCCTAATGAAAAGTTCAGGAAAAAATGCTGCCCTCTCATTGGTCACTGTCCTGGGTCTTCAGCCGCCAGGAAAAGGACCGGAGCTGTCAACACAACATTGTAGCCCAGGCAACCAGCCATGCTACTGGGAACTTTTCAACACTTTAAAAAAAATAAATACAAGTTACTATAGAAACTTTCAGATGCTTTCTAGATTGTTTGGACAGCCCATGGCTTATAACAGTAATGATGCCAGGGTTAGACTTCACCTGTCAGTTTAGGACCTCCCATCATTAACAGTCCAGAAATGGGTTGCTTTGGAGGTTCTCCAGACCCTTCCTTGATTGCCACCACAAAGGGTGTCCCTTCAGTGGTGAATGTTCTCTGGGTAAGAAGAAATAGGAGCCCCGGGGTGGCTCAGTTGGTTAAGCGTTGGACTCTTGGTCTTGGCTCAGGTCTTGATCTCAGGGTCATGAGTTCAAGCCCCACACTGGGCTCCATGCTGAGTGTGGATCCTCCTTTAAAAAAAAGAAAGAAAGATGTGCCTGGGTGGCGCAGTTGAGCATCCAACTCTTGATTTCAGCTCAGGTCATGATCCCAGGGCCATGGGATCAGGCCCCATGTCAGGCTCTGTGCTGAGCATGGAGCTGGCTTAAGATTCTTTCCCTCTCCCTCTGCCCCTCTCCCCCACTTGTGTGCTCTCTCTCTCTCTCTCTGTCACTAAAATAAAGAATAAAAACTAAATTTTTTAAAAGAAGAAAGAGATACTATGTTTCTAAGACTCCAACAATTCATGACTTAAACAGGAAATAAAAATACAGCTGGCCCTACAAACACCCAGAAATGGTCTCAATGATTTTTGGCATCCACTAGGTGAAGACATCTGGGTGACCACTTCTGAGCTTTTGATCCAGATGTTTAACCATAGTGGCAACTCAACTTTGCACTGAAGCTGAGTAACGTTTCTATTTACTACAGAGGTATCTGTGTGCACTCCTTTTATTGGGAATGTCTTGTCACATTAGCTTTTCTACCGTGGGTAGGGTGGCTTTGCCTGAAAGAACCTCAGGATCTGCAGAATCACTGAGACCAACCTTCTCAATTTTCTCTTCTTTCTCTTCTTTAAGCTTTTGTTGTCATCACTAAGTGGAAGGGAGACAAAATCCTTTCTTATTTTTTTTTTTTTGAGGACAGGTGATGGAATCTACCCATTCTTAAAAAGTTATAGTTATTTACCTGAAGTAGGAACCTTGTACATAAGGGAAGGAGGCAGGACTCTCAAATGTCTTGTATACTTTTTGAGTCTAATATGCTGAACTGCAAATTTAATCCACTGAAGTGGTTTCATGCAAACACTCCTCTCAAATTCCTTTTGTACAAAATCTTGATGCATAATGTATAGAGTCTGAAAATGGATTAAGCTACATTTGGAGATGGTTTGAATTTTTTTTTAAGCAAGCAAAAACAAGCAGCTTTTTGTTGTTGCCTCATTTAACCCTTCCTGCTCAAGCAATCACACATGGATTGTATCTTCTCAGAGCTGCCTTCTACACAATGTTTCTTGTCTTTTTTTTTTCTGTCAAAAAGTTTGAAATGTAAGAAGTTTTAATTAGAAATTTGAAGAGTGAATTAGACTCATTTCCCTCAGATTTTCCAACTAAAGCAAGCAAATAGAATGGTAAAACCTTCTGATTTACTTCTGGAAGATAATTTAGCAACTGAATAAGCAAATGAGTGGAATCTTACTGAATAAAATGTTTCCTGGTACTCCAGATCTTAATTACCCTGAGGACTGTGGCCATAGATGGAATGCTCGGTCTGCATGTTGTTGGAAGAAGGTGTGGTAAACACTCAGAGACACATTTCTGCCAGTGCCGATCAGGGCCAAAATGGTGGAAAAGGAGACAGCCAGGGGGAATTGCCAAAGCTTTTAAACGAATCACAGATACTTGGCTACAATCCCACAACTTACGTACCAATGAGTCAATACGTTTGTAATGCTCTGCTTCATCATTTGCTTATTTTTACATATCATTTGAATATTATGTAAATTGTACTGAAAAGAGAGTTGCCGCTGGAATGAGGAGATTTTGGCTGAAGCCCTAAGTTGACCCGATATAGTTATGTGACCTTAAACTCACTTGCTCCTTCCAGGTTGTGTTTCATCATCTGTCAAGGAAGGAGAATTACACTCCCCTAGCTACCCACCTGCATCTGGTCCATGGGGAGAGATGGGTGGGAAAGTACTTTGTCAAGTCTCAAGCCTCATAGACATGGCTGAATTCTCTGTTTTGCATTATCTTCTGAGAAAATGGTAGCATCCTTGGCTCTTCTGCCTCATCCTTCTTCATCCAGGTTTCTCCAAAGGGTGAAGAGAACAGGCTGTTCCGAGGGAGACTTGCAGCTGGCACAGCTGGCCATTTCTGGGGAGCCCCACATACTGAGTCCCAACAGGAGCTTTCTCGCTGGCAAGGCTCCACCCACAACATACAAAAATTGGCTTCGGATCAATACAGAGAACCAACACTCCCTGGGGCCCAACATTACCTACGGCCCCCATTCTGAATCCTCACCTGGACCCACCTTGTTTCTGACCTCATGACTAGCCTTTCTGCTATTATTTGCCTCACCTCTCCTGTTTCCTAGATCATTCTAGTTATCCGGTTTGGACCTTTTGATTCTCTTCTCCATCATGATTCAAATGAGTCACTCACATTCCCTTTACCTTGGTCCCAGAACCTTACAACCCCAGCCCCATGAACAAAGAGCAGGTTTTAGAGGCAGGTGTAAAAGCTAGATGTGCCTCCCAAGACAGACAACCTAAGGGTTTCTTCCAGCACTACAGACATCTCCTCTTTTGGAGGTATAGACTTAGAACAATTGGACAATTTCAAATTCTATACAACAGGTACCTTAGGGGAAGGTGACAGAGGAAAAGGGAGAGTTTTTCCCCCAATTCACCTCATCTTCCTACTTTAAATGCTACCACACAGTAGCATATGTGAAAATACAGAGGAATCATATCCTGTTTGTGCCTCTCCATATAGAACTTGATTTGTTGGTTGCAGTGTTGATTGGGAAGGGAAGACTAATTTAAATTCAAATTTATTCTCCATGACTTCACAATAATATGAACTTTACTAAACATTTTTTTTTTAATTTCTACAATGTAGTAAGAGCAAGACCATGCCTGTCTTGTTCATTGGAATATCTCAAGGACCTAGCACACAGAAGGTGTTTAAAAAATATTTGTTGCCTGAATGAATACATAAGAAGAAAAAACAAAGTAATATTTGAAAGATTTCTTATTACCTGATGCTGATAGAGAGTAAAGTTAATGATTTAGAGAACAAGTATGCAGCAGTACTGCTCACTAATACCTTTTAAAATGTGTTGATACTCATAAATCCAAAATAAACGACCTGTAAAATCACTTAAGAAGAAATAATACGCATTTAATCAGGCTTCCAGAGGAAAGTCTCAGGAAAAAGCTGAGAATTTCAAGAATTATTAAATCCCTTCAAATTCAATCACTGGCCGATCACAGACACGCCACATGTCCCTCTGCCTGCAGGGCTGTCCCGTTAGGCAGTCCTGCTCAGACCTTCGTTATAAAACTCCTAAATTACAGCCACCTCCTGGAGCCAGAGGGAAAGGCTTTGGATCAGCTGCAAAGGGTAAGTCCCCTTACATGTCTACCCAGCACGTGTTTCCACCTTCCACAGAGGGATCTGAAGTAAAGGGGGAGAAATTGAACACATCACCCACCCCCTAAAGCCAGCATCTTCAAAGTCTTACACACGGCTTTAGCTTCAAGTCAAAGGGTTCTTCCTCTGGCAAATAAAATTCAAAATACTGTGAAATGCCAGTCTGTGCCTCTGCTTTATAATCCTGTTGAAGTTTTTGGAATTTAACAGTGTTCTGGTACCTTCCATTCCATCCTGGATTTTACCTCTTAGTCTGCTAATGAGAGTTACTTTACCTTTCCCAGAGTTTGATTAAGGTCCTGAGGGTGGTAGTAAAATGGATCCATCTTTTTGTTACAAACTCAATTAGCAGAAGTTGGAATTGCTCTCTTCAACAAAGTTAAATAAATTGTTAATGAGAAATTTACCTTCACTTGATTCGTTAGTTGCCTTATTAGCTTGGAGTCAACACTATTAAAGGAGAAGATGTTTATTAAAGCTTAAGGTGTTTGCTGGATTGAATGTTAAAAAGAAGATGGCGGGCTAGCACTACTGACTGCCTGCTTCCAAAACCCGGAGGGATTTCCATGATCCATTCAAAATGAGTAACCCTGAGCTTTCATTTGGGATCTCCTCATCAGGGAAACAGATTTACCTGGTAGGTAAAAAAGTGCCGCACACTCCTGGGTAACATCCAAAGCTTCTCTTTTCAACCACTGTGGTGGTTTTCTTTTTTTTTTTTAATATGAAATTTATTGTCGAATTGGTTTCTGTGGTGGTTTTCTAAGTCAAATAGACATAGACCTGAAGGGAGGCCACTCAGCTGCAGGTGAATCTGAATACCTTGCCTCCCCTCGTAAGGAAGGAACCAAAACATATTGGAGGAGGTCCTTGAGGGGACTTGACCACCAGCCTACCTGTGAACTGGACCCCGACAATCAGGGGCTCCCCACCACCTCCCCTGTCCTTGGAACAAAGATTCTACCCATTGTTCCCACACTGGGAGCCAGTTTCAGGGAAGTAGCCTTGAGAGAACAATATGTTGTTGAGACCATCTGGGCAGTATACATGACTGAGCCCAGTTAAGACCACTATTTTAACTTTTAAAGATTCTGGCAGGAGGGTACAGACATCTACTCATTTTGCAGTTTCCCAAGACAAGCCTCATATGGAAGTTCCCTTGTTTCCTAAATATTCCACCTATCCATCTGGAGTGGTTTGCCTCCTTCTTGGGTCTCTCTTTGCCCTCCTTATATGGGAACCAGTTTTCAAGCCAACACCCCACCGTAAATGTCAAGGGCATAGGAGAAGGAGGCTATTTACTCAAATAAGTTTATAAGCAGATCTTAAAACCACCTATCCAAAGAAAACCATAATGTCTCCCCGATACTGCATTTACTGATAACTGGGACTAGGTCTAGGCATAGTTGTGAGGTCAGTCAAAATTGTTTCCAGTCCTGGGGTGCCTGGGTGGCTCAGTCAGTTAAGCATCTGACTCTTGATTTCGGCTCAGGTCATGATCTCACAGGGCTCTGCACGCTGACCATGTGGAGCCTGGTTGAGATTCTCCCTCTCCTCTCTCTCTCTCTCTCTCTCTCTCTCTCTCTCTCCTCCTCCTCCTCCTCCACTTGTGCTCTCTCTTTCTCAAAATAAATAAATAAATAGCAAAAAACTTCTCCATTTCTCTCTCAAAAAAGCTTCCCTGCATTCCCACCATATAGCTCCTGTGGTAGAATCTCCAGGCTGGTTCACTCTAGTCCATCTGTACCCCTTCATTGACATTGTATGGCCCTGCAGAGGCTGACAGGCTAAGTGGTATCATTTCCCAGAGTGCTCTACAGTTTGGGTTCCACATGGGACCTAGCTTCAGCCGAGACACTCCTCCAGGAAATGTGGAAGTAGACTTTGAGTTGGGAGCTACACTAGCCAGCAAGTGTAGAGACAGGTGGGAACTCTAACAGATTCTCCAGGGTCCAACCCCTAGCACCGTGGCTACTGAGAGGCCAGCAAAGGGCATGTGTTTTGCTGGTGTGGGCTGGAATAGACACAGTGAGGTACAGTAGTCAGCAGTTGTGGGGATGACTTTCTAGATCGTGGCAGAGAGAGCAGCTCCTCTCTGGGCAGGTTCTGGGGTGTTGATCTAGGGTGTGATTCCTGGACATCTGGCTGAAAGATTTCTCCTCCAGCTCTTCTAGGGGTTTTTGTAAACTCTTGATTCTGTCCATTAACTCCATTTCTGCTAAAAATAGCTAGACTGGATTCTGTTAACTGCAACTAAACTCTGACAAAGACCCTTCCTTCTTACACAGACAACCAAGTGCCTTATGTTCTCAGATGAAATGAGTTGACAAATTAATTCACAATAAGGTAGTTAATAACTAAAAAAGTAATTTCTCATGGGTACTTGCCTCAACCCAAGCAAAAGGATTCTAATGGTAAATTTCCAAACATGAATGGTTTACAATGCTGATGAGAATGTTTTGTTCCTAGACAGGGAAGCAAAGGGTTTTTAAACTGCAAAGTAGTTGTTGCTAGTTGTTAATGATGATGGGGATGACAATGGTGATGGTGATGTTTAAAAGCGAACCCAATTTGTAAGGTTTACTGGGCTGATGTCCCCAACCCTCCCCACTCCCACTCAATCCTCTAACCAGGGCAGGAAACACCCTGGTCACCACCCAGCTTCTCATCCCTCGCTGCAGATATGTCAGAGAGAGAGCTCTATGAAGTCATGACCATCCCTGAAAAGAGAAAACTTGCATCATAAGAGGATGAACAAGAATCTCTCTGAAAGTCAATAACATACTCTCAGAGAGAAGACAAAGAAATGGGCAGGTGAAGAACGGGCAGTTGGAGGGAAAGATGATCAATAAAGTTCATCTGCACAGCCAGAGATGCTCTTGAAGCAGCCACTCTGTGGAGGCGCTACCCCAATACTTGTGGAGCTCACAATTGGGAAAATAGGAATTGCCATTTCCCAATCACCTTCTGTGTGACGGACTTTTCTCCATTAATTTCATTCACTCGACAAACACTTAGTGGTTTTCCTTTTATTGTAGACACTGATGAACAAACTCCATTTCCTAATCCTTTACAGGGGGAACCAGATAGGACACCAGTACTCACACAGAATTTTCTCAACTGTAATTGGGGAAAGTGCTACAAAGGAAAAACCATAGCACCCTATCTGATGGGGGAAGGGGGTTAGCATAACTAGGTCTCAGGTTCTGTGGAATACTTCCCAGAAGAAAAGCCAGTCCAGTTGAATCTTGGGGGCTGCACACAAGTTAGTCAAGTTGAAGGAACAGCACCAGCAAAGGCCCTCAGGTTGGAGGAAACTTAAGTCAGAGAGGTACATATTATTATCCCCAGTTTACACACGGAGCAATAGGGACGTAGAGATTAGGTAACTCTCTAAGGTTATGTGGGCCGTAGGGCAGTATGACCTCAAAGAGATCCTCCTTACATATAATCCAGCATCCGTGAGAGGTAGAGACAAAAATACCACGCAGGCTTTAAAAACAATTTTCAGGGGACCCTCTCAAGCCTTTCAAGGCCACCCCTCCTCCTGAAGGAGATGAGGACAGATTTTCATTTTCTCACTCTATTGGGCTCAAGATTAAATTAAATGAAAAACCTGCTATTTCAGACGCAAAAGTCCTGGGTGCTTTTCGGGAATGCAACCATCTTCCCGCCTCCCCAGGGCCTTTCATACCATTATGGTGCAGTCCCAAGCTATCAATGATCGTAAAAAAATGGGGCTTTGCGGTAGAGGAAAGAGGCTATTCACGTTGTTCCTGAATTCTATAAAAGAGAGATCTTTTGATCTTTGAAACAGCCAAAAGGGCAGTTTGATCTTCCTCAAACTCATTTATTTTAGATTCTTGCAAATTTCTTTTCTTTAGGTTTACTTCCTTAGAAAACTCAATATTCAATTGAACAGTGACTTTTATATATTGAAATGCAATATTGAATAGCTGAAGCCTAATAAATGCCATCCTGGCTATACAGGATATTTTAAAAGTCATAAAAGGGCCGATTGAGCCTGATCCAGGCAAAGATGACAAAGCGAATTCAATGCTTCTTTTGAAAATGAGTCATGGTCAGAAATACTCACTTTGACCAAAAGCATTTCTTTGAATGCCAGAGGTAAATTTGCTCACTTTCATTTTCTGCCTGGATTTCAAGTCAGCCCTGCAGAACTGAACAAAATCAACTCCGAGAGGCCCTGGCAGCTGTTCCAGATGTAAACGTGAACAGGATCGTGAGGTTGGGCCTATTCCCTTCAATGTCTTATTTTCAAATTATGCAGATGATATTCAGATATGGATGGATCACTCTTTGTATATTTTTTTCAGAGAGGAGTAAATCATTGCTATTTTCTGCTGCTTTAACATTCCCCAGGACCACCCTTCCTTTTACGTAGAAAAAGGATGTTTTATTATCACAAGCCTCCAAATTACTGGCAAAGGGAGAATCTGACATATGTTCCCAGTCGTGGGGGACTCGGGGGAGGACAGACACAACATACTCAATCGATTAGCCAAAAGGAACAGCCTTTGATGTCAGGGAACCTTTCCAAATTTCATTTAAGACTCAAACAATCTGTGGGAAATCAAAGTTCTCAATCAGAACCTCTGCCCCACCTCTCTGGGTGCAGCAGTGGCTGGAGTAACTTTTGTTTTAACTGTTTGTAGATGATGACCCAGTCTGAGGTTGTGTTTGCCCCACGGCCCTTTCAACACTAGGCTCTTTCAGAAGACAGATAGCTTCGTTCTCCATTTTCTTCTTGTCACATGCCCCTTTTGCCTCTTGCATGTGTTTCAGGAAAACCCAGGTTAGCACTGCTGAAGAGCCGTTGTCTTGCAGGACTCCCTCCTAGGTGTGACCTTCAAAGAAAGTCTGATTGTATAAAGTATTACAGGAATGTCTATGTTTTCTCCATTCCCAGTATCAGTAGAAAGGCAGATCTGAATAATCGGGAAAGCAACTGGGACTAGGAGAAGCAGGATGCCCCACGGAGGAGGAATGACAGCCATTTGGAAGGAGGGGAAAGAGAAAAAGGAGGAACCACAGATGCATGGAAGAATCTGTGTCTCACTCTCAGAAATAGCAAAGTCAGGAGGAGGAGCTGAATGTGGTGTCAGTTTAGAGATCACGGTTTAGATTTCGAATAAATTTGATTTTACGTGGTTCTTTGGGTATCAGAGCAGAAATATCAAATCTCAGGCACTGCCTACGAGCCTGGATTACTTCGGTATTTGGAGGCAGATGTTTCTCCTATAAACAAGAACATGAGAAGATTCCAGAAAGAGATTCCTGAACCTTTGCCTGCTGTGCACTGGTTAGATCACATCCAAGATACCGCACCACCTTCAGTGTTGATATTACAATTCTGTTCACCTAAGCACCACCAGCTCCTCATGCTGTCTTCTAAATATAGACCCTAAGTAGCTGGAGTTTCCACAGGAGTGGTCAAGATGATAAAACACCTGGACAGCAGTTAATACCATAGAGATGTTTAGCCCAATGAAGAATGACTCAGAGAAGTTAAGACAACACTGAAGATCTGTCATGTGAGGAGGGATTTGATGGGCCCTTTTTGTTCTAGAAGAGAGGTTCCGTGGAAGCAATAGGGGGTAGGGAGATAAATCTTCACAATGACAGAAATCCCAAACAATACCTGGCTAAAGTAATGGGTTTCCTATCATCCTTCCTATCCTTTGACACTCCGTCAAAAGCTGGATGTCCTTCACTTGGAAAGAAAGTTGTTGAAGAAAGAACTTTCACATTCCTGGATAATATTGGCACTGTAAGGCACCCTCAGTGTCACATAGTCCAAGTGTCCATGGGGTATAAGAAAATCCTGACAATCCCCCTTAGTATATACTTTCAAGTATACCAACAAGTGTATACTTTCCTTATGGTGTCAGGATTTTAAGAACAGAGCTCCTGGGTGGCTCAGTCAGTTAAGCGTCCAACTTCAGCTCAGGCCATGATCTCACAGTCTGTGAGTTTGAGCCCCTTGTTGGGCTCTGTGCTGACAGCTCAGAGCCTGGAGCCTGCCTCACATTCTGTGTCTCCCTCTCTCTGTCCCTCCCCCACTTGGGCTCTGTCTTTCTCTCAAAAATAAACAAACATTAAAAAAAATTTAATTTTAAAAAAAGGGATTTTAAGAACATTCTTTGGGAGCCAGTTATAAAAGCGGCTTCAGTATCTCAGAGTCTTTTGATTTGAGTTGTTTTCCATCTTGAGACAATCAAAAACAATTCCTGCAAAAGAAAGTCTCTCTTGATCCAACAATCCCATTCTGGGTATATATCCAAAGGAAATAAAGTCAGGATCTTTAAGAGGTATCTACTGTCCCATGTTCACTTCAACATTATTCACAATAACCAAGATATGGAAACAACCTAGCTTCTGTTGACAGATGAATGGATAAAGAAAATGTGATATAGATAAAAGATAGATAGATAGATAGAGATATATATACAACAAAAGATTATTCAACCATAAAAAAAAAAAAGGAAAACCTGTCATTTGTGATAACATGGATGAACCTACAGGACATTATGCTAAGTGACATAGGCCAGACACAGAAAGACAAATATGACCTCACTTATATGTGCAATAAAATAGTTGAACTCATAGAACTCAAGAATCGAATGGTGCAGGGGCTCAGGGGTGGGGGAAATAGGAAAACGTTGATCTAAAGGTACAACTTTCATTTATAAGATGAGTAGGTTCTGGCCATTTAATGTGTACTATGGTGACTAGAGTAAATGATGCTGTATTGAGGGGCACCTAAGTGGCTCAGTCAGTTAAACATCTGACTCTTGATTTCAGCTTAGGTCGTGATCTCATGATTCATGGGATTGAGCCCCACGTTGGGCTCCATGCTGTCAGTGCAGAGTCTGCTTGAGATTCTGTCTCTCTTTCTCCCTTAGCCTCTCCCCCACTCATGCTCTCTCTCCCTCAAAATAAATAAACTAAAAAAAAAAAAAAAAGATGCTGTATAGAATACTTGAAATTTGGTAACAGAGTACATCTTAAGTATTCTCACCACCAAAAAAAAAAAAAAAAAAAAAATGTAACTGAGGTGACAGACGTGTTGATTAGCTTGATTGTGGTAATCATTTCCCAATGCATACACCTATCAAGCTACCACATTGTACACCTTAAATATATACACTTTTATTTGTCAATGATACCTCAGTAAAGCTGGAAAGATATACAAAAAAGTTTCTCTTGGGGATGGGAACTATCCACAGCTTAAAAAACAATGGTGGGTAATTAATGTCCACAACAGAACATGAATTAGAGGCTACGAAGCAGCTCAAAGACAAAATTCGGCACTAAGCTAACTGAATATACATAGACATGCCCACACCTGTTTCTAGGGCTGTTAGTTCTCCAGTAGGCATTTGGGGAAAGGAACTGTGTTTGTTTGTTGTTGTTGTTGTTGTTTTCCTTAGAAGCAAATGGGGGCTTCCCTTCATTTCCTTAGAGAATTTTAAAACAAATTAACAACAACAACAAAACAATACCTAGATATCTAGTCACTCAGAAATAGGTGTCTTACAATCCAAGGCCTAGAACATAAGGTAACATGTTTCAAGAGAAACATAAGATATAAAACAGGTAATTTCATTCAAGGCACGGTAATAAAAATCAAAGACAAAACGGCACCGCCGGCGTCTGAGAACAGGCACGTGCTCGGCATCCAGGCTAACATTGGTTTGAATAACAGTAGTGTGACAAGATTGCCTTTGTCACTCAGTTAGCGCCTCCTGTCTCCTTTTATTCACTTTGCTGCTTTCCGGTTGTAATTTTATCAGGAGATTGAATCAAGCTGTAGACTTCTTATGGAATAACACCCACAGACACTCACCCAAGAGTAGTTTGGACAAAGTTTCCTGTGCCAGGAATAAAAATGTTGGAATTGAAAGAGAAGTAGAACCAAACAGAAATATATAAATGGCAGAGAGGCTGCCCACTTAATTTGAGGGGGGGGAAATGATCAGGCAAGATACTCGATAGCGCAAGAAAAATGGAGGAACCTGGCCTCAAATAAGTAGGACCCACCTTCCTAACGGCATTTTCCCCATTCCGCTGCGAACCTCTGCAGGACGGACCATCTGCCATCTGCTCCAGTGAGAGTGTGTCACCCAATACAATGGGTTTATTGGCCCAGCTGTTTGTTGTACTCATTAATTCGAGGACAAAAGAAAAGAAAAGACCTTCCAACGTAGAAGTCAACACTAATCTCGGTGGCTGCCACCCTTAAATATCCAAAGAACCTGTAGGAAAGCAGGAGAGAAAGCAGCAACGAACTTCCAAAGCAAGAACATAATTTTGCCAAGCACCGTTTGTAAACTAAGCAACAGGGTACAGACTGGGGAAAACGTTCACTGATGATACACCAAAAGTGAGATATTTGCCCCCTGACACCTTTCTCCCCAAACCTTCTATCAGTAAAATGCTATCAAAACAAGCAAGGAAAAATACATTGCTATTTCAATTCCTATTCCAATGCAAAACACAGCTCTCCAAATGTCAGTTTCATCTAGTCTGGCCTTTCCAAGGACGTGCATAGTTAAACCTCAGTGACCTGGAGTGTTTGGAGGAGGGCTATTTAATTGAATTTTCAGGTTAACTGGGGGTGAGGCAGAAAATTTTCTCTTTTGCTTCTGTTAGGAATCAATAGAAGATACTGATGGAATGAAGATGGTTTTGTCTTAGAGTTCTAGAAGCCTCGATCTGTAGACAATTTCTTGGGAAGTCATATGCAAGAAACTCTCACAAAAGAAAATGCCTAATGCCTCCTTGTCAGTTGTCCTTGTGTCCTGAGCTAGCAGGCAGATTTCTCTGATGGAGTCAACTATAGCTCAGGACTTCTGGGTCCTCTCCCTGCCCATCTGTCTAATCCCAAGTCTTATCATTAGGACATCACAGGAAAAAAGGATCTCACCAAGTCCCACATAGAAGTGAGCCCTAAACTTTGCTATTTCTGCCTCAAGAAGGGAGGAAGCTGAACTTTGCTTCTTACTTATAAATATGGTGCACAGAAAAACTGAACTTCACTTAGTGGACAGTTTTATATCTTTTTCTAATTGAAATTTTGTTATATGCAGGGGACAGTTTGCATGTCACTGCTCCATGTCTTTACCAGCTTCAGGGAGTGTAACACTGCCACCATCACTATGATTACCATCATCATAAATGAGACTTTTCTAACACAGTTGGTTACACAATAGACTAGCACATCCATGCTGACTGTAGGGAAATGTAAAAGAAATGGCCAGTTCAAAGGTGAGTGGGAAATGGGGCACAGATCTAAATCAACCAAAACATCCTCCTAAAAACCCTTCAAGGTTCTAAGAAGACAAGCAAAATTAATTTCATTCTAAAGTAAGTATACTTTTAAAAATTAACAGATAGCTAAAAAACTAATGCATTTTTGTTTACATTATAGTGGTCAAATAGAATTTTATGTGATGTATGAATATTTCACATATAATTGCACTTATATACACAATGGATTAGGAATATATATTTCATTTAAAACTTGCGAGTTTAGATTTTTTTTAATTTAATAGGAATTAGATCCCAACCTCATTATTTTAAGAGTTTGCAGTTTGTATCTTGAATTTGGTGACAATGAAAGGTCATTTCTAACATATTTGAAACTGCAGCCTTGTTCAGGAGCACAACTCCCGAACATAACACTTTGAATGGAAAATATGATCGATTATGCAGTAATGGACTCAGTGATCCAGTTTTCAGGAATATGTGTTGGCAAAGAACCAGGACTGAGTCTGTGCCTCCCTGCTTTAGTTACTTATATACCCGTGAATCAGGAATAGAGAGCAGTCAATGAGTATATTGACTAATATGGTAAACACCGTAGGGATCTTCACTGGTGCTTTATCAAAGGCTTCTAGGGAAGAGATGTTTCTATCCTTCCATCCACTGGACCCATTCTATGGGTGGAGTGACCAGAGCACTTAGAGACCAGCGTCCACCGACCATGAGGTCCAAATAGCCTGCAATTCCTTTTGATTCTCTAGCCCCCTAAGGGGACAGAAAGTGGTCTCCAACCTTGTCTGCCCATAGATGGACATGAAACTCTTTCAGATTCAGTTCTGAGACCCTGATTCTATAGGCTCAGAAGCTTTGTGTTACTTTGAAATCACAGAACACCCTCCCAGACCCCCGTGCACTCACTGTCCCACAGTTAAGCCCAGAAGACCAACAGGTAAGGTTTGGGCATGTAGTCAAATCTGTGTAAAACTATTACCATTCCTGGAAGAATAATCCCAGATGTGTACTCAGCTCCAATATGAACCAGGGCACATCAAGCAAGCCTCGAGCTTGACATTAGACTTGGGGAAAATAAGTCCAAACATGCCTGCCTTCTTGGTTCCCAATGAAACACCTAAGACAAATTACACAGATGCAAAACATATATGAAGAAGTGAAAGCATAAGGCAAAAACCACAAAGGAACAAAAAGCACTGATGTCAGTAATAAAAATACCATGGTATTTTTTTTCCGCTGAATCAGTCAGAACTCTATCAGTTGTTGGTGACCTAAATGCAACTCAAATTAGTTGCAACCAAAAAGGGAGTTAATCCATCAGTTCATACATTTAGAAATTCAAGGGATCATGTGTGATGGCTTCATCGATCTCTCCACAGTGATGCACTCAATGATCCCAAAGAACCAGCTGTTCCATGCTTGTTTCTATTGCTTGTAACCTTCAAAGGAAAAAGAGACCTTCTCTCACCTAAGAGTTTCAGCAGAAGTCCCAGGGTTACCAGCTGGAGCTGAGTGCCCATCCCTAAACTTGTCACCTGCACGTGGGGGATGCCATATGCTTATGAGGCCCCACTCCTGGTCCCAAGATGTGGGCAGCCCTACCTTCACAACACTAATAAAAAGTGGGAATTGGGACAGCACCCCAAGGGAAAAGCAGGAAGGTGCACACAGAGTAAGGGGAAAAGGATTTTTTTGTTTCATTTTGTTTTATTTTGACAAACAACAAATAGCCACATTAGCTACCAAGACTCAGATGGTATTATGAAGAATGAACTTGGAAATAGCTAAAAGTCTCTGGACCCTCTGTGGGCCCCCTGTGGCATTTGTTCTTGAGCTCAAGGATCCAAGACTATATCAATGAGAAGACACAATGTGCATCCTTCATTTATTTAACAACTGTTTATTGAGTGCCATCCCAGAGTGAGGTACTGGGGGTACAACGGCCAGCAAGAAATACACATGTGGTAGGAGATGGGGTGGGGAATGAGAATAACAGTGCATGGTCAGGAAGTGTCATTAGGTGACAGACACTATGATAAACTTATATATTTTTAAGGGTGTCATGGGAGCACAAAAGAAGAAATCCTAGCATAGAGTTGGGGGATCATGGAATGCTTCTAGAGGAAGTGAAATCAAAGCTGACATTTGAAAACCGGGTAGGAGTTTGGCTAGTCTGAGGGGGAAGTCGGGTAGTTCAAGCAAAGGAAACAGCACGTGCAACATCCCCAAAACAAGAAAAAGTACAGTGTTGTAAAGGAATAGAAAGACTTACATAAAGCCATATCATTTATTAATATAAATATCCTCAAGGGTGAAAACTGTATCTTACTTAACTCGCTTTGTGATCTCAGACAGGTCATTTGAATCCTCTAGGTCTCCCTCACAAAGTTGTTATAAGGATCGAAAGTAATAATGCATGTGAAATACTTCGTAAATTTTAAACCCTCTACAACGTAAGGCACATGTAGAGAACTAAAAGAAACACACAAAATCATAAAATCCTGAGTAATTAAGAAAAATGGCTCTATATCAGTGGGCTTCTGAAGAAAAACATGCTATAGCTTTATGATGTTGTCTGGTCACTAAGGCTTCCTTTTACTCACTGGAGGGTTTAAACTTTAGTCTATACTGTAGTTATTAGACTTATATCCTATAGTCTGTACACAGTGAAGACTGGGCCACATGTTCTCCTCATCAGCAGCCAGAAATTTAACAAGAGGAAATGGGCAACACGGAAGACTGTACACCCTAAACAAACAATGGAAGTGCTCAAAAAATGTGGGTCCTACACAGTGTTGTAAAAGCATCTTTGGCAGGATAGAGGGATCCTGGGATTTTAAAAGGAAAGGAAGAGAAATTTCGCTTGCTAATGTTCTAAGAGTATAATCAACGAAAAAGATGTACTTGGAAGATATCTGAAAGGGAAAAGAGAAATACAAGGCATGAAATGACTACAGCAGGTCACAGACTATGAATCTATGAGAAGAAGTACAGGAAATGGTTTGGGGACTCGTACTCTCAAAATGTCAACATAAGGTATGTTTAAATTGTAACTTAGGCCAGAGAGTCATGAATAATCAGTTTGTGTTGGAGAATTCTGGAATTATAAACAAAAGGATACAAAGCATGGCCCAAGGTAAATATTGACATGACTGAAGAGGAACTAGAAAAACTTTTAATGAAGCCAAAAATACTGCATCTGGGGAAGATGTTTCACATTCTTATAATAAACACTCGGATACAAGAAGTTTAAGGACGATGGGGAGGAATTATTGTCCAGTAGGTTGAAAAATTGAGTTAGAACAAAGGCTTTTTCCAATTTAAAACAGTAATACTATGAAAACATAAATATTAATTTTTAAAACCGTGTTATTTCTTAAAATAAAGATAATTGTCTCTGCCAAACCCCTATTTGCCCAAAATATGAGAGGATTAGTATTCACATCCTGAGAGAGACACCCAATTTATATTGTGGCAGATGATGTGCTGGGGATTCTTCCTCAACTCCCAGCTGCCCAGGGGCGAGGCGGTCTGGGAAGTCCCTCCTGCCTAGGCACGGGTCCCCCGCCCCCACAGTGACAAACCTCCCCATCAGCTGAAACACATCCCCCATCAAGGAGACTGAGGGAAGGACTGCTCTTATCCCCCAAGTTCACACCTTGCTTCCTTCCAGAGGATGTTCAGGTAGGGTAACCTGAAACTCAGAATAAACAGAAGCCCATTATTGCTGCTTAGTGGGAGCCAGTGTAGGATCTTGTCAGCAGAACAGCACCATGGCAACCAGTTCTTCAAAGCGTTTTTTAAAAATACAAGTCAAATTTCATCTGGAAACATCCCAATTACCCAATTAGACTAAGCTGCAAAGTCTTTTTAGAATAATCTCAGATCATAAGTGAGTGAATAGCTCAAACCCAAACCATTGCTTTCTGATACCCAGAAAATGCAAGTGGTGGGTATTGTATTCTGGTAGAAAGACTGTTCTCTGTTAGCAGGAGGAAGGGGACCAGTCTGCATTTCCACAGGGTTCTCAATGCTAACATAATATATGACTATATCCCATTGGGAGCCATGAGATTCTGGTTTTATTTGTCCCACCTTACGGAATGGAAAACTAAGGAACTGTAAGTAGTCTCATCCCCAACAGGACACAGAAAGTCTGGGGTGGGGTGAATCTGGCTTTCTCCTGCTGTGTGTGTGTGTGCGTGTGTGTGTGTGCACACGTGTGCACACACGTAGCTCCAAAGAGTTGGCAAATTCAGGCTCCAAGCCCTGTAGATTCCACCTCTGAGATGACTCTACCTTCCACCTCTTCTCTCCACCCTTTCTTGGTACTGGTCAGAAACGTTCAGTGTTGACCACCTGGGCCACTGTAGTCTTTTCGTGTTGTTGCTGGGAATGCCTCCAAATGCACAGGTCAGATCATGGGCTCCCCAATGCTCAGAGGACCAAAGCTACGCTGTAGCCTGTAAAAAAAAAAAAAAAGTTCACTGTGCTAAGGATGGCAGTCAATGTCTCCTTGATGCTGCATATTAATAGAATGAAAAGAATTGTCCACTCTACCCTCATCCACCAACCCAGCACACCATGAGCCATCAACATTCTATTCATTTCCTGAGATGTTCTGTTAACCTAGAATTAACATCAACATTCTATTCATTTCCTGAGATGTTCTGTCAACCTAGAATTAACCTATCTACCTGGGCTTCTTATCACTCACTCCTTAAGGCCCAGGCCGAGATCATGAGTATTTCCCTAATGCCTTACAACTGTATCTCTAAGACCTGAGAGACATTTGTCATATGCCAGGCTCTGTGCAAAAGCCTTTTCCATGCACTGTCCCATTTCATCCTCACAGCTATCCTATGGGGTGGGTACCCCCACTGGCCACATTTCACAGATGAGGAAACAGAAGCATGGAGCACAGAGGCGACATGGCCATCATCACAGATGGTAGGTGGCAAGCCTCACTCCAGAGCACCGAGAGTCCCTTGGCTGTGCTACCCCTCTTTGGAGGTGATGTTTGCTCTGCACCCCCACTCTACTTTGACCCTCAAAGGGAGTGCATTTATTTCCCGCTCCTCTCCGATATGTATAGTGGTAAGCCTCTCTGGGCCCAGCTTCCTCATCTGCAAGCTGGAGATAATAACTGATTATACAGTTTTGTTTTCTAAGGACCACATGAGCTACTCTGTTAAAAGGAAACACTTGGAACTATGCCTGGCACACAGCAGGCACTGGATGAATATCAGATATTAATTGATTAGACTAGTGCTTCTCCAACAAGAATTGGAGCTCCCCTGTCCAGCTTATATTGGTATTCCCCAGACCTCCGAGCCTAAAGTAGTACTCTGCACAAGTTGAGCACGAGGTAAATGGATATTCAAATATTAGTTGAATGTGTCATTATGAATGGATGCAATGTATTTATCACTCCTCTTCCTGTCACAGTTAAAATAAAACCTATGGTCTCCACCCCACCCTACCAGGCACTCTCTTCCCTGGCATCTGACTACTGGCTCATTTCTTCCTTTCTCCCTCTCCCCCCATCCACTTCCTGTGACCACCCTGCCATTCCTCAAATGCACCCAACACGTTCCTTCTCAGAGGCTCTGCTATAACCTCTCCCTCACTCTGCTATGTTTTTCTTAGAACTTGAGAGTTTCTTCCATATCTATTTATGCATTTATTATCTACCCTCCCCGCTAGAATGGGAGCTCCATGAGAGCAATAAGCGGTCTGGCGCACGGCTCTATTCCCTGTGCCCAGACAGTGAGTGGCACAGAGCAGATGTTCATTGATGATCAAATGAATACATGAATGAACAAATCAATGTTCAAACCCCATAACAATGTGGAAAGGTACATGACATTTTACAGATTAAAAAATTAAAAAAACTGGGGCTCCTAGGGGGCTCAGTCGGTTCAGTGTCCAATTCTTGACTTTGGCTCAGGTCATGTTCTCATGGTTCATGAGTTCAAGCCCCGCATTGGGCTCTCTGTTGAGAGTTCAGAGCCGGCTTGGAATTCTGTCTCCTCCCTCTCTGCTCCTCCCCTTACTCGTGCTGACTTGCTCTCTCTCTCCATCTCTCTCTCTCTCAAATAAATAAACTTAAAAAAATAAAAAATAAAAAATAAATAAAAATTAAAAACTAGGATGCAGAGATATTAAGCAATTTTCCCAGAGGCACACATTTAGGAAAGGCAGAGCCTGAATTTTATCCATGTCTCTCTGATCCCAAAATTCGTTCCAGAGTCTCCTAATCTTAAGGCATTCAGGTGCCACCTTTAAGAGCTTTGCCATGTTCCACAAAACATCTGAGCTAATATTTACCTCACATTTTTATTTAAGTCACTCATACCTTATGCAAATAATTTTATTTTAAAAGAAAAGCAATGATTTCCATGGAATAAATCACACTGAAATAGATGTGTATCCATTAAAATTCAAAATATTCACCGGTGTATTCTGAAGCAGGGCCACGCCTGCTGCATTTGAAAACATGCACCCTGCCTCTCTCTGCATAACCCTGGTGGGGGGCTGGTCCTGAAACCCTCAGCCCAGGGTCAGAATCCTCTACACCTCACAGTCTGTATTCTCAGTCCTTCTCCTTCACTCAGCCTCCTGCTCACAAATCATTCTGCTTTTTCGTGGAACATTCCTCATTGAGAGAAAGCCAGAAAGAAGCCTTTAAAATACACACACACACACACACACACACACACACACACATCCCGCGTGGGAAATTCAGGCAAGCCTATGAACACTCTAGCTCCCCAAATGAAAGCAAAAGCAGGATGCAGGAGGTGGGGAGAGAGACATTAATTGAAAACTTGAGGTTGTCAAGCCACACTGAAGAAAATCTCTCCGAGTTAAAGATCGGGGACATTTTTTTTTTTTTTTTAATAGAAAGTGGCTTCTATCAAAGCTTGATTGGTTGGTCAAAATCGCTAGTCATCCCAAAAATAATTGCCTGGAAGAAAGCACTGAGTGACCTGTCTGCTTGGAAAGGAGCAGCTCGCGCCGACAGCGAAGGCACCCCTCCAGCCGTCCTCCCCTTCTGCCCATTGGGGCCCTGGCCAGGATGCACTGAATCTGCTTAAGGAAGCATATTGCCTCATTATTTTCTGCTCCGACATGCATGCATATTTCTCATGGATGTTAACTCTCAACAACATAGAGGACGTGTTTGTGCTCTTTGCTTGTGCAGCCTTTTCATCTCGATGTCAGCTTTTTAAAAATATTCAGCCTATACTCCTCTTGGTGCAGCATGAGAAACAAGGGAGAGGGCCATGGGCCTGTTGAGGGCGAAGCTACTGCAAACAGGCCTGTGCCTGGCTCTCCCCTCAGTCTGCAGAGGGTCTTCTTCTGCCTGCATCTGCTCCTGTCCCATCTCCTTCCTGGCACCACAGTGCCATCGAAAACGCAGATATGACCACAGCTCCTCTTGGACAAGAAGTCTTCAACATTCCCTACTGCCAACGTGAGAAAACTCGTCTTCCTTGATGTGATGTGCGAGGCCTCCCACCATCTAGCCCTAGCCTACCTCTTCTAAGCTCTTCTCACAGATCATTCCTGCATCTGCGAGAAGCACTTCCTGTTCCCTCCTACCCCTGGGCCTGCCCATGTTGCTCCTACAGGGCCACCTACAAGGCCCACTTACCTCCTCTCCTCACGTCCTCTGTCGGCCTTCGAAACTCCTTTTCCTCCTGTAAGACTCTGCTCCGTGAAGCCTTCTCTCACCAACCCCCTGCCCAAGTCAACTGACTTAGGGAAGAGAAATGCCCAGAGCCTTAGAGAAATATCGGCTCATTAGGCTTCAGCCTTGTGTCAAAGGCCGACTCGTACTTCCAGCAGCCCACACAGATCCCCAGCTTTCCTGAGTTTTTATGTTATTTAAATCTGTGACACATATCTGAACACTTCTTTTCCACCACAGATTTGAAATAATGCCAAGAATTCTGACCAAGTCATTCTCTTCCAGGAATCTGTCCTGAGGAAATAATCAAAAAGCTGGTTAAACATTTATGAACACAGACTCTTATTGCAGCATTTTTTATAATTACAAGAAGAAAATTTTAAAAAGGGAACAATCTAAGTGTGTAACAGCAGGAGGTGGTTATATAAGATATATCCATACGGCCATTAAAAATATTTTAAAGAAGGGGCGACTGGGTGGTTCAGTCAGTTGAGCTTCTGACTTTGGCTCAGGTCATGATCTAAGGGTTTGTGAGTTTGAGTCCCGTGTCAGGCTCTGTGCTTACAGCTCTGAGCCTGGAGCCTGCTTCAGATTCTGTGTCTCCCTGTCTCTCTGCCTCTTTCCAACTCATTCCCTCTCTCTCTCCCTCTCTCTCTCCCTCTCTCTCTCTCTCTCTTAAAAATAAATAAAAATTTAAAAATTTTTAAAAATATTTTGAAGAATATTTAAGGACATGGAAAAATGTGTATGAAATAATATCAACTTAAAAAGTAGAATCTAAAGTTGCTTGTAAAATATGATCCCAGGTTTATAAAAGATTATATATATATATAGAGAGAGAGAGAGAGAGAGAGAGAGAGAGAGAAAGAGAGACAGAGAGAATATATACATATAATTCTATATATATTTTCTCTCTCTCTCTCTCTCTCTCTCTCTCTATATATATATATATATGTATATATACACCCATATATATCAAAATATCAAAATAATGAGTAGCATGGACTCCAGAACCAGGCTTCCTGGGTAAGTGTCATCCTCTGCTCTTGGGAATATTACTTAACCATTCTTCACTTTACTTTCCTTATCCATAATATGGGATAATAATAGAACATTTCATGTAGGGGTATCATGTTGATTAAATTAGTAAAGAGTATGAAATTATACCTGGCAAACCATAGGTGTTATATACATGTCAGTCATCTCTTATATATTGAAAAAATACTGCCCTTTCTGGATGGTGAAGCTGCAAGTGATTTTTATTCTTGCTTTTATATTACTCTATCCCTTTTTCCCCCAAATCACCTATTGATTTATAATCATTCTTTAATCTGAAATATATATGACGTTTTTAAAGAAGTACAGCTCCATTCGAATTCTGTTATTCTTGACTCTTAGGGTTCAGGTATGGATTCCTTCTTTCCTTCCTTCCTTCTTTTCCTTCCTCCCTTCCTCCCTTCCTTCCTTCTTTCCTTCCTCCCTTCCTTCTCTTCCTTCCTTCTTTCCTTCCTTACTTCCTTCTTTTCCTTCCTTCTTTTCTTTCTTTCTTCTTTCTTTCTTTCTTCTTTAAAAGATAGAGAAAGGGGCGCCTGGGTGGCTCAGTCGGTTAAGCGTCCGACTTCGGCTCAGTTCATGATCTCATGGTCTGTGAGTTCGAGCCCCGCGTCGGGCTCTGGGCTGACAGCCCAGAGCCTGGAGCCTGTTTCCGATGCTGTGTCTCCCTCTCTCTCTGACCCTCCCCCGTTCATGCTCTGTGTCTCTCTGTCTCAAAAATAAATAAACGTTAAAAAAAAAATAAAAAATAAATAAATAAATAAATAAATAAAAGATAGAGACAAACTGTGCTACCAACCACATTGCCTAAACCTCTGTTCCCAAAGAGAACACAACCCCGTAGGCTCTGGGAAAAAAGGTTGACTGTAGAATCTAGCTGCTAGGAACAAGAGCATTGGGGACCAAAGAGAAAATGGTACTGCATCACCTGGCCAATTTGCAAATTTAATTCTCAGATTTAAGTCGCAGATTTTTTTATCTGCAAAATGGGGAAAGTAATTTCTGCTTCAGAAGGTAGCTGGAGAAACACATAAAATTGAATGGGGCCTGGCATATACTAGGGACTCCGGAAACATTCGCCATCATAGTCATGACCAAAACTCAGAATAGAGTTGCACAGTTGACACAAGTGTAGTGGAAGGAACAGCTTTGGGGACAGACTAACTTGGGTCTAAATCAAGGCTTTAGTCCCTACTTGCACTGTGTATTCAAGATCAAGGTCTAAGTCAAGGTTCCTCTCACTCTGCACCCCCAATTATGCTCTATATTAACACACTATTTGAAGCCTTTGGAGCACTTACCACCATTTATTTCCCACTGATTTATCCTTTGTTTAGTTATATTTTATCTGTCCTCCCAATTCGATTGCAAGCCCCATATAGCAGGGATCAAGTGTATCACATTCAGCATGCCATCCTCAGAGCCTAGAACAATGCCTAGAACAGGACAGCACTCATTAAATAATTGTGTGGTAAAAGAATAGAGGGTCAAATGAATGAATGAACTTGGACAAGTTACTTTAGTTGCCTTTGCCATTATGAAAACTACATAATAGAAGGCAAATGTGGTGCCTGACATATACTAGGTGCTCTTCCAATATGAATTTATTCTTTCTGGGTATTCATAAGGTTAACTTTTATCAGACCCACACATTTTCTAAAATTACTTTGACTGTCTGGACAAATGCTGTTCAGATACATCTTAAACTATTATACCTTGTGCCTGAACAATTGCTATCTGATAAAGGGAATTTTTTTTGCCACAGAACAGAGCAAAAGAAGCTTTGAAACTAGAATTTTTATAGTTCACACCCCATGCATGCCAGACGCAAAAATCACTTTGAGGTGCTAATTGGTGACGTAAAAAAATGAAAAATAAAAATGTAAAAATGCAACAGTGGGTTTTGGCAGCAAGGAGAAGAGGTTCTTTTTAATCTAAAAATGGTTGTCATCTCAGTTTTTACTGCCTTAATTCATTTCTTAAGCAGAGGGCAAAAAAGAAAAAAATTTGATGATTAAGATGTGTAATGGAAAATTTTCAGAGCAGAGTAAGGAGGTGACTAGAGACCATATGTTGCCCAAGAACGGAGCCTTCAGCAAACGTTGGAGAAAAACGAATGTGCTGATTTGCATACTATTAGCGATTATGTCCCGATGAAAGAATACATCCCATTAGTACTAATGGGCATTATATACACATACGATTAAAACACCATATAACCTTTCCTGAGACCAAAAGCAAAGGAAAAGCTGATAATACATTGCGAGGAAAAAAAGGAAGAACAAAATGAACTGCTAGATAAGAATACTTCACACATGTCAATGTTAGAAAAAAAACCAAAGTCTTAATGTTAGCAAAACAATGGGTCTCCGAGAATCTTATGTGAAATCATCCCCCTCTGTCAGGAATGCAGAATGTGTTGTGGCTGTAGCAATGAACAAACCTACAAAATAAGGTATAATGGGCCTTGTCATTTACCTTGATCCTTGGAGGCCAACTCAAACCGTTAAAACTTAGTTAAATCATGCAGTAAACATAACCACAACACACACTACAGTATTTAGCAAGCAATACTGGCACAATCTGCCAGGAAAAGTTCAGTACAATTCACCCAAGAGTGGTTTGGGCAAAGTCTTCTATGTCAGAATTAAAAAGGTGGCCATGTGCTTCCATCAGCCAGCGGCATAGACTCAAAGAGTCCTGAATCATAAATTCCACCCAAGCTGATGCTCAAGGTTCTTGGCATTCAGAAGTCCAGAAGTCAAACCCAAAGTGGGTCAGGTCAAGGGTTACCGGGAGGCTACCCTCAGTTATTTCTCAGGCAAGGAGGGCAAATTCAGTGACACAAGTCAACATGAAGTTGCAGTCAATACCTGAGGCAGGTGTCTCAAGATTTCTATAGATGTTTCCATGCATCTGGATTGAGGGAATACAAAAACAGTGTGGCAGCAGATGTGACACAGCTATGGCTATCCTTGGTCCTGGAGAAAGGCACTTCTTGCCTCAGCACTGTCACCAATGACCTGGCTCAATGATGTAACTATAAACATTTTAAAACACTGTGTCCTAAGGCAAGACCTGCTTGAGGACACAGACCATATTGTAGTCTTGAATTTCCTACAGTGCTCACCACTGTGCTTTGTATACAGTAGGCACTCAATGAACAAATTAGGGAGATTATGAGACTAACTGTACGTCAAACATTTACTTTTTCCTCAGCCACTGCTACTCCCCCTACAAGTTCCCAGTGCTCTTAAAAATGCACTTAGGGTCTCCACCAGAGCTTAAGACCCAGTCAGATCCAAGTTTAAATCTCGTTCCACTACTTATAATAGTTAACACTTCTACCCTGCCAAAAATATATCAGGAACTATTCTAAATACATGTACATACAAACTCCTTTTATCTTCACAATAACCCAGAGGTAGATACTATTGTAATCCCCATGCATAGATGAAGAAACTAAGTCATAAAGACTGATGTTAAGTATCTGGCCAAAGTCACAAAACTAGCACTCTGGAGCCTGGGTTGGAACCCCTGCTGTAACACTAATTAACGATGTGACCTTGGGCAAGTTACTTAACCTTGTTGAGCCCTATTCTTTTATTCAACAAATTGTATTGAATGAATACTGTGTGTCAGGAATTGTTCTCAGCATGAGGGATAAAGTGGTGAATAAGACAAAGATGTCTTTTTTCTATCAGTTGAAGACTAATCAAAGACACAGGCAACATACGGTACATAGGATTATTTAACATAAGACCATTGAAAAAAATAACCAAGGTGACAAGATAAATTAGAGGGGGAAGGCCCTTAGTTAAAGTGGTTGAGCAAGTTCTCTCTGAAGCAAATAACCTGAATTCCAACTGAGAAGCTAGCCAACCTATTGGCCAAAGCTCAAGATTCCATAGTGGTTGTTAGTGTTGGTTTTAGGGTGGATGCTCTCAGGTGGAGGTTAACATACCATACAAAGATCTTCACTCTTCATGTCTGCTTTCCTAAGTCCATCCACATGCCTGTTGCCCAAATCTAGTCCTCTGTCTTGTAATCTTATTCATTCCAGTCTCCTATTTCTAACCATGCCAACCAATTGCCATGACTCTGTTTGTGTATATTCTTCCCATGCATATTCTTACCTTCGGTCACTTGTCCTTTCACACAATGTGGCATTCCAGTGTACCCCGTGATGCTCTGCCCATTGAAAGCATCTCCTCTGCCTGCTGTCTTTCACTGAGCAAGACTATAGGGCAGTAACAGCCCATTCTTGGCTCCTACCCGCATATTCTACAGACCCACCTGTGAACCAACCTCTGCTCTTTCCTCCTCTGACAGTCATAAGGAACCTTCCACATGACCATAGGTGTGTGCTTAGGGAGAAGGACTAGGTAAAAAATGAGGATGGCACAAGGGTGTGGCCACTCACCTGTGAAGCTTGCTTGTGCCTTCTGACACTGCCATGCTCAATGCCAGTTGATGATGGTGGCAATGACAACGATGATGACAAGGATGGATTCCTGATATGTCCACCATAACTTGGTGAAGAGAACCCACTTTATGATGGGCAACTCTGGCTACAGGGCCTCTTGATAGCACAGGGTCAGAGGTTCTGTTCTCCCAAGGACAAATAGCATTGAAAGGGCCGCTTTCTAAATGCTATATAATTCTCTACTGTGAATGGAATGTTCCTGCTCTAGAACCCTAGAGGTCTACATTGTGATTCTCCTATTGGGGCTTGCCATAAACTCCACATGGAGACTTTCAGTACCACACAGACTTATATTTTAGCACCACACAGACATAGGGTCTGTCAGGTCTTATGGTGTAAGTGGCAGGGCAGTTTGCAGTGTAGCCTGGATCTGCTACAAAGCCCTTTTCTGCTGTTGGCCCACTCAAAGCTGGCTGCATTCTATGTCACATAGTAAAGAGACTGAAGCAGTATTCCCAAGTGTGGAATGTGCTTCCCCAGAACCCAGCAATGCCTACCAAACATGGTTCTTCTTTCTTAGTGGTGGGAGAGGAAATAATTTCTTCTTGTCTCTAGAAGTGATGCTTTGGTGTGACCTAGACTGTCTGACCTCTAAAAACACCACCAATTTAGTGTTTTACCTTCATAAAGTTTATCTCTCACCCTATGGAGCACATATATCTTATCCAAATCTCCACTTATTTGCTGCTTTTGCTTATCTGATCCAATAAATATAATGCCATCAGTAAAGGACCAAGGTGATGTTCTACAGTACATACAGATAGTCCGGATCCCTTCAGATTATATGGTGACTGTGAGGAGAAATAACAAAGCCCTGGGGCAAAAATGTCCATTCTCCATAAATGGGAAGTATTTCTAATCTTTTTTTATTTATGTGGATGGAAAAAAATACATCTGTCAGGCCAATGACCACACACTGGTCTACACATCTGAAGCCACGTTAACCCATTCTAGCAATCATATATCCAGCATCACAACTGCAATTGGGACTACTACTTGCTTGTGAGTGTGTGGCCCACTGTTGACCACCAGAATCCATCCAGTTTTTGTTGGGCTCAGACTGGTAAATTAGGTGGAGATACACCAACAATTTTGTATCCTTTAATTATTTAAGGCTAGACCTAATCTCTATAATTCCTCCAGCATACAATATTTTGAAAGGGAGTAAGAAGGCAGTTCCAGAAGCTTCCATTTGAACTTATGATCCTTAGATCATTATATCTCACAGACAAAAACAAACAAACAAAAACTGATGTGATGATTCTGCCCACCACCAATTACGTCTGTTCCAATTATGTATTTGAGGTCCCCAGAAATGACTACTGAGTGCAACTAATGGACCCACGATGGGCCAGACAAAGATAAGATTCCATTTATTACCTGCACCCTAAACTCAGGCTAATCCATGAAGTTACTCTTTTCTCTTGAGCCTAGATAAGAAACTTAGAATCTTTCTCAACAAAGTGCTCTGGGAAATCACTAGTAATTAATTAATGTTGATACTGAACATGAAACCTACAGGCCACCTCTGGATTAAGAGTTCCCTTTTTGTGGCTATAAACTATGACTGCATGCTCAGAGCCATGTATGGAGAATCACAAGCCAACACAGCCCCAGTAACTCTTAGTTTAGATGTCCTAGGTGCACATGGCATTAGCAGGGCCATGAGGACAACTGCTGAGACAGAAGTCCCTGACTACGTCCCACTTTTTCCAATGCCCTTCATCCTCTCAGCCTCTAGGTAGGGTTAGGGCCAGGGTCCCTTCCATAAGCTTAGGCTTCAGCCCCATTTATACCTAACCTGGCCCAGTAAGGAGCTCTTCCGTAGAAGTGGCCCTAGGGCATGTCAAACAATCACACAGAGTGAAGCTATCACAAGGAAAACCAATTTTAGCAGGAGTCATCACTTCAGTGCAAATTAGCTCTGATCTTTACTTGTCCTTAATAGGCCTTTTGTTTTACCAGAATTAAACCTTTTATTTCCACAAGCAACCTGAAGACCAACCACCCCCAACCTCTCTTACCCACACAATTTCATGATCACTTTCCTCTCTTGCCAACAAACAGACACTACTAAGAAATCAACCGACCCATTAAGAGCAAGAGAAATAGTCCTCCTGCCCAGCCCATTTGAGCCCTGTCCCTCCCAAAGTTATCCCCTCCTAACCCTTCCCCCCTCATACTATCACCCTGTGTCTTTAAGTAGCTCATTCTACATAATGAGGGTTTTGCAAGATAAACCCTGTGGTTCTTAAAATAATCCACTGTCCTCATTAGGGTCCATCTTTTAAGGCCTTTTAACTATTTTGAAATTCTTAACACTGTCCTTGTTTCCTGATTTGTCAGTAATGCTGCCAGATACAATGTATCATTCAATAAATCCAACTGCTTGTCAAAAATAGCAACTGAATTCCCCATATTGCCAACTCAAAGCTTGATCTCCTGAAGCCCAGATTCAAAAATACATTAAGCTCCACTGGGTTCAAATTGCATTTGGAGATCTTTTGCTGATAGCTGCCAGCTCCTAGGACCCTAAGGCCTAAAATCAAGCATTAGGTAAAAAGTATGGCAGAATATAGAATGTCAGGGCTAGAGGGGACTTCAAAGATCATGTAGTCCAACCTCCTTGTTTTACAAACAGAGAAAATATGTCCAGGAAGGTTAAGCGATTTACTCAGGGTTACCCAGCAACTGAGTGACGAGTCAAGAATTGGAACCCTTGCCCGATGGGCACCCTACACACATACGATTGCACATGCCTATCAACTTTTGTTATTCCAGATATTAATAATGCACCATCTTTTGGGGGCATAGAGAATGAATGGAGCCAAATTTCCAATACTAACTCTCTTCTGACAATGTTATAGATTGTATTTTAATATCCCACCCAATAGCCATTTCCACTTCACCTTATTTTCCCTTATCCTGAGAGAACAAGAAAATCCAGAGGGGGAATTTTTTTTTTTTTTTATATCTAAGTATCAAGTTCTGTCAAGGTCATAAGCAGTGTAGAACTTATAAGAAGAAGGTAAAGGCTGCTGAATTAATGTGGCTTGGGGCACCTACTGAAATGTCTCCTTGGCTCAAAATGCTTCCATTTGCTGGCTGTGGTGGCTATAGGATAGGTGCTTCAGGAGCTAACAGGTGTTAAGACAGAACCTCACTGACAAAGTGATGGTTGAATAGAGACCCAAAGGAGGTGAAGGAGAAAGTCAGGTGGGTATCTCGAGGAAGCATGTTTGTTCTATGCAGAAGGAGCAAAAAGGAACATAGCAGGTAAGGAAGTGGGGTTGGGAAGGGTGGGGAGCAAATCATATAGGGCCTGAAAAACCATTGCAAGGACTTTGGATTTCATTATGAGTGATGAGCCATCAGGGTACTTAGAAAAGAGGGTGTGTGTGACACGATTTGACTTATAAGTTTAAGGAACATCTAAATAATGAGAGATGACTTCACACTCAATAGGATGGCTATAAACAAAAAGTCAGATAAAAACAAATGTTGACAAGGATGTGGAGGAATTGTAACCCTCATACATTGCTGGTAGAAATGTGAAATGAGGCAGTCACTTTAGAAAACAATCTGGCGGTTTCTCAAAAGGTTAAACTTAGAGTTACCATATGACCCAGCAATTCCACTCCTAGTTATATACCTATGAGAAATGAAAACATATTGTCCATGTAAACACTTGGGCATAAATACTCATAACAGCCTCATTCATAATAGCCAAAAGTGGGAACAACAAAAATGTCTATTGACCAATAAACAGATGAATAAAATACAATATATCTATATATAGAATATTATTTGGTAATTTAAAAAAATGAAATACTGATACATGCTGTAACATAGGTGAACCTCAAACACGTTATGCTAAGTGAAGAAAGCCAGTCACAAAGGATCATGTACTGTATGATTCTGTTTATATGATATGTTCAAAATAGACAAATCTATAGGAAAAGAACTAGATTTGTAGTTGCCTAGGGATGAGGGGAGCGGTGACAGGGGAAGTTGGAATGAAATAGGAATTGACTACTAAATGGTTATGGGGCTTCTTTGGGGGGCAATGAAAATGTTCTAAAATTTACTGTGCCAACAGCAACACAACTCTATAAATATACTAAAACCCATAAAATTGTACATTTTTAATAGGTGAATTATATATAGTATGTGAACAATGTCTCAATTAGGCTGTTCTAAAAAATCAAGTCAGTCTATGATCAGGCTGCTTGGATAAAGCATAGAGTGCCAAGGGCAGAAGCACAGAAAACAATTGGGAAGCTATTGCAAAACAAGATATGAGATGATGGTGGGACCAGGGTGAGAAGCGAAAGTGAGAGAAATCACTAAGTGTTATATACCTTTTGAAAGATGAATCAATATCCTTCATTCTGATCTATTAAGTATGAAATATGAGTTAGAGGTAAATGTCATTTTGGGGGTCTAGGCAGTGGTACTGTGTACTCTGAAGGGGCCACTGCTGGAGGATAAACCTGAAGGGCAGCCACAAGACCCGGAACTTACGTTGGGTTACGTTAACCTTGAGATCCTATTGGACATCTAAGCAGAAGTGTTGAGTGGGCACCTGAATCTGGCATCCAGGGGAGAGGTAAATACTGAATAATAAAATAGGGACTATATTTTGAACCTGAGATGGAATATCACCTAGAGCATGGGATAGATACAGAAGATAAGAATTCTAAGGACTGAGTCCTGGCATGTGCCAACATTTAGCAGTTGGAAAATGAGGAGAAAGCACCAGAGGATATGGAGAAAGAGTGACTATTGAGACAGGAGGAAAAACAGGTAAATAAGGAGTCTTGGAGCCAAAGAAAGAGAATATTTCAATGAGGAGGAATTGATCATCATGTCAAGTACTTTTGGTAAGTCAACAAACTTGAGGACTGAGAACTGACTAATGAACGTAGCAGTTGGAGATCACTGGTGTGACAGGATTGTTTTTGTGGCGTTAATCTGGAGGCAAAGGATGGGTTGGCATGACTTCAAGAGAGGGTGAAAGGGGAGAAATTGGAGAAGAGCAGAGACAATTTGTTCACCTAGTGTTTCTGTAGAGAAGTTCTGAGAAATGGAGTGGCAGCTGGAAGACATGTGTGTCAGGAAAGAGTCTTATATTAAAATGTGAAAACTTATAGCATGTGCGTATGCTGATGGCAAGTATCTGGTGGTTGAGTAAACGGGGAATGTTGGTGGTTCAGGAAAGAAAGAGGCAATGGCGACTGAGAAGAGCTGAAGTCTGCACCCAGGAGCGTGGGCAGCCCATCCACAGTGACAGGAGGCCAGAGAGGACAACAGCACGAATCCAGGTAGATGGGGAAATTGGAGTGTGTAGACATCTTTTGATTGCTTCTCCATGAAACAGGAAGCAAGGTCATTAGAGGAGTGTGAAGAGGGAAGTGGGGAGGTAGGAATGACAGAATTTTGAGGAGGGAGATGAGGTAAAATAATCCCCTGTAAAGGGAGAGAATGATCAGACCAGGTAGTTCAGGTCAATGGCTATTAATTAAACTGCTACTGTTCACAATGTGTGTTTTCTCCAGGCACATTTAATTGTATGGGTACAGGCAGAGAGTGGAATTTAATCAAGCCTTAGGTTTTCCAGAAGAGAATAATGAAGAGGGAGAGGGTGGAGTAGCTGATGGAATGCAAAAAATGAATATAATGTTGGCCCAGGGAGTCTAAGCTAATAGAGTGAACTGAGGACATGGAGGGGATTGACGGACAGTGAAAGGATCATGGAAAAATGGAGCAGGAGGTCTCAGTGGGGAAGAAGAGATTTGGAAGCTTGAGGAAGGAGCACATTAAGCCATCATCAGATATCACCACCTCTGCCTGAATTCATCTACAGGCACTTGTTAAATTGAATTAAATTTTAATACATTATTACCATCAGCAAAGTTATATGGTGTATGAGTTTCCTGGGGCTGCTGTAACTGGGTGGCAGAAACAATAGAAATTTGCTGTAAGTTCTAAATCAAGGTGTTGTCAGAGCTGATTCCTTCTTAGGGATGTAAGGGAGAATCTGTTCCATGGCTTTCTTCTGGCTTCTGGTAACCTCAGGAATTCCTTGACTTACAGATGGTGTACTCTCTATGTCTTCAATAGTCTTCCCTTTGTGCACGTCTGTCTCTGTGTTCAAACATCTCCTTTGTATATCAGTCTTATTGAATTAGAGCCCATCCTAATGACCTCATTTTAACCATATTACCTCTGTAAAGACCCCAACTCCAAATAAGATCACATTCTGAGGTACAGGGAAGTTAGGACTTCAATATATTTGTTTTGGAGGACACAATTCAACCCATAACACAGGCATCCTAATAGTAATACACGTGCTGAAGGAATACACAAGCAGGTATACCAGCAGGATGCTTTGATCTGAGAAGGGTCAAACTTGAACTAAAAAAAAAACCAAAAAACCGAAAAACTCTGTCTTCAGTTGTTGGATGTTCATGTGAACAGGAATGAAGTCATCCATTAGCCTTTACCTCTACTTGGGGACAACAGGAAGTTGGGCGTACAAAAGTGGGGAGTGAGGAGACGGGGAAGCCAGAAAAATTACCTGGATAATGGTCCAAGCAGAGGCCCTGGAGGAGTCACAAAGAGGCTTATAATCAGGCTGCCCCAGCTAGGGATCCAGAGAAACCTTTCTCCACCTGGATCTGAAGCTCCCTTTCCTTCTTCAGCACTGTATCTATGAAACCGGTTGGCCATTCTATGCTGTTGGCCCATGAATGGACTGGCATTCTCCCAGTCTTAGGAAAGAATGGTGCCAACCACTGGGTCAGGGCAAACCATGCAAGCCCCGGACACAAGGCACTTCTCTCTCAGTACTAAAACACCTGGCCAAATGAATGCATTCTCAGAAGTGATCAATAGATCCCCAAGCCCTTTTTGAAAATATGATGCCCAGTGCCTGGACCCTCAGTTGTGAGGTATTTGCCAGAAACTCTGTCTAAATAGGGGCTTAATTAGAAAAAGTCAGGCAAGCTGGTTTGCCAGACTTCTGGAACTGTGATTATCAAACCAACCCATTGATAAACTGCCATTTAAATGGATGTAAAGTGATCTTGATTTAATTCATAGACATAAGGAGTATTTACTACTACGTGGGCAATGAGAGGTCACTAAATTTTAGTCTTCATAAATTAAAGTTATCACATTATGAGTTGATTGAGGATGCTAATTCACTGTTCTGCTAACAAGTCTGGCAACAATGCTTGGCAACATTGTAAACTCCAGCGTAAGCTCAAGTGCACACAGCTGGAATTCACACAGGTTTCAGGAAGGATCCTTTGTTATCAGTGTATTAGCAGTGTTGTCCTGGGTTGGTTGGTTGTGGTTTTGGAATTATTGCTATTCTTGTTTTCTTTACTATCAATTACTGTGGTTTTATTATATTATTATTAATTGTGTTTGTTTTCAGTTGCTTGGTAAATCTTACTGTGTCTAATGCTGCATATTTGCACCAAGAATGTTTTTGGTCTAATATGTATGTATGTGTATATAGTGGTTCAAATATGAATCATCCAGAACATTATTTCTAAGCAGATTTTATATATTATACTACATACTATATATTATATATAATATATATTTATATATAAATATATACATATGTGTGTATAAAATATGTAATTTTATAAGCATAAATATGTAGTTTTTATATATTTTTTACCATTTTATTTAATTTATTTTTTTAATTTACATCCAAGTTAGTTAGCATATAGTGCAACAATGATTTCAGGATTCCTTAATGCCCCTTACCCATTTAGACCATCCTCCCTCCCACAACCCCTCCAGTAACCCTCTGTTTGTTCTCCATATTTAAGAGTCTCTTATGTTTTGTCCCCCTCCCTATTTTTCTATGATTTTTGCTTCTCTTCCCTTATATTCATCTGCTTTGTCTCTTAAAGTCCTCATATGAGTGAAGTCATATAATGTTTGTCTTTCTCTGACTGACTAATTTCACTTAGCATAATACCCTCCAGTTCCATCGACGTAGTTGCAAATGGCAAGATTTCATTCCTTTCGATTTCCGGGTAATACTCCATTGTATATATATACCACATCTTCTTTATCCATTCATCCATCGATGGACATTTGGGCTCTTACCGTACTTTGGCTATTGTTGATAGTGCTGCTATAAACATTGGGGTGAATGTGCCCCTTCAAAACAGCATACCTATATCCCTTGGATAAATACCTAATAGTACAATTGCTGGGTTGTAGGGTAGTTCTATTTTTAATTTTTTGAGAAACCTCCATACTATTTTCCAGAGTGGCTGCACCAGCTTGCATTCCCACCAGCTGTGCAGAGAGATCCTCTTTCTCCACATCCTCGTCAACATCTGTTGTTTCCTCAGTTGCTAATTTTAGCCACTCTGACCAGCGTGAGGTGGTATCTCAGTGTGTCATTGATTTGTATTTCCCTGAAGATGAGTGATGTTGAGCATTTTTTCATGTGTCAGTTGGCCATCTGGATTTCTTCTTTGGAGAAGCGTCTATTCATGTCTTTTGCCCATTTCTTCACTGGATTATTTGTTTTTTGGGTGTTGAGTTTGATAAGTTCTTTATAGATTTGGATACTAACCCTTTATCTGATATGTCGTTTGCAAATATTTTCTCCCATTCCATAGGTTGTCTTTTAGTTTTGCTGTTTGTTTCCATCGTTGTGCAGAAGCTTTTTATTTTGATGAGGTCCCAATAGTTCATTTCTGCTTTTGTTTCCCTTGTCTCTGGAAACGTTATTTAGTAAAAAGTTGCTGTGGACAAGGACAAAGAGGTTTTTGCCTGCTTTCTCCTCGAGGATTTTGATGGCTTCCTGTCTTACATTGAGGTCTTTCATCCATTTTGAGTTTATTTTTGTGTATGGTGTAAGAAAGTGGTCCAGGTTCATTTTTCTGCCTGTCATTGTGTCCAGTTTTCCCAGTACCATTTGCTGAAGAGACTGTCTTTATTCCACTGGATATTCTTTCCTGCTTTGTCAAAGATTAGTTGGCCATATATTTGTCGGTCCATTTCTGGGTTCTCTATTCTGTTCCATTGATCTGAGTGTCTATTTTTGTGCCAATACCATACTGTCTTGATGATCACAGCTTTGTAATACAGCTTGAAGTCCACATATGTAATATTTTTATATATTAAATATTCCCCCCAAATTTGCTTGTGCGGTGGCATTTTGTTGGTGATAAGTATTTGTGCTTTTTATTTATATAACTTCCAGCATACTATTAAGTTAGTAGTTTAATACAATTGTTGGGTTATTTTTGTAGGTGTGGGGCATTAATTTATAATTAGAAATCATGTGTTTATGGCTCCTGTCTTCTCTTATATGATAAATAACAGGTTTTTTTTTAAGTTGTAAGCAACAAATTAGGTATACTTTCTTATTTTGTTCCCCAGATAATGAGAGATCATGCCTTTCTTTTTTGTTCCCTGGAAGGATCCATATCCGAGAGATCTGAGACTCCGAAGTCTTGACACTAATGTGGGATGACAGCTTGACAAAGTTATTGGGATGGGGGCATGTACAATAAAGTGAAACAGTTAAAGAGAAAGGACCAGTTCAAATCCTGACCATACAGTCTAGTGATGTGGCCACAAGAAACTCTTTCACGGGCGCCTGGGTGGCTCAGTCAGTTAAGCGTCCAACTTCGGCTCAGGTCTTGATCTCATGGTCCAGGGTTTGGGCCCTGCATCGAGTTTTGTGCTGACAGCTCGGACCCTGGAGCCTGCTTCAGATTCTGTGTCTCCCTCTCTCTCTGCCCCTGCCTTACTCTCTCTCTCTCTCCCTCTCTCTCAAAATATAAGTAAACATTAAAAAAATAAATAACGTTTTCAACCTGTTTGAGTTTCAACTTCCTCGTCTGCAAACTGAGGAAATATCTCTACCTCGCAAGATTGTTACCAAATTAAATGAGATGGGGCACGTAAAATCCTTAGCACAGGGTATGTGCTCCCCCAAATGGCAATATTCTTATTGCTGAGGTTATTACCATTACTAATCATCAGCCAGGATGGCTAAACTATACGGCCCCAGCAAAGAGCACCCAGATTAAAACCCGGTGGTTTACAGCAACAAAGATTTATCTCTGGAATTCACTACCTGTTCATTTCAGGCTTGTGGCAGCTTTGCTCCAAGTCATCTGTGCTCCGGGACCCAAGCTGGAACATTGCTAGCTATTGTGGCAGAGGAAAAAGAGAGAAAAACGTTGCTGGCTCTTAGAGCTTTTGCCTTTTGCCCTGTATTTCATTGGCTAAAGCAAATCATATGGCCCCTTGTACATTTAACAAGGTGGAAATGTGTAACTGCCCTGAAGAAAAGGTACCACAAGGAGAATGGAATATCTGGGGAGCACAGATACCATCAACCATGCTATTACTAACTCAGAGACAAGGGGAGGCAGTTAACTTACAAAGCGATTCATCTGAGGTTTATTCACAGAACCACAAGTGAAAAGGAATGACGTTGAGGCTTGCTTACTGAGGGTGCGATCCTCAGCCACACTGTCTTCAGTCTGAGAGTTGACTCAGCTTACCTAATAGGGTCAAATCCCCTGAGAATGCAATGTAAGCTATATTTAAGAATAGTCTGAAAACAGGGGTACATGGGTGGCTCAGTTAAGCATCTGTCTTGGACTCAGGTCATGATCTTGCAGTTTCTGGGTTCGAGCCCTGCATCTGTCTGTGTGCTGACAACTCAGAGCCTGGAGCCTGCTTTGGATTCTGTGTCTCCCTCTCCCTCTCCCTCTGCCCTGCTCACACTATCTCTCTCAAAAACAAATAAACATTATCAGAAAAATTAAAAAAGAAAAAAAAAGAATAGTCTGAAAACAAATCTTACAATGATGGCACCTATCCAAATTTCTCTCTTCTATATAGATCCAAGTAGGAGACAGCTTCTGCTACCGTTTCGCAAATGCTCAGGGCAGTGAGTTGAGGCTGTCCTCACTGCTATGACTTCCTTTGCAGCCAGATTCTCCCCATACCAGAGCTACTCCAACATCTTAACAAATGCAAAGTGCTCTGCAGTAGGCACCACATTGTTGTTTCTCCCTCTGTTTCTTTCTTCCCTTGTTTCCTGAAGTAGCAGGTCTTGCTGAACCATAAATGTCCCCAAGGAATAAGTAACTAAATTATTTGTGGGGAAGAGGGGGGAGACATATAAAAAGGTAATACGATTTCCTGAGAACTGAACTTACATAAGCAGATTAATGTCCACTCTCAGGGGCTTTGTTTCTACACTCATTATGGGCCTACCAATGACCCAGACTGGGAGCTAGACTCTGGGCATGCTCACGTCTCTGTCAGTTCACAATCTCAGAGTGAGGGGCCGGTAACTCAAAGGAAGGATTTATGGGTGGGAAAGTCAGAGGATGCCATACTGAGCCAGGAAGCAAACCCATATCTAGCACTAATCAAAATTTGAGCTTAAATCATTTAGCAAATGCAAAAACACACCCAACCATGATGGCCCCTTCCCCAAAAGCCACTCAGATGCAGACCCATATTTAAAGACTGATACTTGGGGGTCTGACACTTCCCAGACTTGGCTAAATGATGAGGATGATAGATGAAATTCCCCCAAATTCACAAGCAGTCTCGGCATGGATGGCAAACTGACTGATGGGTCTCCTGGACACCACAAGAGGTCTAGTCTAGACCCTGGCTTCAGGAAGTCAAGATAGTATTGTTCACTCCTTTAAAGTAAGAGGTTCAGGCCCATTGAGATAAAGATACAAAGGTAATGACTGAAGTTCTGGCCTCCTGCCTTTATGCAGGAGCTTTCCAGAACTCTAACCATTCTTCTGCTACCTCTGGAAACCATGCCATAGCTATGTGCCACCTGCTGTATTACTTACTTAAGTCTTTTAATGTTGAGTGATTCCTTTTAAACTGAGCTTAAACTTAACCTTTTCCTAAGCCGGAGTAGATGTGAACTCACAGCTTTGATGTGCTAATTATTTTGTCTGATATACTTCAAAATAAATAATTATTAAAATATTTGTAAACTGTGTTCATAAACCCTTAAAATCACTTGGGCCCCACCAGTGACGCACACACTGAGCTCAGAAGATGAACTCGGCAACCTGCTGCCCCCACACAGTCCTGCACTCCTGAGTCTCCATGAGGATGGCCATTCCTTTACTCTTTCTCCTATTCTTTCTTTACACATAATGCATACCCATGCCAAGGACATTTTTTTTCTTTTTTTACTCAGAGGTGCCTCAGGTACTGATTCTACAACTGGTGGACTCCTGAATTTCTTTTTGAATATTTGGCTAACCTGAACACCAACATGTACTTTGGGAGATTCCCCACCTTATTGAACCATCTCATCACAGAGCTGATACCAGACTCACCTTACCAGGCTTCCCTGCAACTAGGACACAATTATTTAGTTCAAATTCAGCCCACCCCATGTGAGAATCTGAATTCAAAATGTGGTTACACAAGGAAGTGCCACCAAGAGCCCATCTACAGAAGGTGGCAGATATATCCATCCCCCTCTTCATCAGGTTCATGATCTAGTGTGTTCCAAATAAATGTCATTGGATAAGTGCACTATAATGAAATAACTATTCTAATTAGGGCATACACAGAACAGTCAATGCAGAGATTATAGGAAAAATCACCAGGGAGGTGATATTGGTGTTGGCTCATAAAGGATGGGTTTTCCCAAGAGGATAAGGAAAAAAGCAGCTCAATTAACGTTAACTATTATTATTATCATTCTTAGCAGATTTGAGTCAGACAGACATGGATTCAAGTCCCAGCTCCACTGGGTAGATCAGTTTCCTCATCTGTAGTCTTGCCCTATTTGGTTTTGCCAAGAATAAATAAGACGACTTGAACAAGATACAAACTAAAATACTTGACACAGAGTTAGTTTCTTCCTAACTGCTATTTCTCTTCTCAGCTCTAGTTTTTTTTTTTTTTTTAATTGGAATGCCCTTCTCCTCTCCATTTCCATTCTAGAAAAAAAATATCCCCACTATTCCAATTGTACTTGAAATACTGCCTCTTCTGTGAAGCTACTATTTACTAGAAAGACACAATCTTCACTCTTTTGAAAATCCATTGAAGTTCATCTTGGCCTCCATAATGCTTGGCTCATGGTTGGTACATGTTTGCTGAAATAAATTAAATTGCCAATCCACCCCCCACAATTCTGACTCCTATTCATAGTCTTAATGTCTGCTTGTTGTTTGTTGTTGGGGTTTTTAATTCTTTCTATGTGTCTAGCTAGCATTATGACCATACCAAGGCAAAGCTCTTATTTTTTTTAAAGGTTTGTCCAATGGTCAGGATAGTTAAACTACAAAATGCCTTTGATCCCAGGATTCTGCATGTTCTTCCACTGTTGTCCAGTCTTGTTCCAGACTTGTCTTCCTGTCTCCACATGATACATAGCTACTGAGCTCCTTCTATATATCAGACAGGGTCATAGGCACTTGGCATATGTCAGTGAATAACACAGACCTTTTTCCTTGTCCATTCTCTCAGGGAACTTATACTCCATTCTGGGTAGACAGTCAGTAAGTAAATAATACAATAACAATTACAATGATGTTACAATGGAAAAATACAGACAGACTTGCCCTAGACCCAGTCTGTCTCTTGTCTTGCTTCAGCTATTCTCTCCTCCCAGCTTTTCTTCCTCTCCACTCTCACCCCAGTGTTTGTAGGTCTGAAATCTTATCCTTTAAGGCTGCTTCCAATGTCAACTTCTTCATGAACACAGAGAAAGAAGTGCGCACCACGTAATCATACAGATAGATTTGTATGTGCACCTTCTCCCCCATACTACAAGCTTCTGAAGGCAAGGTCTGGATGCCAAGGGCTCCCAACACAAAGCCAGGAAAGAAACACTCAGTATCTCTTTGCTTTGAGCAAAGGGTCCTCTCCCTTGTTCTGCCACACAGTACCTAAGGAACCCACATCCATGTTCTCCAGATGAAATCCTGTTCTGTTACTGCCGCCATTCAGGAATATATTCTTTACAAAAGGTATATAAGCACTTGCAATCCAGAGATGCCAAGAACGTAGAACATTCTACATCATAATTTCCATGGTAACTAAGGTTGTGCACGAAAAACTCGACCGTGCTAGTATCTTATTCCTGAGCATTTTTCAAATTGTTGATGCTGTTATTTTGGCCATAATAAATGGTTACCTGGATTCCAAGATGCTGAATTTCTTTAAAAAAAATTTTTTTTAATGTTTATTCACTTTTGAGAGAGAGAGACACACAGAGCATGAGTTGGGGAGGAGCAGAGAGAGAGGGAGACACAGAATCCGAAGCAGACTCCAGGCTCCAAGCTGTCAGCACAGAGCTCGACGTGGGGCTCAAACCCATAGACCGTGAGAACATGACCTGGGCCGAAATCGGATGCCCAACCAACTGAGCCACCCAGGCACCCCTGGTAGTCTGCATTTCTAAGCCCACCGTTCCACTGTACAGCCACCATGAATGTAAAGTACTATTTACCAACAGAACATCTGAGGTTGTTTATGGGAGCCCTGGATCAAGTCAACACTTACTGCCCTCAGTAAATAAGCAGAAACTTCCAGAACATTAGGCTGGGATATATACACACTATTCCTGTGTTCATACAGAGCCTGCTACTTTCCACCATATATTTTTTATCTTAGGTGCTATGCATAAACAAAGCCATGGGCACTGCTGTGAGGGCTGGTGAATGTGCACGCCTCTGTTTATTTGGGAAATTTAAGAGCTGTGGGGTTTTAATTACCCTGAGCTGGTAGAGATCAATTTGAAAAACAAACATATTAGTTAAAATCCAAGCACTCTTTTGCTGCCAGAGGATTATAACTTGAAGTCATATCATCCTAGAGCTTTACAGCTAGAAGAAACAGCAGAGATGAGAGGGGACAAGCCCCTCATTTTACAGATTGGAAAACTGAGCCCCAAAAGGTGAAGGAGCATGAAGTGTGTTTAAGAGCTTGGGTTCTGCTATGACACAGATGTTGCTCAAATCCCAGGCCCACGACTTACCAAATGACCTGGAAAGTCACTTGACTTTTCTGGGCCTCAGTGGTGTCATCTGAAAAATGGGGACAGTGATAGAGTTGGGAGGATTAAATGGAGTAATGGATGTAAAGTGCTCAGCATGGCTCCTGACATGGCAAATAGTCAATAACATGAACTATCATCGTTATTATTATCATCACATCATTGTCTAACATCACATGGCTTATTAGTAACATTGCTTTTGTCTACACTAATAGTTCCTTACACATACCTGGGTTTGTGTCTATAGATAGCAAGAAATAAATATTTTATAAGTCTTGTCTCAGTAATCGTATGGTCCAAATTCATTTCCGAATCAAATTTTACAGTGATTCAGTGTTCTCCAGTGCTCACTGAATCTTCCAGTAATTGTAGTTTCTACATTGTCGCAGTTCAGGAAACACAGTTCACTTAGCATGAATATATTCTTGTCCTGAATGTGTAGCCATCAAGAACCAGTAATGATTTACCAAGATGTATTTCTTTGAAGCACACAGAAATCTCAGTAGATTTGGCTAGAATTCTTTTACCCTTTCCAAAGGCCCCAGCTTCACAAAACACGATGCTCTTTGTGGCTTGATCTAAATGGATAATCTGTGACTCAGAAAAAGATGATTTCTGGAGCATGACATGTAAATGCAGAATTCATGGCTGTTTGTTTAAAATCTGGGCCCTTTTCCTTGACTGTATTTACTATAATTAGAAGACTGGTCATTCTCACAAGGAGTCACAAAACACACCATTGGCAATGTTATATGTGTGATGCCAGACAAAAAGATTCATACTTTTTTGTTCTTTTTTTAAAAAATTTCATACTTTTATGCTGAAGCTGTTGGCCCCCAACATAACTTGCTATCTAAAAAAACACAGAGAGAGAGAGAGAGGGAGAGAGAGAGAGAGAGGGAATCCAGAGAAGGAAAACACTGGGAAAGTGGATGACGATTCATAGCCAGCCAAGAGAAGAGAAATTTCTACTAGATTCCCCATGGGATGGTGGGAGATAAGAATGGAAGGACTGGACTATGTGATGATCCAATCTGGAATAATATGGTGCTTTCAGTGTCAGATTCAAGTTGTATGGAATCCAAAGCTTCCTAAGGAGACCCTCTTTGAGTAAAAGAATACAAAGTTGTAAGTAAAAACTACTGGGACCTCTCCCAGAGTCTTACAAAGAACCCTGGCAAATGGGGAATCCCTGAAACTTAAGTTTCACTAGCTTCATAATAAGTTTGGATTTTGGTGTTTTATAGTTTATGCCATTTTCACATAGGTCAGATTTAGAAAATTGATTAAGAGCCTTAGAAGGTGAGGATGATGGCGTGACTCCTGGCTTGACCATTTACAGCTGTTTCTGTCAGCTTAGGCAAATGTCTTTCCTTTTCTTTTTTTTAATGTTTATTTCTGAGAGAGAAAGAGAGACAGAATGTGGGGAAGAGAGGGGCAAAGAGAGAGGGAGACACAGAATCTGAAGCAGGCTCCAGGCTGTCAGCACAGAGCCCGACACCAGACTCGAACTCACAAACATGAGATCATCACCTGAACTGAAGTTGGACGCTTAACCAACTCAGCCACCAAGGAGCCCCATCATAGGTAAGTGTCTTAACTTCTCTGATCTTCATTTCCCCCAAAAATGAAAGAGAAAAAAATTAATATCAATTTTTATGGTTATGCAAGTTTTTATTTTTTAATGTTTATTCTTATTTATTTTGAGAGAGAGAAAGAAAGCGTGATCAGGAGAGGGGCAGAGAGAGAGAGAGAGAGAGGTAAAGATAGACAATTCCAAGCAGTCTATGTGCTGTCAGCACAGAGCCCAGTGCAGGGCTCAATCTCACAAACCATGAGATCGTGACCTGAGCCAAACTCAAGAATCAGATGCTTAAGCTTAACCGACTGAGCCACTTAGGTGCCCCTGGTTATACAATTTTTTAAATTCATGTAATGCACTTAAATAAGCATCTAGCATCCAGAAGGAGTGGCACAAATAGAAGATAGTAGTGTTTTTATTTCGTATACTTCTCATTCAACTTGCATCTTAGTCCTGTCAATATTCATTTAGAAAATAAGGTTTTCCCCTTCAGAGCCAACCTTTGATCATTTGATAATCATGATTCTCTAAGTCCGTATCTCTTACTTCTCTTTGCTGATGCCTACCTTGTCCTCTTGACTGTTTTACCCAGAAATGAGTATGGGTCAGGATGAGAAATGGAATTCAAATCAGCTAGTTAATACCTCTGGAAAAAGAAAAAAGAAAAAGATACTCGTGTTGCAAGCATTTAATCCCTGTCCCCCAGCTCAGCTGTTCTGTATCAGTTGTTGCCTCCCTGTAATGGTCACAGACATCCGCGAGCAAGGGTGGGATGCAGGCACACACACACCTGGGCTTCGGCATCTTGTTTCTTCCTCTGCCTGATTAAGAAGAGGGAACATGAGGTTATCCTTTCTCCTGAACATACAGATGATGCCTTTAAGTTTAGAAATAAGGGCGTGAATTTTTCATCGAAAAGAACAGCCCGACTTCCGGGGGGTGACGGCCTCACTTTTCGGACTCCGCAGGCAGGGACAAGCTTCAGCTCTGGGATCAGACACATGGCATAGATTGGAAGTCCGGTTCCACTACTTACTGCTGGTCGACCTCGGGCAAGTTGGTTTCAGGAGATGTAATAATGGCACCCACCTCACGGGATTACTGTGAGGATTAGATAAAATATGTAGGTAAAGCGCATAGTATATTCCAGGGGCAGAGGGAAGTTGGAAAAGGAAGAGAGAGAGGTGGGGGGAGAGAGAGGAAAAGAGAGAAAGAGAGACAGAGAGAGAGAACAGGAAAAAGCCCCAAAGAAACTCAAAACAGTTGTTTCTCACAGTATGAAGAACTGGGGCATGTCCCAAGGGCTAAAGGGCCTTCAGAGGCAAAAAGACTTCATCCTTATGCGCCAAGACAAGCCCTGGATACTTAACACACTGAAATAAGAAGGTCTTGAGGCCACATCCAGGCATAGCTGTGATCCATTAATAATGTCTGCCATAGACAGGGGACAGAGGGTGTTGTAGCACACAGTACCCACCTGCTATCTCTGCCTTCTCTTCTCCTGGGGATTCAGATCATTTTCCCAGGTCTGCTACTAGTTCAATATATGAGGTCACTATTTTAGGTACAGCCTCGATCTTCAGAACTAAGAAAAACCTATCATTTGTGTAAAATTAAATAGCTGTTCACAATAAATATACCACAAAATAGCCTAAGCAAAAGGAGTCTCCGTTTTTCTTCCTATTGATTTATCATGTATCTACTTGGACCCTCTAATTCCATTTAGTCTCTGCAGTTCTCAGCAAAGTGTCAATTCTCTGTTGAGACAGAAAAAAAAAACAACCCTAAACACCTCCCGATTTACAGATTTCTAAAGATTTCAAAACAGATGGTGTTCATTTTAGTTCTGGGCTATATATCTCAGCTGACACTTGTTTTGGTATGTAATAGGTGCTCAATAAATACTTGTAATGAATTTAATAAGATTTCTTTTATGCCAGCTCCCTCATTACGATACATGCTTCTGAAAGACAGATATGATGTATTACTCATTATTTGCTCCCTTACCCCCATTTCCTCAAGTGATTGACATAGTGTCTAGTACATGGTAAGGGCTCTATAAATATTTGTTAAATGAATGAAGTATTAACGGCAAGACTGCCAACCTTCATAGCTTCAAAGTTCTTCTGCTATCTGTTCAGGCCTCTTGCTACATAAATCTTTCATATCAGCACATTACAGTATTTGAGAATTTTCCATTTGAAGAGCTCACCAGAGAATACTCCCCATAAAGAGGAATGGGCCCCTATATTAGCTTATTACTTACTAATTTCCTAAGAAGTGCTGTTTGCTGCATTCTCCCAACCTTCTTCTTTTCTGTTACATTCCCTGCCACTGCTTGGCTCCTGGAGAGGCTCCTTATTCTGTGGGTGCCACCAGAGCCAAAACTGCTTTCAGTCCCTCCTGTAGCAAATCTCCCAAGCTTCCACACTGCACCTTTGGGCTGGAGGAATTTCCATCTGCCATATCCGGCAGGCACCTTTATAGATCAAGCGACTGACTTTTAACACTCAGTCAGTACATGTTGTGTTTCCATCACGTGTTGCGTAAATTTAAGACAAAGAGATTTCTTCGCACTAGTCTTCCATTTGGCTTGAGTTTCCAAGGCTATTTGTGTATGTGCAGAAACTGAGTGTGCTTCCTGCAGGCAGGTGGATGCTGGTGTCTACCTACTACCTACCTACTTATCTTCACATCTTTCTAGTCTTGTTTTTTCTCCCCGCAGAAACCTGTTTTTATTTCACGTAAACCCGTTTCATCTTATTTTATTGCATTCATCTTTGTAAGCTACTTAAATCCCTTTGAAATAATGTGGTTTATATAACTCAATGAATGTGTATATATATGTGTGTATATATATATATATATATATATATATATGAATGTACACACACAGGCACACACACACACAGACTCACTAGAGGAACAATGAAAGACAGTCAGTGGCAGACAGCAAGTATGCAATAGGTTCCTGGAAGGTTAATTCAAAGGGACATTTGAAATCATCACGCCAAGGTTCTGGGACTTGACTGAAGTCACCTGAGTGTTTCAGCAGAATTGAAACAAGTCTGCAGCTCTTCTAACACCAAACCTTGTTCTTGTTCCAGGTCCTCAGTACCTTACCCAGTGCTTAGTGTTAAGGCAAATATATGTAGTAATCCATTTAGGCAGGTCATTCAACAGATGTGAAATAATTTGTCATCATAGGGCAAACACCGTGTATCCTCTAAGAGCTATACAAGCAATGTCTGCTCTTAGTCATAAAGTCTTTTTCAATATATTTTTTTAGTCTAATGGAACCTAGCTTACTATTTGACTGGCTGAAAAACTCTCCTTGAATTCTGAATCAATTCAATTTAAATTTCTTTTTTTAAACACTCATTTCTCTTCAAGAAGTATTCAAAGCAGCTCAGAGTAGGAAAAAGAAAATTAATAAAATGGGAACCAAATTGGAGATTCAGTCTTGTAAAAAGTTTGGTAGTAAGTGACACTAGTTGTTATTTTTGCACTTTAAATATGGCTCTGAGCTTCCTGGAAGCCCAGTCAAAACGGGAAACAAAATTAGTTGCGTGGTTCCCTTTAGCTGAAAGAAGCAGAATAATTTTCTCACAGGGAGAAATGTACAGGGGAATGGGAGTGTAATAAGTGGTATTTTCAATAACAACTCTCAGCTAAATCAGGACTGAAATCCACACAACTTTTCTATAGCAAAGAGACCAAGGTGATGCCTTAATTATATATATGAAAAAGATTCTGTGAGGGACCAGCAGTCAACTTGATCAAAGGAAAAAATATAGGTAATCTAGAGAAAAGGGCAAATTACATGAGCCTTAAATTATTTTTCCTCAGTTTTTCTCTCTTCCAGGCTCTGGACAGGTTTTAGATCTTACACAATTTCAAGGCCTTCCTCTCTAGCAAGAACACAGAGTGAAGTTACCCTGAAGATTGCTAATTGAGGGCAAAGTTAAAATTTTGAAAACATGTAAGCCGATGTTAAATTTGATATTGCCTCAGGCAAACTATCAAGCCCAGGCAATGTTCCCACCAGAAAGGAAGACCTCCACCCAGAGACTGGGCAAACTTCCTAGTCAGGAAGAAAGTTAACAACTCCATGTTGCCTTCCTGAAGGCTTCCTCAGTTTCCTCAGCTGTAAAATGGGAATAAGAGTGGGCCAACTCACCAAGCTGCCAGTGGAGAGTGACTGTGATAACATGTGAATGTACTTGGCACCTAGTGGATTCCCAGTAAAATGCTACAGGCATGAATAAATAAGTTTCAATTGATACTGTAGATTTCCACTGAATATGGAACATTCATCTTTCCAAACGACATCTCAAAATCAACTTGAAAAGACATGTATGTTCTCTCTCCTTTCAACCTAAGGTTGTATCACAACTCCAATTATCTAGAGCAGAAGTCAGCAAACTACTGCCCTTGAACCAAATCCAGCCTGCTACTTGTCTTTGTAAATAGTCTTATTGAAGTCCAGCCACACCCATTTACTTACATATTGCCTATGGCTCCTTTTGAGCAGTTGAGTGGTTACAACAGACACCAGCTGCCCCACAAAGCCTAACATATTTGCTATCTGGCCCTTTAAAAAAAAAAAAAAGCGTGCTGACCTCTGAATGGAGCACATGTCCTCAAACACAAAACATTCCAAACTAAGGTTTTCATATGAGCATGCACATTGATGCACACACGTGCATATGGCACCCATATCCCCGACTTGCCCTTCTCAATGTTACTGTACACTCTGGTTCCTGTCATGAATGGTCCCATCTCCTGAATCCAGTTACTTAGTCACATCCTACCGTCTTCTTTTCCCTTTAAAAATTCTCACATCCTTTGCATTCCACTCCCATTGTATCCCGGACTGCGATCAGCCCCTTGCCTCTGCTGACACCCTCTGTAATTCATCCTCCACACAACTACCCGAGCCACTGGCCTAACATGCCATTTTTACACTATTACAATCTAGCTCAAGATTCTGCAGTGGCTCCCACCTGCCTTTTACACCCAGTCTGACTTTACTCTATTGGCTTTTAAAACAGTTTACAGCCCGGCTGCACAGAATGTGTGAAAGTCTAAGCCCCATTTCTACCTGGACCACACGGAACACTGCAGTCTGGCCCAACTCCCTCAGCACCCACCTTGTGAAATCTCACCTCTGTTCTTCATTCCCACCATGGTGTCTGCTCGGGATTGAATCGAGGCCTCCAAAAATTCAGATGTTGAAGTCTGGACCCCTCATACCTCAGAATATGACCTTATTTGGAAAAAATAGGGTCATTGCAAATGTAATTAGTTAATACTGGAGTAGGGTGGGCCTTATAAATGTTTTTATAGAAAAAAAAAGGAGAAATTTGGAACCAGAGACACAGAGAAAACACTGTATGAACATCAAGGCATAGATCAGGGGGATGTATCTATGAGTCAAGAAATGCCAGAGCCAGCAAGCCACCAGAAACTAGGAAGGAGGCCTGGAGCAGATTCTCCCTCGTGGCTCTCAAAAGGATCTGCGAACACCTTGCTCCTGGACTTCTGGCCTCCAGAAGCGTGGGACAATAAATTCCTACTGTTTAAGCCCCCTCAGTCTCTGGTACTTTGTAAGGGCAGCCCTGGCAAGCTAAGACAGCCTCCTACCTGCCCCAGGCTCAGAGGCTTTCTGGAATAGGATGGCCCTGAAGGCCCTGTAAGATGTGGCCATACAGAGGTGACAAGTAGAAAGAGCTGGGAACGGCAAGAGAGCATTTAGAGGACCCAGTCCTCCCTTCCAAAAGGAAGCCCAATCTGCTTCCTCACAAGCCAGCAAGCTTTTCTGTGACTTCACCCTATCCCTGCTGGGTTAGAAGGAGAGAGGGACTGAGGAAAGCCCAGACAGCAAAATGTGCTCCAGGGATCTGCCTTCCTTGTTTTGCTTCTAAAGGTCTACTCTTCCCCTCCCTTCCTTTTCTCGCTGAAGACTTAAGCCACAACTTTTGTAAAAAGCAACTTCTGAGCCAAGCAAATCCACTTCAGGAGTCCAGTGCCCGCCTTCCCCCTGCTTCTGTCCTGGAAGTCTGGACATCTATCTGGAGAGACCACAGTCCTTGAACAAAGGCTGGCTGCGTGAGGCTGCCAAGACTCGAGCCTTGTCCAGGAACTTCAAAGAGCTAAACTGGGACCTATCAAATCATTAAGGAGATTTCTTGCAGGGAATGTGACTCCGGGGAATCTAGAGAGGCAGAGTGGAGCTCTGTGGCCCTGGTTTGCTCTTATATGCAAGCCTGCATGACCCTGGCTGGTTGTCGGTGGGAAAACGAAAACCCCTCCAAGTCACTCGACTCCAAGAGGCCAAGGCCAAACCAACCCTTCAGCCATCAAGTCATCACAGACTGTGTGTCTGTAAGTGTATGACCCTCTTCCCCAGAGACATCTGGTAACTCCAGGAGGCTTGATAGACTTCTTACCTCAAATGATGTAGAATGAACAGTAATCAGATTTTCTTTGTCCCAGAGAAGAAGGAAGGAAACACACTGAAGTGAGGACATGTCTGATTAGGTGGAGGAAGAAGCAGGGCCAGCTTCATGTGTGTGCAGTGTGTGCACAGGACCTTGCATGTAACCAGTTCTGGAGAGCAGTATGTGCACCTTCATGCATATGTGTGTGTGTGTTTAGCCAGGGGGTGTGGTTTGATGATGAGTGATGAGTAGAGAAAGAATGGCCCAATTTCTACCTGGGAGTAAAGAATAATGAGAAGTACAGGCTTTTTTCAGTATTCATAGCACCTGGGTTCGATAAAGTTGCTGTAAACTCTGAATTTGTAAACACTGAACAATGCTCCTAGGGGAAGTACACGGTTAGGTTCCTATCAGCCTCTGCTCCCAACATTTTCATCAGCTTAACAACATGCAACCTACTTTTATATGTGTTTCTGTTTATTTTACGTTCGTTTATTTACCTTGAGAGAGAGAGAAAGAGAAAATGAGAGGGGCAGGGGCAGAGAGAGAAAGGGAGACAGAGAATCCTAAGCAGGCTCTGTGCTGTCAGCCGAAACCAAGAGTCGGACACTTAAATGACTGAGCCACCCAGTCACCTCTATATGTGTTTCTGTTCAAACACACCTTATTAAACATGTTGTTGATTCGTTCACATCAAACTTACGGCCACTATGACTCAAGTGAGAACAAATCTTATCGAATGCATTTTCTCCACAAAACACATCTCAGCCTTTTGCATCTAGGAACACCAGACGGCACTTCAGCACTGTGCTTGGGGAGCATTATGAACAATGGAATCACCAGCAGAAAGCCAAAAATGTGAAAACACGACACTAAACACACTGTGAAAAGGACACATGTTTATAGTAGGAGAGAGGAAACAAGGGAGATGTTGCCTTGTTTGACCTCCGATGGAAAGAGGCCCATCCAGTGACACAATTCACCACTCTGCAAAGGTCCACAAATAAAGGCAAAAATGCCCAAGTTTTGGTTCAGAATTACAAATAACTTGCAAATATGGAACCCACAAATAAGGAGCATTGAGGGTATATTCCACTAGGATAAGGAGCCTACCATACAATTTCTGTTCCATCACTGCTGTAGGACATTTTGCAAGTTATTTATCCTCTCTGTTGGCTTCCTTCTCTCCATCTACTAAATTTCTATTCAACATTTAAGACACAATAACCACCATTTCCTCCATAAGGATTTTCCAATAGCCTCCGTAGAAAATGAAATGGTTTCTGTTTTGGAGGGTGGGGGGGGTCTGAGTCACTACTTTTCTATGGACATCTGTCCTTCATCTGTCACTGTGCCCCCAAATAACAGCCATGTTGTTGGGGCATGTGACAACTTTATCTACACACACTGCAATGCTCAGTCTTCCTCTTTATCTCCTTTGGTTCCACGGACTGCTACCTCCTGGCCCTCGTGGCCTATGACCACTGTGTGGCTGTGTGCCAATCCCTGCTTTATGTCACCATCATGACACAGAAGGCCCATTTGGGGTTTGTAGCTGAGGTTTATGTTTTCAGTATCTTCTGTGCCTTTGTGATGAATTGTTTCTTTCTCTCCAATGTTCCTTATTTTTGCCTGTTCTGCTCTTATAAAGCTTATTTAATTATGCTTTACTGCAATTCATTGTTGATCTTCTATTATTCCAATAAGTAGATTGTAAAAGCTGTTAGGAGAGGGATTATATCATATTCACCTTTATATCCACACCACTGGTGAGCTGTTTTTTGTAATACAGGTGGTAAATAGGGATTTATTAACCTGAAATGGGAATAATAAGCCTGGCCTTATCTATCATCATTTTTTTTTATTGTGGTAAAACACACAGAGCACAAAATTTATCATTAGTAACATTTAGTGCACTTACAATGATGCACAACCATCACAGAATATTTCAACACTAAAAAAAACAAACTAAAAAAAAACCCAAACCACAAAACACCCTGTACCTATTCAAAACAGTCATTCCCCAATCTCTCCTTCCCTTGGTCTCTGGCAAGTACTAATCTGCTTTCTGTCTCTATGAGTTTGCCTCTTCTGGACATTTCATATAAATGGAATCATATAATATGTAGGCTTTGTGTGTGGCTTCTTTCCAAAACATGATGTTTTGGGGTTCCATCCATGTTGTAGCATATATCAGTACTTTATTCCTTCTTATGGTTGAATAATATTCCATTGGGTGGACATACCACATTTTGTTTATTTCACTCATCAATTGATGGGCACTTGGGTTGTTTCTAACTTGTGGCTTTTATGAGGAGTCCACCATATATTTTAATAATATGACTCACCATAGAAATGTTAGTGACAATTAATATTTCTGTTACACAAATGGACTGCCTGTTTATGAGTACCTTCCTCCATCCCCACTAGACTATAAAGTCCTGAGGGCAGGGATGTTATCTTGCTCCTCGTGGATTCCCTAGGGCCTTGGCTAGTCTGGCACAGAGTACATGCCTCAATAAATCTGTTGTCTGATGAATGATTTCTGCTTAGAGGACAGACTGCCCTATCACAATAGATACAAGACATAGCAAAAGTCACTCTCATAAAATCATAGAATACTGGATCTTGAAGAAGAAACCATCTGATCCAAAACTGTCATTTAATATTCTTGGCACATCACTTTGTAGCTGTGTGACCTTGCATAAGTTTTTTAATCTGTTATTCCGATCCCTTATTTATAAAATAAAGGTAATAATTTCATCTACCTCATAAAACTATTTTGATGATTAAGTGAATTAATGCATATTCAATGCCGATTACTAGGAATGAGGAATGAAAATCAAAAAGGTGAGCAAATTACCCAAGATTGCACTGCTAGTTAGAGGCAAAGCTGGGACCAGAACCCATATCTCTTAGCTTTCCCTTCTTCTCTGCGGTTGTTTGAAGTCTACTCAGAGCCTTACCGGGAACAGAGCTTTCCCTATAATGAGATCAGTGTTGCTGCCACAGTCACATTCTCTGGGGCAAAAAGCCCCCTCCTTGAGCAGGTGGCATCCAAGCCCTATTGGGTTTTTTTTGTTTTCTTTTGGGGGTGGGTTTTGTTCTGTTTTGTTTGCCTCTCCACATTCCAAATCCAAGTATGCTTACCTCAGGAAAATAGGACATCTCTTGGAAAGGAATAATGCAAATGAGCACATAGAGGCTACTAAGATATTCTAGATCCCTGCTCATGCAGTCGTTCCAAAGCATAAGGAAATATGAAATCTTTTCCCAGCAGAGAATCCCTATCACCATACTTGGAATGCCATGAAACAGTGTTTTGACAAACACTGGCCTCAGTTGTTATCCTTGACATCCAATGAAAGGGTTTTGTCTAGTTTTTCACTGCTAAAACAGTACCTGGCAACAAATGATTATTTGTTGTAGAAATGAATAAGTCTTTTTTTTTTTAATGTTTATTTATTATGAGAGAGAGAGAAAGCACACACAAACGAGGAAAGGCTGGAGAGAGAATCCTAAGCAGGCTCCGTGCTGTCAACACAGAGCCCAACATGGGGCTCAATCTCATGAACCGTGGGATTATGACCTGAGCCAAAATCAGAACCCAGATACTTAACCAAATGAGCCACCCAAGAACCCCAAAGAAATGAAAAAATCTTCATGAAAATCACTACTTGGAATCTGAGGTATCAACCACCGGTAGAGAAGAAGCCAACGCATCAGCTGCTGGGTCTTCACTCTAATTGTCCCCATACAGAAGATCTCCCCACTGAGTTGGCTATCCCACAAGACAAAGGCTCCCATCCACCCAGTACTGGCTTCTTGCTTTCCAACATGGTGAGTCCTTGTCAGAGTAGACCAAGAATGTAAATCCCAGTCACTGCTGCCTGATTCACTAGACTCCTTCCCCGACACACCAGTGTTTCCAGGAGCACCAGTCTTCACGAATTCCACACAAAAATCAGGTTCCCTTACATATCTGATATGAGCCAATGGGCTCTAACCTGCACACTCATCGAAGAATGAACTCCCTTCCAATAGCCCCTGCCAGTCTTTCTGGGTTATCTAGGCATTAGCCAAGAACAGTAGGGAAAGGGAAGTCTGCTTCAACTTTTCCTGGCAAAGTGGCCTTCCTTTTCAGAAACTTTAGCTCAGCTAAGTGGAGACACCTGGTGTTTGTTGTTGCAACTTCAAGACAATACATCAAAGCCTCCAGGCAGAAAGTCAGGCTCCCAGTAAAAATTGCATCATCTCAAAGACAGAAAGGGGAAATGTAAATGGTAGGCCATCTCATGCCTAGGAGACTTTCTCCCCTCTCATATTTTCTACTGTGTATACTTTTCTCCATGCTCTTGCCTTTAAAACATGGGGGAAAACACAATGAAAAGGCACCCAAAATTTGTGAGTAGCCAGGAGGAGTGAGAAATCTTCTTTCCTGATTGCTTCATTTTGTCAGGTGTTTAGAGTGCTAACTTTTGAGTTATAACGTTTGGTAATACTTAATAAGTAGCTGGTGTACCATAGTCCTCCCCCTCCCCCCGCCCCAACACACACACACACACACACACACACACACACACACACACACACACAAATATTTTAAGTCTATACAAGGCCAAAGGAATATTAAAGTTTCACTGCGGAAGAAATATGGCCACTGCCAAGAACTGATTAGTCATAAAATCCACAGATTATCATCATCCATCATGCCTTTCTTTTAATGACTGAATAAAAAGAGAGACATCAAAGTTTTCAAAATAAGGTTATAAAGACGCTGTACACAGATGAGGCCTCCAAATATTTTGATAGAACCTGAACAAAAAAAATATAGAAAAATCATTGAAACAAATCACAAAACATATGTTGTTATGTTTTGCTCTAAAAACCATGAAGTTTATCCAGAACCCTATTATGGTAACTGCTTAGCTTTTCATGCATTCCTAAATTACCATGTAATCTAAAACCTTGTTTTCAGCTGCCCTATATTGGAAAGTCCCTTAAAATAATCAGGATGATTGCAGGCTAGTACTCAGAAAGAAACTTGCTTGTATTATAGTAAATGAAAGTGTTATTTATCAGGCAGGCTCCTTTAAAAAAAAAAAAAAAAAAAAACTACCTCAGAAACACAATGTATTCAGGAAATACCGAAACCAAGGATTGCATTTTGGGCTCTCTACATTTTCAAACACATGGATAGTTGGTGTAAAAATATGTTCTTTTCCTGCAGGGACTTGACTGTAATTAGTGTATGCCAAAACTCTCTCACAGAGATTTCATTGTCTTATCTACTTACATCATCTTAATGCGATTTTATTTTACTTTGTCAAAGTCATATTAATGTAAATGTGTTCTTGATAGCAAACAGAGTTCTTTTTTATGCAAAACAGGATTCAGCTGACTCTAATAAAACAGCTTGCAGTCTATTAGACTATAACAGTAATGTGCTTATTTTGTTTCTCAAATCAAGACTGTGTCAGAAAGCTATAGACGGAGATTTGTCTTGTTTTTCACAATAATTGCTAGGGTGGGGTTACATTATGATCTTTAAATGAATAGTATCGCTTAGAACAAACACTTCATATATCTTTTATCTTCCCCTGCACACAGTTCTGAGTTTTCTTTGAAAATGCTGCGCTACTTTTCCACATAAGTCATCAGAATGTTTCCAAAGAATTTTAACTGCCAGATTAATTATATCTTGCAAACAAAGATAGATTGCTTACATTCTTTATTCAGAATTCCTGCCAGTATGGAGCAACTGGCAACAAATTAATTTCTTTTGCAACCATGCAAAATGTTTTGCTATGAAGAGCTCTGTAAGGTAAATGAATCCTTTAAAAAAAAAATCAGGTTGCTCATTCTGAAAGGCTAATCTGTAAGCAAAGAACAGAGGATTAAATGAACTTCATGCTCTCCCCCCCACCCCCATCCTTTTTTAGCGTCTATGTTATAGCCTTCCATGAATGTATTCAGTTAATTAAGTATTGCTGTGACCTGGTGGCAATTTTTGAAATCCGGGGAATTTTTCCCCCTCTAAATTCTGCCTCCCCCACAGAGCAGAATATAATCTGTTTCCAGTCAGTCTGTTTATGTCAGCTGTGCCTCTACTACAAGCCTCTAAAATGTTTTAATAAATTTATCAACCAAAAAATATTACAAACATTTCATTTCCTTTGATTCAGACACACACACACACACACACACACAGGCCTCTGCCTTCATTGCAAATTCTTGCTGGTATGAATCATTCTAAGTAATATTTGCTTTAACTTTCGTGTGGTTCTACAAACAACCTTTATATGGCTGGACTTCAAAGCTAGGAGAAATAAAGGTTAGAAATGTGATAGGAGTAATCTATTATTAGGCATGAAACATTAAACCACTTTTAGCTATAAGTCTTAAAACCTGAATAATCTAGGTTTTTAATGTAGTGCATATTTATTGTGCTTTCACTAACACAAGCATTTATCACAGAGAAGTGTTTGGAAGAGAAATATTTTCCATTGCACTCTGCACCACAATTTGGTTTAATTTTTCCTAATATTTAATTTAGAAAAACGGTAATATTATAACAGGGTTCTCATGTTTCCTGGCCAAAATGCTTGGTGTTCCTCACAGAGTAAAATTAATCTGTTACCAGCCTGCTGACCTGTAAGTCAGGTTTCAGTAAAGTAGGCACGGGGTGGGGAGGGGAGGGGAAGGGGGTGAGTTAAGGTGGGTAGGGTGATAAGATCTCTTTCTTTGACTAGAAGGGGAAAAGAAAAGACTTAGAGGAATGTCTCAACCCACCCATGCCATCAGATGACAGAAAATAAGCTGAACGTGTATTTGAGCTGAGGAGTGTTTGAAAACATTTATTAGCTCCATCCAGAACGACTTCCACTGCAGGAATGTTAATTGTTAAAATCTGTACTGCAGTTATTTCTTTAAGCTGGGGCTGCATGGGGTGGAAATTCAGCTCCTTGTTTCTCTTTTTTCTCCACGTATATTTGCACTTAAAAAAACAACAACAACAAAACTAATGTTATGAAATAGTTCAGATGTCAGATGGAGAGCTTCCTAGCACAAGGGAATGCAAAACAGTGTTAAGGATATATGCATATGCAGGAACAAAAAAACAACATTGGTAACATTTTGTTCTTGATTTAATTTGTGCTTCTAATACAGTAGATTAAAAATAAGTCCAACTGTTAAACACATTAGTGTTCAGCCACTGCCCATGTACCAGGAAAGCAGCTATCACTCCAGACCTGGCCTGACTCCTTCTGTAGTCTTGAGAAGACAGAGGAAATCTGACCCCTGGGAAATCTGAGCCCCCCAAGTCCATCAATGACCCTACAGTTTGAGGAGACCTCATTTTCATCTGCTGATTAAATCCCAGAACGTTCTTAATATCTTCTCACACCGTGTCAAAAACCAGTGTCTCTCAACAAAGCTGAAAGAGAATATTGGCTTGGAAAGATGGAGAAAAAAATGCTAATAGCCACAAGCAAGACACTCTGAGAAAAGTTCAAGTTAAGCTGTAGTGTATTGGGCGATGATTTGTGAGACTTGTGCCTTTTAAGAAGATTGGTGTGACCCCCACCTTCCACACTCCCAGAATTTTATGACTGGGGCTAAAGACAGGATTGGATCCCCATATACCTGAACTTGAAGACATTCCAGAGATCATAGCACCCTCTTATTCTACAGGCGATGCCCAGTGAGGTTATAGACAGGGCATGGCCAACATACTACCAGGAAGTCTGCCCTCACTGGTCATGAAACCCAAACTTTGGTTCCTCCCTTGGTCTGTTGTGTGATACCACACTCCCCTTTTGGTTTGTTGAAAGAAGGAAGGAAGGAAGGAAGGAAGGAAGGAAGGAAGGAAGGAAGGAAGGGAAAAGGGAGAGAAAAGAAAAAAGAGAGAAGAGAAGAGAAGAGAAGAGAAGAGAAGAGAAGAGAAGAGGGAAAAAAAAAGAAACTGAAATTAAACCCATGGGTAAGAAAAATAATATACTTCTTCAGGTAATTACAGTAATGGCTCTTTACATAATCTGTGGGTTTTTTTTTTTTTTTAGAATATGGGTATTTTTTTAAACAAAAATACCAACTTGTCAATTCTTACTCCCTCCTTCCCTCACACAAATCCTCCACTCCCAGCTTCCCCTGTTCCCTCTCCAGTGTACTTTTTTGTGGTCTTTGGTCAATCTGGTTTAATAGGTTACCTGTTGCTGACACTCTCACTTCACACAGAAGTGAAGCTCTCTGCTGTGACATGCTTTCTGGAAGCAGAAGGGTATGAGGCTGTGACATTTGTAAATCTAGGAAGTAATAGGTCCCCAAAAGCAATGCAGAGAGCTGCATTGCCAGGAAAGGAGAGCAGTTAATTGAAACTATTTGGGGCATGCAGTATTGAACAAGGAGATGGTTTCTGAGCAACACATATCTAAACGTGGCTTGCCAAAGACCTGCACACTTTTAATTTACTCTACAAATTTGGTTAGCCCAATAAAGTGTAAATATCAAACACTGGTCATGGAGAGCATTAAACATTAACCAACAGAGACCTTAAAGACTTGAGTAGAACATTAAAATTTGAGGAGAGAGACCAGGCGACTCTGGGAAATTAGGTTAAAATTCCAGAAAAGAATGTTTGTTTGCTGAGTAAAAATAAAGAAAAAAAAACTATTTTGAGATTGGTAACCATTTGTCTCTGTAGACAAGGCATTTCCTCCGCGGAGATTATATTTTTAAAATTAAGCGAACTTAACAAAATGAATTTGACTTTCTGATTATTCTTCAATATGAAATGTATTACCACCCAAATGAACCCTGGAAAGGGATATTTCAATTGCTGTTCCCAGCCCATAAACCCTTACCTAGAACTGTGTCTTTTATCCATTTTGTGTGTTTGTGTGTATTCCACGTTGCTTAGTCTGGGGTTCAAATCCCATAATGGTTCGATAAACCTCTGTCGAGCAGCAGAATAAAAATGCCCTCTAAGGCACTTAGGATGGCTGCCAGGTTCACCCATTCAGACTTGTCAGATAAAGCCCAACACAAAAAACTGCTTGAGTCCAGGATGTACTACCTTCTCAATGAGGGCAACAAGTACTTCCTTTGAAATAGTAGGATTCAGAAAAAGGAGAATAATACCACATTCAAGTACTTTGTTCTCTGGGCATCTTTTGCCCCAGCAGGCCTCACAAAATAAATTCCTATAAGGTAAGAACAGTTTTCTCTCAGGAAAAAGTTTGTTACATTATTTCTTTGATAAGAGTCTAGGATATAGAAGGTGACAGCTCTCAAATAGCCCCACATAAGACATGGAGTGGCTGAAGTAAAAATAAGTTAAACCACTGCTAAACCAAGAATGAACTCCTAAGATAATTTGAATGTGGCTGCTTACCTTCAAAATATCTACCCATGAGAGAACAAAAGAACCCTTAGGGACCCTGCCTTAATTTGGGTTGACTTAAAAGTAGACCCTGTGGGGCGCCTGGGTGGCGCAGTCGGTTAAGCGTCCGACTTCAGCCAGGTCACGATCTCGCGGTCCGTGAGTTCGAGCCCCGCGTCGGGCTCTGGGCTGATGGCTCAGAGCCTGGAGCCTGTTTCCGATTCTGTGTCTCCCTCTCTCTCTGTCCCTCCCCCGTTCATGCTCTGTCTCTCTCTGTCTCCAAAATAAATAAACGTTGAAAAAAAAAATTAAAAAAAAAAAAAAAAGTAGACCCTGAGACAAGGATTTGAGTGAAGAAATTAATTGGAGAGACAAAAGAAAAACCAGTCAAGGAGAAAGAAAATGAGACCAGATAAGGAGGGTAGCCAATATGAGACGTATTGATACACAGACTACCACTCTGGACAATGGGAGCTTCATCTTAGTGGAAAAACTCCGAGAGGCAGTGTAGAATACGCACTTCAGTGTTATCCCATCAGAGAGATGGGAGCTGGGGTATTTATATACCAGCTGCCATCAGTCTTCAGATGAGGTTATTCCTGAGAGGTATTCACTCTGGGGCACTTACAGCTGGCCACCCAGGTAGACAAAGTAGGTTTTGGTGACCAAGGGAAGTTCTCAAGCAAAGAAATGCTTAAGATTGCAAGGCAATTACAGTTATTAAGCAAGGCAGAATGCTCTCAAGTCACCAGGGTGAGACACTATGGGCAGGGCCCAACAGGCCCCTTTGGTGGAGTCTAAATATCATCAGTAACTTCCAAGAAGTTCAACTGCAGTTTTTTTGTTGTATCTAGTATAGTGGCTAACACACTGCAGGGGCTTAATCAATATTTGTCAAATAAAGGAAGGACAATAAAACATTAGTTAATGTTTTGTTTTGTTTTTTTTTTTTTAATACTTCACATATACACTTTATTCTCTGTTCAATGTTGAATAGTTTTTTTCTTGGGAAGCTATATAATATGAGCCCAGGCTTAGTATCAGACAGACCAAAACTTAAACCCCACTTCTATCACTTTCTAGCCATGAGAACTTGAGCAAACTACTTCCCTTCTCCTAGTCTGGGTTACTCCATTGTAAGATGCATATTTCATAGTATCAGATGATAAAAGACTGGAAAAGTAAGTGTAGGATTGGTATAGTAACCAACACATAGTGAGTACTCAATGCTACTATAACAACCCAAGACTTCAAATCCCACTTCTGCCACCAATTATCTGTATATCTTCAAGCAAGTCATTTCGCCTTCTGGTGCAAACTTCCCATATGGAAAGTGGAGATGAAAGTTGCCTGCTGCTCATTCCCCAGAGAGTTAGGCTCTAAGTGAACATCATGAGAGAGATAAGTCACACTGATTAAGCACTTTATAGGTTGCACAATTCTTACATATGTGTCATATCATTTCTCAACAGGAAAGGATTCTGAACTTACATATCATTCTTCCAATGTAAGGAAGCATGTCTCCATTTCCCCAAATACTCCCAAGTCTGATTTGTGCTTAAATTGTGTTGTAGACCACAAAATGATCCAGAGATCTATAAGAAATGCACATAGGAACCCTGAGGAAATGGGATTTGACCCTGAGGAAATGGTGAGGCAGTCAGAGTGAGCATGAGAGTCAGTGTCCAGCAGGGGCACACCCAAGTGGATCTTATAAGCTTATGTCAGGATGGAGTGTTAATAAAGATCCCAAATGATCCAAGAATAGAATTTATACCAAAAACCATTGAATCAATGAAGTCATGTAGCCAAGGATCTGAGCTGGCCCGTATGAAGAGGGCAGGAAAGGTAGGCCTCATGCACACCAAACCAGGAGATAGAAGCTTAAAACTTAGCCCAAAGATTATCCCATCAGAATGTCTGAGCACTAATTTTGTGTCAGGCATGGTAAAGGACACAAAAATGAATCTCCTTTTACCATCCCTACTTCCCAGTTGATACAACTGAGGCTTAGAAAAGAGAAGTTACTTGCCCAGGTTATGCAAAACTATAGCCCAGTTTGGCCTAATGCCAAGGAGAGAGGTTTTTTGTTTTTTGTTTTAAGTTTATTTATTTTGAGGAGAGGGCAGAGAGAGACACAGAGAGAGAGAATGCCAAGCAGGTTCTGTGTGCACAGAGCCTGATGTGGGGCTCAATTACAGGAACAGAGAGATCATGATCTGAGCTGCAGTCAAGAGTCAGATGCTTAACCAACTCAGCCACCCAGATGCTCCTAACGAGAGGGTTTTAAACCACTACATAACACTGGCTTTCTACAACACCATAACATTTTGATGCCATTCAAAATGAAACTATAATAGATAAACACAAAATAAAGAAAATCTAATTGATAATATATAAATTTTTAACTTTCAACATCCTGAGGGAAAAGTACAACAAGGCATTGGCAGCCACTGTAATGAGCATTTGAACCATGAGTAAACTCTACAAGGGAAAACAGTCTTGGCCACAGCTCTCCAAATGCCCTTATTCTTTTTTTTTTTTTCAACGTTTTTTATTTATTTTTGGGACAGAGAGAGACAGAGCATGAACGGGGGAAGGGCAGAGAGAGAGGGAGACACAGAATCGGAAACAGGCTCCAGGCTCTGAGCCATCAGCCCAGAGCCCGATGCGGGGCTCGAACTCACGGACCGCGAGATCGTGACCTGGCTGAAGTCGGACGCTTAACCGACTGCGCCACCCAGGCGCCCCAAATGCCCTTATTCTAAGGTATTGTTAAGTTTTCTACAAGAATTCAGCCAGGTTAATATGAATAAAGTTAAGTAATTAGTCCTATTTATGATCAGTTTTCTTCATTGCATCTAAGTGAACTCACTTTAATTTAAGGGATTGAAGAATCAAACAATAATTGCTAATTTACTATTCATTTACTGAGCACTTAACTCTGTGTCAGGCACTGGCTCAATGCCCTGCCTACGTTGTCTCCTGTACTCCTCAACACGTCCTTCTGGGTTAGGTGCTATGAGTCCCCCCTTTTATAGATGTAAAGCTGAAGCTTAGAGAGATTGAAGAACTTCTCCAAGGTCCAGTTAAACCCAACAAATGGAGGGCACCTGGGTGGCTCAGTTGGTTAGGTGTCCAACCAACTTCAGCTTAGGTCATGATCTACCAGTTCATGGGTCCGAGCCCCCCATCAGGCTCTGGGCTGACAGCTCAAAGCCTGGAGCTTATTTTGGATTCTGTGTCTCCCTCTGTGTCTCTGCCCCTCCCCCACTCACACTCTGTCTCTTTCTCAAAAATAAATAAACATTAAAAAATTAAAAAAATTAAAGAAAGAAAGCTAACAAATGGAAGAAATGAGATCCAAATCCTGACTCCTGGTTACAGGACTGATGCATTCATCCACAGTGCTTTGCTATCTCTGGAGTCTTGAATCCTAGTGATGGAAAAGTACTCATTTTTATTTAGGCATTTTCTATTACATGGGACAAATATGGGCTTTAAAGTATTATAAACAACTTTTTTTTTCAATATACTTAAGCAAACTCAGTTCCTAGGAATTCTTGAGAACAGACTTTAAGTTCCAAAACAAAACAAAACTTCCTAAAATGAGACTGTTCATGACATAATTGCATAAAAAAATAGAATATACAATTGCATACAATATATGATCCCAGTTTCATACACATTTTTAAAACTTTTAATAAATATATGTCTGTAAAAATATACCTTCAGAAAACACCATATTTTATTTTCAAGTTTATAATCCGGACACTCAGCCTTACTTTATGAGTATACCATCTCCATGATATTCAGCATGGAAAAACTCTAGAAAGAAATACATTAAAAGTCAAAACATGATTCCTTTTTTTTTTCTTATCTACAAGAACAAATGTTATATTATTATCAGGAAAAAATGAACATTAATATTTTTCATTCGCCATGTATCAGTGACAGAGCTGAGCTTTTTACATTTGTTATCTCAACTAATATACACAACAAGGATTTCAACTCATTCTAGGCTGAGAGTTCTTTGGGCTGTACAATATAGCCCATCGTACAAATTATTTATGCTGGTATCTCTACATGTCTCTGTGACAAAATTATTTCCTGAGATACTAATTTATGGTATGTTCCTGATTTTATAGGAGACTGGAAGAAAAAAGGCATTTTCCCCACCCTAAATCCAAACTGGAGAGACGTATTCCCAAGACAGGAGAGATTCATAGGGCAGAGGTGACCTACAAGTGGAAAGGTATGAATGGGGTGCTGTGTTTTCTGAAGGTATGGATGGGGTTCTGGCTTCCTAGGAAGACTGCCCATGAGGCCTCCCACCCAGGCATTTTGCCCAAAGATCCCGTGCTTCAGCTTAGCACATGCTAAGTAAGGCTGTCTATCTTTGAAATAAGAAATCCTAGCATTGCTCAGAGTATAACTTGAAAACCTCCAACCTGAAGAATTCCATGAATGGAACTTTTCCCTTCTATGTCAGGTCAGGGCTCAGACTTAGTAGCAAGGAGGTTACTCAAACATAGGCATAAATCCCATTTTACCAAGACTTCTGAGGGTTTGAACTCACTGGCAACATGCCAGGGAATTCATCCTCGTTGGCAGGGACAGAAAGAGAAGCAAAATGTGGTGAGCATTCCAACAGTCCACTGCTTGTGTTTCTTTCAAAAGCTTCTCCCAGGGCAATATGGCTGCCCTTTGGAATGGCAAGAGTTGACTACCCACCACAAAGGAGCCCAATTCCAAGCAGCCCGTGGGCCATGTTGGACACACCCTCCCACATCCTAACAAAAGCCAGGTTTCAGTCCCATCAGCCACTCCTCTAGCTGTGGCCTCTATCATGGGTTCCACTTCAATCATTAGCAATAAATAGAAAATGCATGAAAAATCCCCCCCCCCCCCCCCCCCCCGCCAGCCCCAGAAGTCTCCTTTTCATTTAAAACATTGAGATTTCATTGCTTGAGCTGTGGCTAATATCAGGCCACAAAGTGGCAAGACAGTTCCCTAAGTCCATTCTGTTTGCAGGCTCATTAAACTTTGGAGTGGGGTTTGTCCTCTGTGCGTGCATGTGTTTTCAGGCTGTTTTATGACACATTGTCAGGAACTCAGGTGCTGGGCCTCCTTAACTCCAGCTTTCAGCAGCTGCCTTTGCACTTCCCTTTCACATAATTAAACACCCGATGGTACTTAACAGAGTAATAAGTGGCCCATCAATAAAGCAATAAATAATTGTGTTCAGGAAAACTCCAGAGCCATCATTCATTAATCGGCAGCTGTGAGCAATAGTTTTGATTAATCAATAAAGTTATATAATAGGAAAGCGAAAGTCAGTCAAGGCCCGGGGAAGAATCAGACTCGGCAGCCAGGAAGGAGTCTTATCTCTGAGGTAACTTGCAGGCAGAATATCAATTGGAAGCACTAGCCCAGGGAGTAACTGCAGCAGCAGGAAGCCCCACCTCCAGAAACTAGTTAAAAATGCTAGTTAAAAACAAAGAAGCGGGACCATTCAGCTCGAAGGCAGGAGGGCTGCCTACTGAGAATATGGAGTGAGGGCCCCATAAAAGCGAAATGTTGCAACTTCCGAAAACAAATAGCGGTAGCTGAGCTGAGGAGCAAGTAGGAGGATGACGATGAGCCTGCATCTCCATCAAGGTGTCCGCAGTGAACTTGCTCAGGTCCGGGTGAGGAGAAGTCGATCAGCCTCTCCCGCCAACAGGGAGACACTTGTAGGAGTGTTATGAGACCACAGCTCTACGGGCCAAGGCCAGGACAGGGCTGAGGAAGTCTTATGGCCCTCAGAATCACCTGTGCAGTTCTGTGTTCCAACAGCTTGCCTGGGCCCCAGGCCTGAAAATGGTGGTCTGAGTCTCTGCAAGCGGGGCCCAGGCGACTGTGTTTTTTTTGTTTTGTTTTGTCTTGTTTTAATTTTTTTTTTAACGTTTATTTATTTTGAGACAGAGAGAGACAGAGCATGAACGGGGGAGGGGCAGAGAGAGAGGGAGACACAGAACCTGAAACAGGCTCCAGGCTCTGAGCTGTCAGCACAGAGCCCAACGCGGGGCTCGAACTCACAGACTGCGAGATCATGACCTGAGCCGAAGTCGGACGCTTAACCCACTGAGCCACCCAGGTGCCAGCGACTGTGTTTTTAACACACTCGCAGGTGGTTCCGCGGCACAGTGGATGCAGAAACCCTCCGGTTTAGAGACCTCCATGGGCCTTGTGGGCTGGGCGGCCTTGCCACGTGGGCCACGAGGCTGTCAAAGTCCTTCCCTTGTAACGCAAAACAGATTTCTGACATGCCAGTTTTGTGAATGAGCCATGAGCTTATTTGTTTGGCACCAACAGTCTGGGGCCCATGGTGTGCACGGTCCCAAGGGCTTGTGTCCAAGCCTGTGCCATGTAAGATGTTCCCCCAGTGATTCTAGCCCAGTATCACTATGTTGAGAAGCCTACACTGATTCCACAGAATATTGAGGACTACTATGTGCCAGGCACTATCCTAAACATTGGGGATTCTTTGAGGATGAAAAGTAACCAAAATCCCTCTCTAGGGGAGCTTCGTTCTAGTGGTGCCCCAGAGCTTGTCCAAGGGTCTTGGTGCCTGAGAGGGTGGGGACTGAGCCCTTGAAGCTTTGCACACCCCAAACTCCATTTTAGCAAGACAGCCAGGCTTTTATTATAGAAATGTTAAAGCACATATAAAAGTAGATGGAGTGGTGTAGGGAACCCCCATATACCTCCTACCTGTTTCCACAGCTATTAGCTCATGGACAGTCTTCTTCCACACTCCCTGTCACTCCCATCAGCCAGGTATTTCTGAAGCAATCCCAGACAGGACATCATTTCATCTCTAAATGATTGTCAGCATGCATCTCTAAGACACAGATAACCTTTTAAAAAATAATACTCACTTATTATCTTACCTAAAAAGTTAACACTAATTTTGTAATATCATTAAATTTACAGTCAGTATTACCATTCCCCCAACCATTTCATATTTTTTTGATCAGGATGAAAATTAGGTCCATGCTTGAAAATTAGTTGATATGTCTCTCAAGTCTCTTTTGCTCTAAGACATTCTTTTGTCTCTCTCTTTCTCTTTCTCCCCCACTCCCTTGAAATTTGCTGGAGTAACTATGTCCACTATCCTGTATAGTCTGGATTCTGCTGATTACATCCCATAGTCTCATTTAACATATTCCTCCCCTGTCTTGTGAACTTCCTATAAGTTAATGTCCTTCTGAGCCTGACATTTTCACATCTTTGTCCAGTGGAGCAGACTTAGTTTGGCTTCTGTGTCCTTGCCATATGACTCTTACAGTCTTTGATAACTTTTTGTCTAGATGTCTAGATGTTCTAGGTGCTTCTTGTACCTTTCCTGCCTCAGGTCTGGAATTAGCCACTTGTCCAAAGAGCCCTGTTTTATTTTTAATGAGCAATGGTATTTATGTTTTTATTTTTTATTTTTTTAACGTTTATTTATTTGTGAGATAGAGAGATACAGAACATGAACGGGGGAGGGTCAGAGAGAGGGAGACACAGAATCCGAAACAGGCTCCAGGCTCTGAGCTGTCAGCACAGAGCCCGACACGGGGCTTTAACTCACAGACCCCGAGATCATGACCTGAGCCCAAGTCGGCCGCTTAACTGAGCCTCCCAGGCGCCCCGAGCAATGGTATTTAAAGACCATATGCTGCAGCCCCACTTTTATCAATTGTATTTACTGAGCTTTGGCAGGAGATCCCACAAGGTTTTGCTACTTAAGCATTTCTTTGATGGTTACTTGTCTTGGGAAAAAAGCTTAATAAAAAGGTTAATATAGAATATATGAGTTCCTAAAACTTAACTTAAAATACAAATAACTCAATAGAAGTATAGGCAAAATATTTCAATAGGCAATCAAGAAAAAAGAAAATACAGGTAGCTCAGTCAGTTGAGCGTCTGACTCTAGATTTGGCTCAGGTCATGATCTCATAGTTGTGAGATCCAGCCCTGCATCCGGCTCTGCACTGAGTGGAGAGATTCTCAATCTCTCGATCTCTCTCTCTCTCTCTCTCTCTCTCCCTCTCTCTCCATTTGCCCCTCCCCCACTCGTGTGTACACATGCTCTCTCACTCTCTCTCAAGTTAAAAAATATATATACTTAAAGAAAAAGTAAAATATAAGTATACAGTAAACACAGAAAAATGTTCAAGCTTCTAGTTGTCAGGGAATTACAAACTAAAATACTAATGAGACACTAGTTTTCAGCCTTCAATTTGGAAGAATGTGAGAGTTACACTTTAAGTAGTGCCAGAGGTAACAGACATAGACACTCTCATACACCAATGTTGGGAATATTAATTGACCCAACTTTTTCTAGAGAGTAAAAATGTTAATATGTAGAGACTTTGACCTTGTAATCTCATTTCTAGGAATCAATCCTACAGAAACGAAATCACATGTATCATATATATGGATTTTGTTGCAGCATTGTTTACAACAAAACTGAAGGAAAAAAATACGTACAAGTCCACCAGGAGGGCACTGGTTGAAATTATGACATATGCTATAGGAAGCTAAACAGCTATTTTTTTAATGTTATACATTTATATTTACCTATATGTAAACAGAGCCACAATATATCCATAGTTCCAAACTAATTATGTGTAGAATGATCCTATCTCTGTATATATGTATGTGTGTGTGTATATATATATATATATATACATATGTACACATATGTACATATGTACATATGATAGATGTAAAAATGACTCAGAAAAGATGCACAGTAATACGTTGAGTTTACTACCTTTGGTAGGTAAAATGGAATGAGAATGCCATTTTTAATTTTTGATGCTTAATTTGATATTATTGTTAAAAAGTGGTGGCAATATTAGTTTAAACTCTTTTTTTGGTTTTCAGTATAACACCCCTAACCAAAAACAAAACAAAACAAAACAAACAAAACGAAACAAAACAAAACAACACCTCACCACATTAGAACCAGTTAAGATAATATCATTTATTAAAGAGCTTGACATGGACCAAGCAAATTCCTCCTCCAGAAATCCATGACAGATACTTATGAAAGAGTGTAGTGCTCAGAGGTAATCACTTCATCCTTGGTGTTTGCATCACTACTTCTATGCCCTCAAAGGTTTTGTGATCATGGTAAAATGCGATGTTCTTCGAGGCAACCCTTTTTTTGTACTGAGGTAGCTTTCTGTGCTGGTGCTTCTTTCTTTCAGGTGTCGGGGAACCTGTTCCCAATACAACTGTTGCCTCCCACAACTGTGGGAGTTACAGAGGGTGGGATGCTGTTGCTAAACTGAAAATCTAGAAATCGTTACAGGTTACCTGGGACTCTCCCCATGACACATTGCCACTGATCCCCATGGACTAGTCCAATGAGGTTTTTCCAAGGTGTTGCAGAAATTAAGAATATAAAATGTAATCAAAAGCATTAAAAGGGCTAGCGGCTGGCATTAAGTTTAATGCTCTCCATTGGGTGCATGATAGCCTGTCCCAGCTTCGTCCCTAAGCCCCATAAATTTTCTGCAGGACAATGTGGATATGTAGCTCATCATCTTGCTTGAATGTTTACAGAGTCCTTGATCATCATATATGAGGTTAATCTAACCTGACATCCCAAGGACATAGACATGGCCACAATCTCAATATAGAAACCTAAACATTATATTGCAGGTTAATATATTGCAGGACTTCCCTGAGTCCCACAGCATTCCCAAGTGCCGATACTCCTACCAATATTTGATCTCTTCTTGACATCTCCAGGTCAGCAAGTCCTTAGACAATCCTCTTTTGCCTCATCTTTAGGTCATTATCTCATTACCAGTAACCTCTCTATGAGTTCCAACTCAAAGAGATTTACATTTATAAAAAACCATTTACAAAACACCAGCCACTTGCAAAAGCAGACACCATCCCAATGCCATCCAATTCCTATTTCATAGGACACCACAAGTTGCCTCCCATTCTTAAAGGGAAAGGCCATGAATTTATCCCTTTGATTCCCACTATGTTCCAGATGCTGTCTCTGTCCAAGCTCCCTACTCATGCAGGATGTTGGGGCATTTTGGATATAGAAGGAAACTTGATTACAAACTTGTTCAATCCCTTATTAAACACCTCAGCAAGTAGTTAGGTGGCCATGACTTACAACCTATCATAAAGATCATATCATAGCAGTCAGGGCTAGCAACCCACAAAAATGTGGCTCTCCCGGCTTGGTCTAAGCACATATTTTCCTCCACTATGTAAATTCAATGTCTTCTCTAACCTTTCCTTTTATTTAAATGTTTTCAGGTTTTCTCCATCCTTTGGATTCAGACTCAGCTCCAATATTTCCTTCCTTCCTACAAGTATTCTCAAAATCCAATTTTCTTCCCATAAAAAGTCTTTTTGGGATCATCATTTCTTCTATGATGATGTGACTGAGGGTGATTCTAAATAACAGGAAAAGTGAATTCTCAGGATGCCTTCCCTTTTGCATGTCTGGAAAATAGCAAATTCCTAATTACCCTTCAATACCTTCCCCAAGTAGTATGCCTCCTCTTAGCTTTCTCTGCCACTTCCTTTATCCTTTGCTGGGCAGAATTATTGTCTTCCATTTGTGCCGAAGTGATTTACAACATGTTGGCCTCTCTTGCTAGACTATGAACTCCCTGAGCAAGTGACCACATTCCTTCAATACCCCTGAGACTCAGTACAGTGTCTGGCACGTGAAAAGTACTCGGTAAATGCTTGTAGAAACAAAATAGAATAGATATCTACCATCTCTCCTAATGAACTCCTCATTCCTCCCAAGTATTTATTTTTTTAATCTATTTAATTTATAGGCTCTCTGTAGCCTATAGTTTCTGCTTTTAAATGCTACATGCCACCCAAGTGTGGTTGGGGTTGAAAACATTTATAATTATGCAGTATCATCAAAGAATGGGGTGTTTCACCTAATAAAATTTTCGGTCTTTTCGGAATCAATATTTCCTTATTTTAATTAATTAATGATAACCTTTGTGAAAAGTATTACAAACTTCCCTGCTTTCTTAAACAGAGTGCAATGATTACAACATGTTGTTTTCCTGATGAGTTAAGCAAGTTTAGGCACACCAATTGTTGTACTCTGATATCATATAATGAAGCCCTTGGGGGCTATTAAGGAAAGTAGATTTGTTTTCCCCCACCCCCAAAGACCCTAAGGTTCTGTGTTATTAGTGCTTGAGTCTCATTTCAGAGCTTTATGTTTCCTTATTCAAAGTGTAATTGTCACTGTTAGCATCAAAAGTGAGACTTGCCTCTCATTCATATTGTGTTTTCAATAAGCCATTGTTGAATCTGATGAATTGGTTAAAAAGCAAGGACTTTTTGACAGCTACCCAGTGCTTGTTCCTGCTCTTCAAGTAAGAGGGGCATTAGTGATGTGAGGACAACCAGTCAGCAGCAGAACTGGAAAAATATTATGTAAGTACTGGGTGCAGGGCTCATGCAATGAGAAGAATTAGGGAGACATGAGAGAACAGCAGCAGTCTACAGGATTCTAAGGGGAAAATAGGCAGAACTAGCAAATGAACTGCACAAATGTTTCCATTCACTGAATTCCTTTGTCCCCCACCTCCAGTTTCCCAATTCTTACACCATGGCAGACATCACTGAGTCAGCTTTCTTTCCTATTGGAGAAGGCCTTATAATGTTTCTGAGCATTGGTCTCCAGAAAGCCCCTGGCAGTCAGTCTTCAACTATAGAAGGGAACGTTTTCTAAAAGTCAATATAGCGAGTAGTTCTGCCTCAAAAGGCAAAAGAACTACCATTTATTGGGTGTTTGCCATGTGCCAAGCAATGTCACAACCATTTTATATCCCATTTAAAATCCACAATCACTCTATGACATAAGCAACATTATTTTCCCACTTCACAGATAAGGAAACTAAGGCCCATAAAAGTTATACAACTTCCCCAAAACACAGAACGCATAAGTAGTGGCACTGAGATTTGAACCTAGGGTCTGGCTTACCCCGAAGTCCATGGTCTCAAACCTTATCCTATACCTCTGGATAGGAAATAGGGGGGGTGTATTTCCTATCACTGAAGACAATATTCAAACACATACTGAATGCCCATTTGGCAGGGATATTGTAGATGGGATTTAAGTATCATATAAGGTTAAACTAAGTGACCATTTAAATCCCTTGTAATTCTGACAGCTTTACGTTTCCATTTGTCCCTTGATAATAGAAATACTTACATGAGACAAGTCTCATAAATCCCAAATATCAGTAGATAATTTCAAAGGTTTCTGTGTTTGAGGTTTTAAGATAATACACAGGTCATTTATTAATGACATTTATCTAAGAGAAGCCCATATTTATTGAATTCTTTTACCAGTGAAATATGATAAGTTAAAATAAGTAATTAACCAAGAGCTAGGGTTGAATATTCTCTAAAGCTGGCTAGGTTGGAGTAGAATCACAGAAATGTAAGGTTGGGCTGCAAAAGAGCTTAGAATCATTGAGTGGTTGATCAGCATCTGTTTCTCTCCTTTATGAGGCAAATACTTATTCAATGCCTATTATGACTGGGCTCAATGCTGGACCAGGGTGGGTAATATAGGTTCAGAGGTTCAGAGAGAAGCAGTCAGCTGGATGCAGCCTACTCTGTAGCAGGACAGCTCAAGTAACTTATGAGTCCTGGCCTCCCCTTTGAAAGAGCCCCCAGGATACCTCTGCTGTCTCATTTGCATGGTCACACATCATCTACCAGAAGTCATCTGTAATGTCTCCTTCATGTCTTATTTAAGGGGACTAAGCACTCTCAATGTGCCAACCACCTCTCATACAATGCAGTTTCTGGCCTGCCTGCCATCCAGAAGGCCTTGCTCTGGATCCATGATAACAAGTGGATTTATGACTATCATATTCCAATTGTACTTTGATTAATAAAAATGATAGGCTTGCCTTCTCCCTCATTAGTTTTCTACTTATTGAACCAAGAAGAAAACAGTCAAGATAGCAGGTTACATCCTAGTAATAAAAACTACTGCCTGTTAAGTGCCTACCATGTGCCAGGCACTATGTTAAGAATTTTCCTTGCATTAACTGATTCATTCTCAAATATTTTCTCCTTTAAACATGAAGAAACTGAGGTTCTGAGAGATTGTAACTTGTTCAAAGTTACATTGCTAGTAAATACTGAAACTGGGATTCAGAATGGAAAATCAAAGTTTGCTATCTACCAAGGTCAAGACCTTATGGTGTGCACCAAGGGCATCAGGCAGAGATCACACCTTCTCTGTCCTGACATTTGGGTGTTGGAAAACTTCTGTGAATAACTGTTAAGGGGGAAGTGCCTTAAACTCTCTGCAATACACAATTTCCTTTCCCAAACCTCCATTTACCCAAGTGGCAAATGGGGCTTATTCTCTCACTAATTTATTTCCCACATATTTACTAAGTGAATACTATGGAGAATAGCATTCTAGGTTCTGGGCCATCAAAGGATTAACAGAACAGGCTACATTCCTACTCTCAAGGACATACATACATATGTACATACATACATGATAAATATATAGTAAGGCTTTAGGGTAGTGATAAGCATTCTAAAGAAAAGTAAAGCAAAGTAAGGAAATAAAGGACAAGGATTGGTGTTTTAAAATATACTCAGGATTTCAGTTTTATTCAAGTATGCTGAGGCCAACAGATGAGGAGACAGTTGCCACTGAAAAGATAGTTACCCATAGTTCCCAATTGGAAGGGGCCCATGGTGCCCTGCAGGGCCACAGAGGGAAGCACCAGGATCAGTCAGAAGGCACAAGGAATAAGAGAAAAAGTGGGCAAAAAGCCTCTGTTGTGGTTTTCGTGGAAGGGAATGGGAAAGGCGGGGCAAGCAGTTGAGCTGTGGGGTCTGGGTTCCAGGAGTAGACGCTGGTACCTGGCCCTGGGTGATTTAGTGTCTGGGACTATAGGAGATTGATCAAAGGAGATGGGTGGGAGTGTGGCTCAGGATTGGTTGGTTTACATATCAAAGTCAGGCTTCTACCCCAAGGCAAGTTGTTTGTACTCTCTAGGAATTAGCCAACCTCCAGAGAGGAAGTCTTTCCCCACCCCTGAGTAGTCAAAGCCTCTTAAAGTATGGGGGGGGGGGGGGGGGACATGGTTAGTATACCAAGGAGTTGGGCAAAGACATCACTTTGTAGACTAGTCAGGGAAAAAGCAGGATCGGAGCAGAAGCCTACAGGAGGAGAGGTCTGGGGAGGAGCCTCAGACAAAGAGCAAAGCAAACCCCAAAGCCCTAGGGTGAGCAGGGCTGGTACTTGAAGAGCAGCAAGAGGGCCAGTGTAAGGGCAAAGGAATGCAGTAGGAGAGGACAGTAGGAGCCAAACCTCTCAGAGCTCTGGAGGCCATGTTCCAGAACTGTCTCCTAAGTAGGAAATTAAGGGAAGACATTGGAGGGAATCTGGGGAATGTTTGTTTGTAAGTTGACTTATTATAAAAAATTTCAAACTTTTACCAAACTAGAGAAAAATAGTATAACAAATCCCCATATTCTCACCATCCTGCCACAATTGTCAATTCAGATGACCTCATTCCATCTAAGCCCACAATATTATATGGAAAGAAATCCTCGGCATCAATGTCATTTTATATTTCAGCATATATATATAAGGTGTTTTTAAAGCATGACCAAAATATCATAATCAGACCTAAAAAATAACTAAATAAAAATAATTCCTTGATATCATCAAACATTCAGTCATGTTTCCCCACACACATACAATTATTTAAGATCCAAATAAGGTCCAAATGTCTGTGTCTTAAGTCTCTCTTCATCTGTGAGATCCTCTTCCCTACCCACCCTCCACACCCTCCACACTGCTGCAGATGACCATAATCCAGGTCTTTGCCTGGGACTGAGGGTGTTTCCATGATTCTGGACTTTCAGTACTGAAACCAAGAATGTACAAGTTGGTTCCCCTCTTTGCTCTACCCCCTTACTACTTATTTGTTGAAGTGGCTGCAGAAGTGGCTTTTAGGCAAACAGACTTGAGCAATGGAATGCAGAAAGGGCCCACAGTGACCCCCTGGCTGAATGCAGTCAGGCTCATCAGGCCACCCAGTTCAAAATATCCATAGGCCCTAACTGACCAGTGGGCTACTTATAACCAGGCACAGTACCAAAAAAGAGGAAATTCCATATGTCACCATACCTCCTCATCTTCCTTCTTTAAAAACAACCCCACCCACTGCCTCGTTGCAGACAGCCTCCCCTTTACTGTCCTGTCTGCTGCTCCCTTGAAATGTATTCAATAAATTTCTATCTCCTTTGTTCTGCTTCAGGTGAATCCTTTCTCCACCCAGGATATTGGTGTCCACCCTATATCACCCCACATTTGGAGGCCCCCATCAGATCAGGAAAGATACCACATTTAGACACCACAGTGGCCAAGTTATTTGTCATGTAGCATTCCCTGCATTCTAGATTTTGCTAAGTATGTTCCATTGTGTCATTTATTATATACCTCTATTCCTTGTACTGCCTGTAAGTTGACAATTAGATGTGGAAGGTATGGCAGATTTGGGTTTAATATTTCAGCAAGAAAACTTTGTAGATGGTAGTATGTTCATCCACACATTATGTCAGTTTCTCTCTCTCTCTCTCTCTCTCTCTCTCTCTGTCTAATCTTAGTAGCCATTACTGGTACCTAGGTACATTTTTTTCACTAGAGAGTTTTCAAATGGTGGTTTTCTAAGTCTAACATTGCTCTTTTATTTATTGGCAGAAAATTTTTTTATAAAGAGAAACTTTTGGTCATCCATTATTGCTTACCCTGAGATACAGTCACTGAAGGATTCTGAAAGGGTGATGGCAAACATCTCTGGATGTTTTTCTAAACATCATGATGCTGCTATGTGAACAACAGATTGTGGGAGCTTAAGAATAGAATCAAGGAGACTCTATGGTGGCTAACCCAATGCTGTATGAAAAAATATGATAATGGTTTGAACTTGGGTAGAGGCAGTGGAGATGAGAAGAAGTGGTCAGATTTGGGATAGAGACCTGGTGCTGGTGGGTTGGAGATGAAGTATGAAGGAAGATAGAGGAGACAAGAATGACTCCAATGTTCTGAGTAACTGAGTAGGCAGTGAGACATTTACTGAGATGGAAAGAAGTTGGGGAGAAACAGATTTGAGCTTAGGGAAGATAAAAAATGGTACAGTGAAACAAAATCTTGATGCCTGAATTGCATCAAGATATTTGAAACCATTCCAGATGATCTTAATAATATCAAATTCAAGAGATGCCTGGTCCACTAAAAATGAGACTTTTTCTTTTAAATTTGTAGTTTCTGCATCCAATAAGTTGACTCTTCTAAATATTTAGAAGTTGCTCTATTTCCAGTCCAGCACTAAGGATATACCACCAATGCCATTTATTAGAGCTATGATGCCCATGTAAACCCAAGAGAGCAAGACATGAGGCCCAAATTATTACAAGTGTCACATTTACACATCAATGTAAAGCAGCCAAAACTGTTACAGCAAATCAACTTAGTCTAGAGTCTAAATATTTCATGAAAGCCAAGAGCAGCCACTTTTTTCCCTGCTGATGTAGGCTTCTTTTCCAGGGCCACTGTGGATGGTTATACAGATACAACTCTAGGGAATGCCCTTCACACTGCCATCTTTGTTCTTCCTTCCTGATGAAATCTCACCTCCTCAGGAAAATCCTGAAGAGAAATTGAAAGGCAACTCACCTCCATGGAGATGGTGGCTGTTCTCCGGGCTGCCAGAGAAGCCCTGAGCAGCTACCCTTCCTGACCGCCCTGCCTGCATCACCTGCCTTTAGTCATGCTTTGAGGGCATGCTTTTCAAAATGAAATACCCCCACTCATACATTAATACATTTTAAAAATGCCATTCGCCTAGAGCTAATCTAAAGGTTTCACTTGTCCAACATTTTGAACAACATCACGTGACATTTTGAATTTTATAATCTCTGGTGCGTTAAACTAAACGTGAGTTGTAAGCCAGCAGATATCATTGGGGGAAAAGAAGAAAAAGCAAACACACTTTTCCATGTCTCTCAGTAGGAATATGTGACGCACTATCAATGGTGTAGGGAGTGAGGGAGGGATGTGAGTGAGTACATGCATAGATTTATTAGTAAACATATTCACACTGAATAAAATTTCAAGTTTCCCATATGAGGTGGGAGGCCATCTTGGGGAGAGGAAGTGGGACTGAGCTATGAACTATTACAAGACAAAGGTAATAATTTTACCCATAAGGAAGCCCATTCACATCATCTCTTAAATCCTGCATCAACCTCGTGAGTTAAGCAAGGCATGTTGGAATCACCCCATTCTAGAAATGAGAAAAATTAGGTCTGGGAAAGATAAGTAAATTTCCCATGATCCCATTGCTTATAAAACACAGAACAAATCTTCACATTCACATTCTGACTTTAAGGCCTTCGGCTTTGAGGGAGCCTCTGGCTTAACCAAGAGCAAGTAGGGGACTTGAGGCTTCGGTGGGGTAGATACTTCAAGTGTTAGTCTTTCCCAGAACCCCTCTTCAAAATCCATAGAATGAATGAATGACCATTCTTACCCACCAATGCATTAGGCCAAAGTGGACACTCCTTCCCCAAGCTCTGGACTTATACCCCAAACTCAGTTGCCCCTCTTCACTGAGAACCTTTTTCCTGGAAGGTCAATGGCTATCAAAAATGGCCATTTTGGTTTTCTTTCATTATATGTCATTTATTTTCTAATTTTAAGGAGTACTACAAATTCGTTGTTTTTAAAAGTGGAAAATGTAGAAATGCTCCCTTGTGTTGGAGATAAAAGTAATTATCATTATTCTGTAAGTCAACTGCAATTATATAATACAAATGTTTCTATAACTATATGCACTGCATTCATAATACTATTCTATTTTATAGCCTGCTTTTTTTCACTTTCTATATCATGGGCATATTCCCAACCATTAAATATTTTACTAAAATATTATTTTTGACTTCTGCAGAGTAATTTTAGTCTACCCTATGGAAGTACCATTACATATTCAACCATTTCTTTTTTTGATGGACTTGTTTGTCCGTTTCAGTTTTCTTGTCCTTTTACCTTTTATCAGAAAGGAACGGGTTCATATGTACCCCATTATTTGTCATGCACTTGACTTGACTCCTCTCTGTCCCTAATTTCATACATCTGACCAGTCCCTGGATCCCTCTGCCTTAACTCTTCTGTTCTTGCCCTCTGTCTTTCCTCCTCCATGTTACTACCAGTGCTCCAGTCCAGGCCCTCCCACATCTCTCTCCCAGACTGGGCTCCCTAAAGTCCATCTGGGCCCATCCCTTTCCATTCACCCACTTCAGCCTGAAGAGTCTAAAATTTCCAGCTGGACTATATCACTCTTTTACTTATAAGCCATTCAGTGGTCTCCCATAAGCTAAAGCCAATGCCCAGTGTCCATTACATGGAATATGGGGCCCTCGATGGTCAGACCCCTAGAAGCACATTTTCAGTATCATCTGCCACTCTCAGCATCCAACTCCCAACCCCACATATAGCAAGTAGCCCTCCAGCAACCACTCCTGCTCTCTCAGGAGTCACATTGTGCATTTTCTAGCTCTGCCATCTCTGCCCATGCCATTCTGCTGCTCCTGAAAAGCTTTCTCACTTGCATAGCTCTTTTTAGTTGTTAAAAACTCTAATCAGGACCTTTTTTCCTCAGGAAAGAAGCTTCCCCTTCATGCCTTTCCTCATCACTGCACCTCCCCCACAAGTCTGTGCTAGGAGCCCCTCCCTGTGAGCGTTCCCACAGGCCCCATGCACATATCCATCAAACACTGCACATTGTCTGAAATGACACGCACGCCTGTATCCCTTGCTACACCATAACATAATCCAGTGCCAAGACCAACTCTTTTTTAAATTTCAATACCTGTAGGCCTATACACGACACTTGGCACAGCATAGATGCTGAAGAAATGTTTAGTGGATTCAATCAATTTATTCCAAATCAGTGAGGCTCCTGGTGTGCTTAATCTCAGACTTGTCCTACCTACTTTGCTTCTGAGTCTCATTTCTTGAGATTGACCTAATCTGATTGTCTACTTTTGGTCATTTACTGATTGTCTACATGCTGTGCATTTTCACATACATGACCTAAATTTAATCTCACCACAAACTGGCCAAGGTAGACAGCTGGTATTTCTGCTTCCTTCCAGCATTCACTCTCTTTCACCTTATAAACTTACTCCAAATTTTCTCTGCAGAACAATCCATCTCCTAGTCCAGAAGCAAGTGATTTTGGTGGAGTGGGGGATGATAACAGCACACAGCAGCAAATGGGCAGATGGCCAAGACTAAATAAAGCCAAATAGCATAGCATATTGTGCTGGCCACAGCAATTGTTTCAGGGCTGAGCACATGACCAAACGAGCCAATGAGAAGCAAGAAACGCAGATGAGCAGCTGAGACAAATGTACATTCTCTTTCTCAGAAATGATGCCAGAACTGCTATAGCCGTCTTGCCCCACCTGAGCCTCCAAATGACACTAACAAAGAGAAAGGGGCAGCCAAGAAAGGGGAGATGAAGTTGTGATGATGTTGGATAAGCTCTAGAGTGAAGTGGGCTTAAAGCCTATGATCTGGACTTGTCACTTGCACGAGCAAATCAACTCCTTTTATCTACATAAGTCAACTGGCATTAGATTTTCTATCATTTACAAACCAAAATAGTCTTAATCCATATGCCTAAAGAGGAAGTATTATTAGATATATTTATTATAAACTAAGATTCCAGGAAATCACTATAGGCAAACTATAGCTAACAAACAGCACAGCTAAGATTTCAATCTGGGATTTTGTAACTGTACTTTGCTGTTTTCAGTCATGTGATTAAAATCTGGCACAATGTGGATGAGGGAAAGCACACACTTACACACGTGCACACACACACACAATCTCTGTACCTCACCATGAGATTTTCAATGACCTCTGTGGGTCATTCCGCTCCTCTCTCCACTGAAGACATATTAGTACATTAAACAGCTCTTAAGTTCTGCCTCACACAACACAGAAGAGTATTCCTAAAAATGTGAGTACGTAAGACTTTTTATTAGGCAAACTTTATAGTATAGAAAAATCCTTTTTTTAAAGGCATCTTATAAGGGGTCCCTGGGTGGCGCAGTCAGTTAAGCATCTGACTCTTGATCTCAGCTCAGATCATGATCTCACAGCTCGTGAGTTGGAGCCCCATGTCAGGCTCTGCACCACTAGTGCAGAGCTTGCTTAGGATTCTGTCTCCTCTTCTCTCTACCTCTCCCCTGCTTGTTCTCTCTCTCTCTCTCTCTCTCTCTCTCTCTCTTCTCTCTCTCTCTCAAAATAAATAAATAAACTTTAAAAAGTAAAAAAAATAAAGGGGTTTTATGAGAATCCTTCTGCAAAGTGAAGAATCTTAATGTTGAGAAGAAACATTAAGAATCATTGGGAAGTGAGTACCTTAATTTAAATCTGGGCATTGATTAATCATGATTGCTTAAAAATAAGTTTGATCTAGGGGCGCCTGGGTGGCGCAGTCGGTTGAGCGTCCGACTTCAGCCAGGTCACGATCTCGCGGTCCGTGAGTTCGAGCCCCGCGTCGGGCTCTGGGCTGACGGCTCAGAGCCTGGAGCCTGTTTCCGATTCTGTGTCTCCCTCTCTCTCTGCCCCTCGCCCGTTCATGCTCTGTCTCTCTCTGTCCCAAAAAAATAAATAAACGTTAAAAAAAAAATTAAAAAAAAAATAAGTTTGATCTACAATTTAAAAAGCAAAGGAATCCTGACAGCATGTAGGTCACATGTAAAAGACAGAACATGTCCTACCCTCTGTTTAGAAGGTTTGGACAAAGAGATCATTCAAAATGTCCAAAATACTTCCAAAGATCTTCCTGGATAAAGATCCTCAATTATGTAAGGAAACTTTGATAAAAGCAAACAAAGTCTTTTTTTTTTTTTTTTTGTTTATTTATTTGTTTTGAGAGAGAGAGCAAGCGCACACACAAACAGGGGAGGGGCAGAGAGATAGGAAGAAAGAGAATCCTAAGCAGGCCCTGTGCTGTCAGTGCAGAGCCTGACCTGGAGCTCAAAGTCACAAACTATGAGATCATGACCTGAGCCAAATCAAGAGTTGGACCCTTAACTGACTGAGCCACCCAGGTGCCTCACAAACAAAACCCTTCTATTGGAACAATTGGGTTATCTAGTAGTCATTAATTTAAAAAAAAAAATTTTTTTTGAGCACCTCCTAAATTCCAAGGACTGTGCTAGGTACATGGGATATGATATTAAGCAAAAACAAGAGAGTCTGTTCTCTTGGAGGTTATAGTATAAAAAGTGCTTTCTGCGTGCTGTGCTAGAAACAGGGCATACAGAGATAAATAAAAGTGGCATCAGCCCTGCCCTCACAGAGCTTCATCAAGTACAATATCTCTAAACTATTTTGATCGTTTTATTCCATTGTTACACTCTTGAGAAAGCATCCCTCAGAAATGTATATATACTTGTTCATAAATGTTATCCTTGCTCTACTTTTAAATATGTGTAGTATGGTGTATATACATTGAAACCAATGTTTTCCTTGGATGAGACCAAAATTTAATATAAAGAGTCCCAATATTTCCTTCCCAAACCCCTCATTAGAGACCATTGGGCTAGTGGACTGGGCTTCCAATGGCCAACAATTGCCCTAACTGAATCACAGCTCCCTTCAGGCATAATCAATGATTGACCTCCACTCTGGGGCTAGCACTGAGCTGAGTAGTTCTTATTCTTTCCTAGAAAGCCACCAATCAGTGCCTGGTCACTGTCAGTGATCCTGTCTGGTATTTGCTCTTGAAATCAGAGAAACCATGGTCAAATCAGCTGAGTTTTCACTTTTCAACCCTTGGCTTTGGTATTGGGGAGACATGCTGCTTGAATATTCCTCACAAAATAGCTCACATACACACCAAGACAAGCTAGTTTATTGGCCAATGCTGGAAAACTCAAGAACTACAAAGAGTCTCCAGTGCATTCTCTCTGGAAAGACATTACCTGGACACAGCTGGCTACACACTCCAGCCAGGCTTTTAGTTAAGAAGCACCAGTATTCTTGGCATTCTCTATTTCTAAGGCCAAACTGTACAGGCCAGTGTTTCCTTACACCAATTTCTACTCATATTCCTGTAAATTAATTCAATCAGCATTTATGGAGTGTCTACCTTGAACAAGACACAACAAATAAAAACTTAGTTTTGCCAAATGATTTGAGCCGACACAGATATGTGGACTGAGAGACTCACTTATATGCAGAGCTCCCACTTTAAGAAAATTATTTCACAAAAAATGATTGCTAAGTAGAGTTTGCATGCCCATCCCCTGGCATCATTGTGAGCACACATTAGCAACCAACAGCATGCTTCCTTCCCTCATACGCTAATGAAAAATGATTGCTTGTCTTTCTAAAACCAAACCAATTACTCTTGTTTTTGTTGAATGGAAATTTAGCTTGTGTTTAGTGACAGAATAACTAAATCAGTCTTATTTGGAACCCAAGCATCAACGTGGATCCTGTCACTTTGCTGACAGGAAATGTAACCCAGAGAGCTTATTTGATAAAACAGGGCTGTTTTGGCTTTGAAACAAAAAATTCCACTCTTTTGACTTCAGAACGAGTGAACCATATGCCCTCACCTCCATCTCTCTCTTTCCCGGGCGCCTGTCCTCACGCAGCACATAACGAGGCAACGTTTTACATAACCAGCAGTATCTGTTCCGAGCTGGTATACAAACGCCCACCTGATTGAATAGCACCATTTCAGAAGTGCTGCCTAATCACATTTTTTCAGGCTGTGTGAACAAAATAATGTTTCTTTAATTACGTGAACTCTTTATTTTTGATATTTTAATGACATTTTAGAAGATGGAACGGCCACTTCTCTTAGGTCGGGTGGTATTAATCAGGTGTGACAGCTAGTTATTTGATACATTTTTAAATCCCACTTGTATTTTCACACGAGTAATCTGGGGCTTGATTTCTCAGTCCTGGGCCTGTACTGGCAACTTGTGTTTCTGCCCACAATGAGCAAAATAATTGAACCAAATTAGCACTATCTATAATTCAGTGGTAGCTTAGAGGCCTTGCTTTATTTTACTTTTTAAATGAAATGAAAAAGCATTCTCCCCCCAGGATGAATGTTAATAAATAAAGGTCTGTGAGAGCTACATTCTTCACCGTGTTGGTCCAACATACGTTTTCCCCTAGGGCTGCACCCAGCTGCTGGCCTATAAACATGGCAGGCCCATTTCTTCATTGAGCGTGTTTTGTGCTAGAGAGCTGCTCAGACACACATGGGGGCTCCTTTACCTGGGTCAGGATGCTGGGGACCATTTAGTGCATCCTAGATGCTGTTTGGGGATCACAGAGTATTAGCATGAGGTACGACCTGGGCACATGTTTGTCATAAGTACAATAATTGTTAATTTGTTTGTCTCTCTGGTATTACACTACACTGGGAGCCCCCAGAGGGCAGGCACAAGTTGCCTATGTTTCATTGGACTTTGTAACCTCAGCACCCAGCACGGCATTAGAAGCATTTGCCTAGAGGCCATGCTCCTAGTAAATGAGTGTTTTTGTAGAATGCAAAGTATGTATATCGCTTGGTCCTCTCATTTTACAAAGATGATGAGGCCCAGAGTAGACTTGGTCAAAGTCACACAGCACATATACTTGAATTCCATTCTCAAGTCCTAGGCCAGTCTCCCATTTACTTTACTGGCCTACTCCATAAAGCTGAGGGTCTAAACAACCAGTTAATAATAAAAGCAATGGAACAGTGTTTCTCAAACTCTCATGGGCATATGAATCACCTAGGGAGCTTGTTAAGGTGCAGATTCTGATTTAGTAGGCCTAGGGCTTGGCCCAAGGTTCTGCCTAACAAAATCCAGGTGACACTAGGACCCCGGTCTGTGGACTGCACTTGGAGTAGTGAGGCCAGAGAATAGAGCGATGAATCTTGCTGGCTCTGGAATCAGACTGGCAGGTACTTTATGCACATTACTCTACGCTAAACACAACACTGCTACCGTGTGCCAGTCTCTCCACTGCAAGGTCTACAGAAACCAGATAAACAAAGCAGACAGAAGGGAGTAGAGGGGACTGAGGCAAACTGGGACATACGTGCTCTTTCTGAAGTAGTAGCTGCTTTTTACCTGATTTGATTGTTACATCATGGGAACCAAAGTCCTTTGCTACCAGATCTTCTGAATTTTTAGAGAAAATCTGTATCATGGATTTTATATTTGAGGAAGAAAAAGATGAAAATGATAGATAGATAGATAGATAGATAGATGATAGATAGATAGATAGATACTGCAGTGATATCTCATAGTTTTTAAAAGTTGGCAACTACTTAAAATATTTCTTTTTTTTTTTTAATTTTTTTTTTCAACGTTTATTTATTTTTGGGACAGAGAGAGACAGAGCATGAACGGGGGAGGGGCAGAGAGAGAGGGAGACACAGAATCAGAAGCAGGCTCCAGGCTCTGAGCCATCAGCCCAGAGCCCGGCGCGGGGCTCGAACTCACGGACCGCGAGATCGTGACCTGGCTGAAGTCGGACGCTTAACCGACTGCGCCACCCAGGCGCCCCTACTTAAAATATTTCAAAGCACCTTGCAGGCCACCAATGGGCTGGATCCTGCCTCTATCTTGCTACTTCTATACAAACATATTCTCATTTAATCATCAAAACAACCCCACAAGGTGAGTAGTATTGTGCTTACCATTTTTCATAAAGGAAACTGGCCTACAGCCATTCGGAAGCTCCCTCCCTGTGTGTGGTTAGACAGAGTGATGCCAGAACTCAAGCTGGGAATGAAGATTCCCAAGCCCAATCACTACCCATCAGTAGCGATTGTCACAAAGTTCTGCCCAAATCTGTTTCTCAAATGTCTCCTGGACCATGGCTTATGTGCCATGTTCTAGCAAAAGGGAGAAAACACCAATAACCATTAAAAGGAATTTGCAGGGGTGCCTGGGTGGCTCCAACTCTTGATTTCAGCTCAGGTCATGATCTCAACAGTTCGTGAGCTTGAGCCCCACATCAGGCTCTGTGCTGACAGCGCAGAGCTTGCTTGGGATTCTCTCTCTCCCTCTCTCTCTCTTTCTATCCACCCCCCCTTCTCTCTCTCTCTCAAAATGAGGAAATAAACATTAAAAAGAAAAAGGAGTTTGCAAATCCAACTGGCCCAAAAGATCAAACTTGTGACATAGGCCTCCTGAGTGCTGTGCTATCTCGTTCCCTCCACAGGGTCTCTCTGTACATTATTTGAAGATAACGGAAAAAAATAACTAAATACCACCTTGAATCCTAGACTGGAAGCCACCTAATGTCTGTAGGCCTCTATTTGCTATGATGACCACCTCCCATCTTGGGCTGGTGGGAGAGTTAAGTGGGAGCTGTACTCATAAAGCATCTAAACCAGGCTCAGTGTGGTGCTCAGTAAACAGCCACCCCATGTGTACACAGTCCCCGCAATCTCCAGGCATCCACCCCCGGACCCGAGCACAGAATCTGAATGTTCCTTGTATGTCAAGGGATCTGATTCATGATGCGCCTTTCTCAGGAGCTAATCAAGAGGAAATCTCATAACACCAGAGCAGTGCCTGTTGTCCCAGGGTAATGACTTCTAGTGTCCCTCTAATGTCTTCTCTCCCCACCACCAGCAACAGCACCACCCTACCACTGCAGCTAATCCCCTGTAAGTAACAAAGTCTATGCTCGGAAGACAGGACAACCTGGTCTGGAACCTATCGTGTCCCTGGTTGTGCCACCTCGGTTATATCACATGAGCTGCTGGAGGCTCAATGTCCCCAACTGAGAGTGAGAACAATAATCTCTGTCTTCTAAATTTTCTTTTTGTTTTTATAGGAATTAGATGAGATGTTGTACATAAAACACCTGACACATAGTAGGCATTTTGCACATTTTAGTCCCTATAAAACCTCTGGCCAACCTTGTCCCAGAATATCACTGGGTAAAGAATGAGGAGATTATACCAAACATATACATATTCCTACACATCCACACTGCGAAAAAAGCTTATAAAGAAGACAAAATTATACCACATTGAGCCCTGGACTGGGAATAGAGAACTTAGATGTTTGTTTATAAACAAACATGGAAATGCAAACTGTCATTAACCCCATTTTAAAGGTGGGGAGACAGAGGTTTAGAGAGGCTAGATCATTCGTTCAAGATCACTCTGCTATCAACAAGGAATCGGCACCTCATTCCTCAGTAGGTTCACACCAAGATAAGTCATTTTGCTTCATCCATCAAATACAGATCTCGGTAATATCCAACCATATAAGAAATTCATATTTTTGTCCTGGCTCTTGGGGGTCTTCCCCATGAAATTCTTTACTGAGACTACAGCAGGATGCAGCCGCTGTTGGAAAGGAGCCTAAGGGCAGAGGCTCGCCCTCAAACACGCTGTTCTCAGGCCATCGTATTAGAGACAAGTCCTGTTTGGTGATCTGCCCCAGTCTCCTTTCAAGCTGGCCTGTGTGGACAGTTGGGTAGTCTCTCTCTTGGATCTAAACTATTTTCAAGTGGCTCAGATGTCCAGGATGGAAAGGATCCTTTTGATACAGATCAAGTTCAGCTTTGATCATTAAACCATTCCCTACTTCCCTGTGAATTTTCACCAAAGCGGGAAATTGAGCCAATACATGCCCATCACCTCAGAGGGGGGGTGCTATGGATCAAGGCCGGAGAGAGGTAGGGGCACAGCTATCTCCTCTAAGCCGCGTGAAGACACCCTGTTAGGACCAAAATCCGGGGCGAAAAGAGGTACTTTAAATAGAAATCAAATACTGCTACCTACCCTCTCTTTCTCCCTTGCTACTCCCTTGCAAATAAACACATAAGGTTTATGATTGGATAAAGGTTTGGTTTCATTCCAAGCATAGAAATGGGTTTAGAAGACTTCAGTTTCCTGTCTCCTAACTTTCCTGACCACAAATATTTTTTATTGTAAGCCATGAAAGCAAAGGGTTATTTAATAAATTAACACTTCAAATGCCTTTGGTTCAACCCTCAGTTAGTCCTAAACTCAATTCTAAGTGCTCAGTCCTGCCTCGTCTGTCTCCTAATTCCTTCATCTAGAAAGCTTTAATTCCTATCGTTGCTAGATTTTATGGTTTTTACAATACTGTGTTGAATTGCTATATTGTAATATTTCTGCCCTCCACCCCCACCCCAAATAATCCTTTATGAGGAAGCATAGACACAGCCTGGAATGCAGTGAGGGAAGCACAGTGGTCTTTACAGCATTTCACAAATTTCTCTTGGCCTCAGAAATCACAAAATAATCACATTAAGAAAAACAAAACAAAACAAAACAAAAAAAACACACAAAAATCTAGCCTTTTGCCTGCAGGACAATGCATGGTTTTTTATTAAAAGAGGAATTTAAATTCCTTCTGTGCACAGACTGTTTTAACTATAAAGGCTTAGAAAATTAATTTTTGCCTATAATCTCTTATAGATAATGCTATAAAAATAGTTCCTCTTTAAGAAGCATATTTCATGCAAATATCAAAAAGCCTTTTATCTGTGTTCAAGATTTCTTGTTCTATTTCTGTCCCTTGTTTCCTTCTCTTCGTAGAAGATCAGACTTCAGGGACCCTGGAGCCCAGAACTGGCTGCCAGGAGGCAGAGCCCAAGAGAGGCCATAGGTTGACCCATATGCCATCTCAGGGCCCAGACGTTGAGCACCCCTGCTGAGCTTCTTACCCTGTGCTGGGCACTGCGCCACGCACTGGGGGCCGAGAAGAGGTGTACTCGAAGGGTGAGAGAGGCAGAGTTCCAGTCGGAAGGATCACGAAAACCTGGTGCTGTTGCAACAGACCGGGCAGCACTGCAGAAAGAGAGGCAAGGGCAAGAAACAGCATCTTCCAAGCAGTGTTGCCCAAACCTCCCTCTCTCACAAACCGCCTTCAGGATTTCTGCACATCCTAATACCACCTGTCTTATTTATTTCATATGTTCTTGAGACGATTCACTTTTTTCCTTTAATTCAGCCTCATCCCAAGCAAACACTTTGGTGAAAGGCACTGTTTATTGAGCTGCTCTATGTTTGTTTCTAATATACATTAAAATAAGTGCAACCATTAAAATAAAATGTTTATCTGGGTGCCCCTAAAAATTATCTCAAGCATACCACCAGGCATCCCCCCCAACCCACTTTAGGAAACCCTGCTGTTATGGACTGAATGTTTGTGTCCTCCCCCACCCCACCCCTTTTTTATTAAAAAAGAGACCCAAGAGTTGGCTCTGAGTCTCTGCCTTCCACTCCATTTATGTGATGGCACAGTGAAAAGGAGGCTGTTTGTGAACCAAGAATCAGGCCCTCAGCAGGCCTGATTGAATCTTCTGACACCTTGATCTTGGACTTCCCAGCCTCTAGAACTGTAAAAATAATAATAATAATAATAATTATTATTATTATTATTATTATTTTATATATATATATATGTATATTGCTTAAACCACCCAGTCTATTTTATTGTAACAGCCTGAACAGATGAAGACACCTTTCTTAAGATATAGAAGACACCAGGAAACGGCAGGAATGAGAAAAAATTAGCTGGGACTCGGCATTTGCAGAGAAAGAGTTTCCAAACTATGTCAGGTGGTGGGGGTGGGGGGCTCCCCATCTGTGAACATACTCCCCAAACGAAGCACTAAAGTTGAATGCTCAAGACACCTTCAGCCCCATCTGATGCCCTTCTGTCCCAGAGCCCCAGGAGACATCAGTCCCCGACCCCGCAGACTCCTGCTGCTTGACAGAGAGTGGGACCTGGATAAATCTGACCAAATCTATCCTAATCACTGGAATGCCCACTGAAGTGCACCTCCCCACATTGTGGTCCACATGATAAGCTCTCATTCGGCAGAGACTGTGCTCATTGTGACATTCATCTGCCCTCAACACAGTGCATTTATGGCCCACAAAAAGGTATGATACCTTTCCATGCCCCAAGTATGCCCTTGTGGTTTACTAAGCTCCTTCCATGCCCTTGTGGTTTACTAAGCTCCTGAAGGCAGCTGTGGGATAGTAGAAAGATTGAGGTTATGGAGTCAAGTCTCTCCTGGCTCTTCTTCCCAGACATTGACCAGATGTGCAATCTTGGGTCAGTTCCATAAATCCTGTGACTCCCAACCTCCACATCTGTAAAATGGAGATAATGATCCAAACTTGTAACAATTTTTTTGGTCAGGGAGGTGGGGACAGGGCTGGACAAAATGCCTAGTGTATATTTAAAAATGCCTAGCACATAATTTGAAAGCACACAGTAAATATATTTTTAATATGAACTATGCAGCCGTTAGAAATGACCAAATCATAGGGGCTTCTGGGTGGCTCAGTCCGTTGAGAATCCAACTCTTGGTTTCAGCTCAGGTCATATTCCCAGGGTCGTGGAATTGAGCCCTACATCAGTCTCTCTGTGCTGAGCGTGGAGCCTGCTTAAGATCTTCTCTCTGCCTCTTTCCCCCATTCTCTCTCTCTTAAAAAAAAAAAAAGACAAAATTATAGTAGAGAAGACTATAAAAATAATATCAAAAACTCTTAAGGTAATTTTTAAAATATCCCAAGTATTCTAATTTTAATATATTATAGTCCGTTTGTATATTAATTCTAATTTCACATGAAAAAAACTGCATATTTATGGACAAAGACAAATAAAAACACAGCCAAGTAAATAAACACAAAAAAATAAAACTTGTGCATTAGGGCTGAGAGATAGTTTGGCATGGAACTGAAGTCCTGAGTCCATTAAACTGAGCTTTAATCCCAGTTAGGCCTCCTCCTGAATGTTATCTTCACTAAATTACATAGTCTCTCTAAACCTTGGGTTCCATTTCAGAAAAACAGGGATATTAATAATAGTACCAACCTCACAAGTTGGCTTAGCTGGTATTCGTAAATTCTGATACCGAATAAATTTGCAATAAACAGTCCTGATATTCAGGTCATAGGATTATGTGTGATACTTTTACCTTTTAAGAAAGGATTTTTGTTCACTATAGAAAATGTAAGTAGCCAAATTACCACGACATTCACTGTGTTTCTATTGTTCAACCCCAAAGTCGTACGGTGGGTTAAGAGCAAAGGCCCCACTGCCACTAGGCTGCCCGATCAAGGCTAAACCACACCTGGGCAGCTTGTGACCAAACCAGAGGGACAAAGGTTCACTTTCCACCTGGCACAGTCGAATAGGACGTAATGATCCAAGTGCCTTTTTGTCACACAGAACAAATGCATCTGAACTGTCCCTGGGCTGTGTGTCTACCACTGCCACGTCCAATTTTATTTCACAGCTCCATTGGAAAAATTTAAAGCCTCTTCAATTTAAGCTGCTTTTATTTGTATTCAGACTAAGATAGAGTGTGGGTGCCAGGGGATAACTTGACCATTTTTAAAAAATTCCGTTTGACTACATATATTTTTATCAATTTGGGAAAGCTATCAAAGCAAGCATTTCCACTTAAAAGCTTGGAAATAAAGCTGATATCATCTAGTTGGGGGAGGGCTGGGGAAATCACTACAGCAAAAAAAGACCCTTTTGTGTATCCAATTTCACATTGCTGTTGTCATGTACAGGATGTATATTCAAATGTGTTTGCATATTTCTAAACTGATCATACATCAAAATTAGAGCCATATTGTTCCTTTTACAGTGAAACTGTTTATATAGGAAATATTGTACCAAACATTCCCTGCCTCCACCCTGGGTTGTGACTGATTGCAGGGTGAGATAAAAGCACTTATGTCCACAAACAGGAGAAAAGCCTATATGCATGCAAGAAATCAAAAGAAGGTGTGATTTTAACACAAACACTATTATCAACCAAGAAAAAAAGATTACCGGAGTTTATGCAAATTCAGAGAAAGCAAAAAGCATATACTTACACACTGACAATCTGAAAATTAAGGGCTGGGTTAAATTACAGAATTCAGTTTGGTACAGTTCAAAATAGCTCCTGGATGTCACTTTATTTCTACGTAGCCAACTGAATTAGAGTCACTTACAAGGGACAGATATGGCCCACCAAGGGGAATCCATTTCCTACTACACTATAGGAAACAGTGACATAAAGCTGGCCCCTTGATTCTTTAGCATATTCTCCAGAAGAATTGAGTTGGTTTCAGTAAATTTTCCCTCCTCCACACTCAGCCATTTTTTCCTTCTTCTTGCTCAAAAGCTTGCTCCAACCACAAAGTGAAGTGGGAAGTTGGCAATTATCCTATAAATCCAGGTTATGTTGTTTGGTCAACAGAATTGCAGATTTGATGGAGTTTAAAGGAATTTTTAGAAATTACCTTATCTTGCAACTTTCAGACTTTAATATTTTGTCAATGAAATCATATGTAGAACCCCAACATATAAATTCGATTTTAACAGTATTTCACCATAAATTTACTTAAAAAGCAAACAAGAAAAAGTCCTGATTTTAACATTTAACCTCTTTTTTTTTAATGTTCATTTATTTATTTTGAGAGAGGGAGAGCCAACCAACATGGGGAGGGGCAGAGAGAGAGAATCCTAGGCAGGCTCTCTCCTGTCAGCGCAGATCCCGATGTAGGGCTTGATCCCAATGAACTGTGAGATCATGACGTTGGCCAAAATCCAGAGTCGAACTCTGAACCTACTGAGCCACCCAGGTGCCCCTTAACATTTAACCTCTTATACAATTGACAAATAAAGATGATAAGACTGATTTGATAAATATAAAATATTGATATTTGGAATTATGAATGACAATTCTTATATCTGCCTCAGCATCTAGTTCATTGCTTTTGAGAACACTATCTCTCACACAAATAAGTAGTGTAGAATAGCAAGTTTTATATTTTAAAAATATAAACTGAACACTTTATTTAAAAAATTTCAAATGTCAGAGGACACTTTATGCCAAGGCCTTCACAAAAGCAAGGCAACGTGGCCACACAAGTAAAAGGATAGATAGGCTGTAATATTTAGAATTGGGGGGAATACGGTTTTTGTTATTATAATTCTTAAAATTTAGTAGAAATCTACTTTAAAATTAGATTCCAACTAACTGTCTACAAAACTCCTGAATATGGTTTGAAAACTACTGATCTGGTTCAATATCCAAGGAAACCAAGACCCATGATTGAAATGGCTCACTCCAGGATGCAGAGCAAAGCAAGTGACAAATCTACTTCTGTCACTCCTCTTCTTGCATGGGAGCATTTTTACTTCTCTGCAGATTGTTCCCTGAGCACAAAGTATATTTTATTATCTCCCAATAAAATAAAGTAACGAAAGTCTCAATGACCCAACACCCCAATCTCATCATATTATCACCTGCCATTCTACTCCCACTTTTTAAGTTTCTTGAAGAATGTCTACCAATGCCATCTGTTCTGCATTCAGTTCCAACGTGACCACCCCTCCTACCCTTCCACCAAATCCCAGAGTCCACTGTCTTTTTACTAAACTTTATTGTCTGTCACCTACACCAGACTACAGACTTTACAACAGAAATTTTTGCACATTTTGTTCATTGACACATCCTGATTACCTGGCACGATGCCTCACTCACAGTAGGTGCTTAATAAATATTTGTTGAATAAAGTAGTAAGTCATGTTAGGGTCCCTATCATTTGTGAATAAAACTGATTATCAAAAATCTCTAAGGGCAGAGTTCTATTTTAAAATAACACTTGATAGGGGCACCTGGTTAAGTGTCTGACTCTTGATCTGGGCTCAGGTCATGATCTCATAGTTCATGAGTTCGAGTCTTGAGTTGGGCTCTGCACTGACAGTGTGGAGCCTGCTTGGAGTTCTCTCTTTCTTTCCCTGCCCTTACCCAACTCATGCTCTCTCTCTCTCAAAATAAATAAATAAACCTAAAAAAAAATTCCAGTGAAGTAAAATGATACTTGGTAAAGGACTAAAAAGGAAGCAATTGCCCAGGAAGCATCATTACAAACGGCTTTAGAAACACTCATATTGTTATAAGAGACCAAGTTTTTTTTCTTTTCCTTTTCAGAGAGAGAAAGTGCAAGCAGGGGAGCAGCAGAGGGAGAGGGAGAGGGAGAGGGAGAGGGAGAGGGAGAGAGACAATCTCAAGCAGGCTTCACGCCCAGCGAGGAGCCTGACTCAGGGTTCAGTCTCAGGACTATGAAAACATGACCTGAGCCGAAATCAAGAGTCAGAAGCTTAACTGATTGAGCCACCCAGGCACCCCTCTAAGAGACCAAGTTTTAACTCCACTATGACAATCAGAGACTTTCTCAGTTTTGTGTTTTATCAGATGTGTTTTGTATAGATGACTAATGCTTCCGTTTTCCATAAGGCTTGCAATTTGGAGCTTATATATGCCCTTTTAATTTTACCTGTCAACCTGCCAGTTCATTGTCAAGCTCCTCTCCTTCTTGTCAAATGCAGCTAACAGAACCAAGGCATACTAGTAATGTTCTGTTTCCCAAACTCCCATACTTCCAAGTAATTGCAAATGGCATTTCTTACCTCTGTATACCTTGTTACCTCACCTTCTATAATGTGGGTTGCCACCTTTCCATCCTCCAGGAACAGTTGCTTGCTCATTACCTAGCCCCAAATAGCACATAATCTGGCTATGCTTCAATAAGAAATGACCAATCAACAGCTTATGATGATAAAGGTTTATTTCCCACTCATCTTGCATGCCAGCTGTAGGACAGCTGCAGCTCTGCCCCATGAGTCTTCTTTATCCTAGGACTCATGCTCAGGGATCAGCCCCTCTTGGAGACATTGCATTCTCGTGGCAGGCAAAAAGAAAGCAATGGGTCTTAAAGCTTCTGCTCAGACAGAGAATATGACACATTGCTGCTCATATTTCATTGGGTAAAGCAATTCACATGGCAAAGCCTGATGCCGATATTTGGAATATATTCTTGCCATGGAGAGGGAGGTCCTGTAGAGGAAGACATCCTGTAAAGATGGGAGCAGCAAGAGGAGTAGTAAATATTTTGGGAAAGAAAAAGTAATAATACTGTCCTCTACAGTTACAGTTTGGATATTGAGAATGAGAAAAAGACCCAAGTCTGGAGGGACTCGCCTATTTCTAGCCTGGGGAATAGAGCAGATGATGATGCCATCCCTCCAAGTTTGGAAATATAGGTGGAGGAGCAAGTGGTGAAGACTAAGATTATGGGTTACATTTTGAATATGTTGAGATGTTGATGGCCGTGCAATTGCTGGAATAGAAATGGTGGTTTGACACCTGGTTACACTACACCAACTTAGATTTGAAAGACAGCAACTGGGCCAACATATGGTTCTAGAGTCATCTACATGTAGCTTGTGGATGGAGGCACATGAGTGAATGAGATCTCCTCAGGACTGTGAAGGAAGAAAGACAATACATTTATGATGTATTGGTGTATGAGAAAAGTACATTCTTGGCACTCCCAATTCAGTTGTGAGCAATGCAATGAGAACCTACAAACGAGACTGAGAAGAAGGAGGAAAAGATCCAAGAGAGGCCCATGGAAATCAAGGGAAAGAAGATTTCAGGAACTTGTAGACAGCATCAAAATACTAAAACTGACAACTAGTGAATGCTTACTAGGTACCAGTTGCCATTTTAAGCCCTTCACACATATTTTTTCAATTAATATCCACAATCTCTAGGAAGTAGGTTCTATTTTATAGTGAAAGAAACTGAGATAGAGACAAGCTAGATGACTTGCCCATGGTCACACAATAAGTAAAGGAAGAGTGATGTGGAACCAAATTGTATAGTTCCAGAAATCAGTCTATACTTCAAAGTTGATGGAGGGAAGAAAAGGGTGAAAGCTTGATTGCCAAAAGCTGTTAAGTGCAGGGAAGGTGAGGAAATGGAGTGGTATGGCAATCCAAAAGAGGAAACAATTACCTGTAGTTGAGCTGACCAGGAGAAACTTCATAATATCATTACTAAAGGATGAACATACATTGGACATTCTTTCCTTCCTCCCTTCTCTCCCCTCACCCTTCCTTTGCAAACCTATCGTTCAGAATTGTGATCTTCTAAGAACTCCATCTAAAGGGCAGATACATAGGAATATTTTCAACTTGAGTAGGTTGTCCATTCACTGTAATGACCATCCTGCCATTGGATATTGTGGCAGAGAATGTTGGCTGGTCACCACTATCTCTTCTTTTCCTTGTAGACAACTACATTTCCCTGTGTCCTTTGCATCCTACATGGTTATGTGACTGAGTTCAAACAATTATATGTGGAAAGTAATGCTGTGTTCCAGGCCTGGCCCATAAATAACACCTCCACGCAACCCCCCCCCCATACTCCTCCCTCCTTTGCCTGCTTCCTCTGATGCCCAACATGACTTGTGCTGAGAAGCCACATGTTGAAGACGGCAGAGCCTCCCTTCACCTGGATATCTGAATGACTGCAAAGGGAAAACACCTCAATGTTACCAATGAGCAGCATCTGGATGAGATTGTTAAATGGTAAATTTTCATGGTGTTAAACCTCTAATATTTTAGAATTTGTTGCAGCCGTTATTATACCCTTAACCAATACAAGTACCTTTCTCTATTCCAGACACCTTGCATTTTCATTTCTTGAATACCTGCATGTTTCCCTGGGAACTTTTTGTACATTTTTAAACTTTTCTTTTAAGTTTGTTTGTATGTTTGTCTATTTATTTATTTATTTTGAGGGGAGGGGAAGCGGGGTAGAGAGAGAGGGAGAGAGAGAGAATCCCAAGCAGGCTATGCACTGTCAGCACAGAGCCCAATGAGGGGCTCAATCTGAGGAACTATGAAAACATGACCTGAGCTGAACCAAAAGTCAGATGCTTAACTGACTGAGCCACCCAGGCGTCTCTATCTCTAAATTTTTATACATCATAAATTGTACAGTCTCAGGAGACCAGATAACAAGAAGATAAAATTCAAGTCTCTTTGGAAGAAGAGATCATAAGTCCACATCAATGTTTGACTCTAAACTCCCCTGGGCCACCTTTTCTTTATAGACAAAGAAGAGCATAGAGTAGACATGGCCTAAACCTGTTTGTAACATAAAACGTCTGTTTCTATGATGTAGTGACAAGGGTGTCAGCAAGAGCATACAGTGGTGCGATGATAAGGTGTCAATGAGACCAGACACTGGTGTAATGGAAAGATTGCCAGATTCAGAGTCAGATAACCTTATTCCAATTGCATGACCTCGGGCATATCACCTAATCTCTTAGTTCCCTCCTTTCTAAAATAGACATAAAAATACCTACTTTGCAGACAATTTTGTTTATTCAACCAACATTGATGAGGTTGCACTGCCACATGAAATGAGCAGGTACATATATCTGTGTAATGCTTTGTAAGCATAAAGCACTCAACAATTGTTGATGACTATGTTTCTGTATCTCTCTAATGAGCTAAGTTTCTGCTAAAGTGTGTCTGTTCTCAAAACCAGTAAGTGAGATAAGAATATGCCACAGTGACATAAAAACCATATATGAACGACCCAATCCTAATATCATCCTCAAGGGGGAAAAACTGAGAGCTTTCCCCCTAAGGTCAGGAACAAGAAGGATGTCCACTCTCACCACTATTATTCAACATAGTAATGGAAGTCTTAGCCTCTGCAATCGGACAACACAAAGAAATTATGAGGCATCCAAATTGGCCAGGAGGTGGTCACACTTTCACTTTTCACAGATGACATGATACTCTATATGGAAAACCCAAAAAATTCCACCAAAAAACTGCTAGAACTGATTCATGAATTCAGTAAAGTTGCAAGATATAAAATCCATGCACAGAAATTGGTTGCATTCCTATTCAACAACAATGAAGCAACAGAAAGAGAAATAAAGGAATCAATCCCATTTACAATTGCACCAAAAATCATAAAATACCTACGAATAAATCTAACCAAAGAGGTGAAAAATCTATACACTGAAAACGATAGAAAGCTTATGAAAGAAATTGAAGAAGACACAAAAAAATGAAAAAAGATTCCATGCTCCTGTATAGGAAGAACAAATATTGTTAAAATGTCGATACTACCCAAAGCAATCTACATATTCAATGCAATCCTTATCAAAATAACACCAGCATTTTTCACAGAGCTGGAACAAATAATCCTAAAATTTGTATGGAACCAGAAAAGACCCGATAGCCAAAGCAATCTTGAAAAAGAAAACCAAAACAGGAGGCATCACAATCCCGGACTTCAAGCTGTATTGCAAAGCTGTAATCATCAAGACAGTATGATACTGGTGCAAAAACAGACACTCAGATCAATGGAACAGAATAGAGAACCCAGAAATGGACCCACAAACGTATGGTGATGATGATGATGTTGAGCATTTTTTCATGTGTCAGTTGGCCATCTGGATGTCTTCTTTGGAGAAGTAGAAGAACTAATCTTCGACAAAGCAGGAAAGCATATCCAATGAAATAAAGACAGTCTCTTCAGCAAGTGGTGCTGGGAAAACTGAACAGTGACATGCAGAAGAATGAACCTGAACCACTTTCTTACACCATGCACAAAAATAAACCCAAAATGGATGAAAGACCTAAATGTAAGACAGGAAGCCATCAAAATCCTCGAGGAGAAAGCAGGCAAAACCCTCTTTGATTTTGGTCGCAGCAACTTCTTGCTCAACACGTTTCCAGAAGCAAAGGAAACAAAAGCAAAAATGAACTACTGGGACCTCATCAAGATAAAAAGCTTCTCCACAGCAAAGCGAACAATCCACAAAACTAAAAGTCAACCGACAGAATGGAAGAAGATATTTGCAAACGACATATCAGATAAAGGGTTAGTATCCAAAATCTATAAAGAACTTATGAAACTCCACACCCAAAAATCAAATAATCCAGTGAAGAAATGGTCAAAAGACATGAATAGACACTTCTCCAAAGAAGACATCCAGATGGCCAACCGACACATGAAAAAATGCTCAACATCACTCATCATCATCAGGGAAATACAAATCAAAACCACAATGAAATACCACCTCACACCTGTCAGAATGGTTAATATTAACAACTTACACAATAACAGATGCTGGCAAGGATGTGGAGAAAGAGTATCTCATTTGCATTGTTGGTGGAAATGCAAGCTGGTGCAGCCACTCTGGAAAACAGTATGGAGGTTCCTCAAAAAATTAAAAACAGAACTACCCTATGACCCGGCAATTGCACTACTAAGTATTTATCCAAGGGATACAGATGTGCTGTTTCATAGGGACACATGCACCCCCATGTTTATAGCAGCACTATCAACAATAGCCAAAGTATAGAAAGAGCCCAAATGTCTATTGATGGATGAATGGATAAGAAGATGTGGCATATATATAAATATATATTTATTTATATTTATTTATTTATATAAACACACACACACACACACACACACACACACACACAATGGAGTATTACTCGGCAATGAAAAAGAATGAAATCTTGCCATTTGCAACTACGTGGATGGAACTGGAGGGTATTATGCTAAGCGAAATTAGTCAGAGAAAGACAAATATCATATGACTTCACTAATATGAGGACTTTAAGTGACAAAACAGATGAACATAAGGGAAGGGAAACAAAAATCATATAAAACCAGGGAGGGGGACAAAACATAAGAGACTGTTAAATATGGAGAACAAACAGAGGGTTATTGGAGGGGTTGTGGGAGGGGGGATAGGCTAAATGGGTAAGGGACATTAAGGAATCTATTCCTGAAGTCATTGTTGCACTATATGCTAATTTGGATGTAAATTTTAAAAAAAATTAAATTAAAAAAAAAGACTATGCCATAGCATTATAGCCAAAGGATTATAATCTGTCTCGGAGACTGCAAAAAAGGGGTTTTATAAAACTGGCCCCCATGTCCCTCTGGCCACTTTGCTATTTCCTCAGCTCAGAAACACGGGTTTCATTCATTGCTTCCTCTGTGTGTGCCAGCATCACAACACTAGGTCTCTTCCTCTTTTATAGACTCTACAAGTCCCCGTGTACATCTCATAGGCAAGAAACAGGATTTCAGCCAATGGTGAGCAGGGAGCATAGCCCATCAGGCTGCAGCACCATGTCAATTCACCTTTAAGGTCCGTGCTTTACTGGCCCCACCAGTGCTTTACATGCTCCACCAGCATCAGGCAGGCAGATCTCATTTCTAATTCTTACTAGATGTCAAGGTCCTTTAGGAACCTGGAACCAAAGAGCTTTAGTCTCTCATGACCACCTGCCATTGCTACCATGTTCTTTGTCAGAGAAGGCTGCCTCAGATTAGGGATCACTGAATGTCAAGACAGGACAAAAAAGTGAGGTTGGTAGGCTATTCTCTGATTCATTTTTTTCTCTTCCAGAAAACATTTCAGGTTCTGAAAGAGTACTGCAACTAAATAGCTACCTAAATGTTTGTAAACCAGAGAGGCAAGTGTCACGAGATGAGTGACTGACTCTCCAATCCTCAATGTTCTCAACTGTAAAATCTGAGAAATAGCATGTGTTTTGTTCTGCCACACAGGATTGTTGTAAAGCGCAAATAAGATCACTTCCACAGATGTAGGAGGTATTATCATTATTATCTTTATCACTATCTAACTGAAGACCAACACCAAGACCTATGCCTCAAAATCATGTCATCAATAGGGCATATTCTAGGTCAACAATACTGGATGTGGGACTACATTATTTCATATTCTACACAGTGAGGATCTCTCTGAGATTAAGGCCTTGAATAATAGTAAAGTCTCAGGAATCCAGACACTGCAAATTCAGAATATATCACCCCACAGGGGCAGCTAAACTGAACGTGCCTTTGCACCAACTACAGGATAAGGACTTAATGTGTAAACAAGGCTTCAAGGGGAGTATTGACCCTACTCTTGAGTTGATCTTCAAAGCATTTTGCTCAGAACTTTAAGAAATATTTTCAAAGCAATGTCTTCCTATAAATAAGTAATACAGCAATTCAGAAATATTTTTACTGCTTTGTTATGGCAAGTCCCATAAGGGCCTACTCATGAAGACTCTGTTCACTGAGATTTCTTAATTAAAAATGTTTTTGCTGAAAATATTCTATAATTTATACTTTATAACAAGAATAAAAATTACCTTTTATTGAGTGCCTTTTGGGGTACCCATCATATCATTTAACCCTTAGGATAACGTGATAACTTCAAGATATATTGTAGAAGCCATTCTTTTCTTTGTACCAGCAGGAAAGCTTGGTTTGAAGAGTCTAAGTAACTCATCCAGTGTCCTTAAGCTAAAAAATAATAAAGCAAAGATACAAACCAAGGATTAAATGATTCTAAAGCCCTTTCTCCTAACCATTTTTCTATTTTATCTTTTAATTAAGATTCTTTAATCCAGTTAAGTCAACTTGGTAGAGACTTTGTTGCAATGAAATATGCCAAAAGGGTCAGCATGTTTCTAGAAAACAGTAGCCACACTTGATCAGATCTTTATTAAGTCCATTCAGCCAGGCTGGGTGTCTTCATCTGTGGATGCCACAGGAGGTTTCGCAATCATTGATCATGACTTCCAAGTTCCCCTTGTAGTCAGGGAATTGATAAGCCTAAGAAATGACCTGTGTAAGGTCATAAAATCACCTTGCAGATGGGAAGTGGGATCACTGGCTAATTCAGGGGCTACCAGGCTCATCTACCATCTTCTCCCTGACCCTCGGCTGACATTGGTCCCTGAAGCAGCTCTGGCACTTAGAGGGAAGGTGAAGGACAAGAAACATTAGTCTTTCCTGATCCCTCCCAAGAAAGAAAAGAGAACCAGCTGGAAAGGGCAGTGCAGTTGTTTCATGGTAATACAGGCTTTAGAGGGAGCTGGCCCCAACATAAGGAATGTGCAACTCTATCCGCTGCTGGTTTTCTCCCTGAAGAGAGACCTTGTGGAACATAAACTTCAACCAAGAATTGGATTTTTCTTACAATGTCAACAATTACTTTGTTATTAAAGAAAAAATCTGGGAGGGAGACAGCAGATGGGCACATCTGACAAGAGACAGGGAGGAGGGAGCAGTGTTCCAGGTAGTGGAGAAATTGTTCAAGGACAATTTGTGTGTGAAAATATAACCCCTATAAATCTGCCAGAGCCAACAGGGCTGAAGACGAATCACTTACAGAAACGTGTCTGTCCCTCCCCAGCAAAGCTGACCACGGGCTTAATTTAGGTGCACGCCCTGTTTGTACTGGGTTTCAGGTATTTTTTTAAAGTGAGGCATGGGCAACAAAGAAGTAAATTGATATCAGTCCTCTTGCTTTGTCCCGTTAATAGCATCTTTTGCCTCCTGGTATTTTTAGAGCTTTGATTCAAAATATAAAAGTGTACGCCATAATCCAGACCAGCGAGCATATCATTGCCTTGGCAATAGAATATTGGCCTAAGAGCAAGAGAGCCAACTTTTTGTCCTCAATGCCATCATCAACTTTCTTGTTCTTGTCGGCATGACTAAAAAGGATGGCAGAGCTGATCCATTATTTAACCAGTTGAGAATTGCCTAAGCAGCTTATTCAACCCATTAGGATATAAGTCACATTAGGGCAGGGGTTCTTTTTTTTCCTTTGCTCATGTCGCATCCCCAGTGCCTGAACCATGACTAGTTCATAGTCAGAGGTCAGTCATTATTTGTCACATTAATAAATGAATCATCCATCCATTTATCCATCCTTGAAGACCAATGCAAAGTATGCATGGGTTTTCTTTCCATGGAACTGCAAATGACACTCATTATCTCACTCAACTTTCTCTCTGAGACCATGGGTAAACATATTTCCACATTACTTTAACTGCTGGTCCACAATTTTGGAATAAGAGCTCACCTCTGGGACTGTCTTACACCAACAAATACTTCCACTTAATTTTCAAACCACCCCTACCAACTCTTCAATAGTGACCTACTTTCTTAACTTCATGTGTTCAACAGCTTGGATAAAATAGGTTACAGACAATTAAACAAAGATTGGGACTCAGAATTATTGCTGTTTTAGATTATCAGGTTACTGTTTTATTCCATCATAGTTTTTAAAATGATCTATCAGCTTGTCATAGGAGATTTTAGAAGAGAGACTTCCGATGTGCCCTTGACTAAGTCATTCTTTCTTAGCCTACATCTTCTCATTTGGGTAGAAACACTTGGACTAAATCAGATGCACCAAGATGGCAATACTCAGAGTGGTTGAAAACCATGGACACTTCCTATTTGACCTACACAGAAGTTGTTTGTGTGTGTGTGTGTGTGTGTGTGTGTGTGTGTGTGTGGCAAAGGTGAGGGTGGGGGTGGGAGAAGAGGTAGGGGAGTTTAGTTGCTTAGTTGCCAAGAGATAAAGACATCTTCATATAAAAACCCAAAAGTCTAAATACCTGTCTTCTCTTTAGAAGTCACACCTGGCAACATTGGGTCCAAAGTCTTGCATAGGAACAGTTAGGAGAGATTCCCTTTCTAGTTAGATCCCTCTGGTTCTCCCAGTGTCCTCTGACCCACATCACTCCTTAATGCTGACCTCTGAATTAGGTGATCTTTGAAATTCCTTCCATATTGAGCATTCTCTTATTATAGAATTGTATACAATGCTGTCAATTGCTAATCAGCATTTAATGAGACTCTACAAGGGGTAAAATTCCGTTGTCACTATATATGACTTATGTATTTCTTAAGAACATGGGGACACTTGATGCTCTGAGTCTGTTTCTTCAACATTCATGAGGGGCACTGCTGCTAAACAAAGAGCTGTGAGGCCCCCATGTCCAACCCCCTGCCCTCACTTTGAATGTAAAGCTAAGGGATTAAAATGCTACCTTACTGCTGCTTCTCAAATATGCCCAGATATTAACTTTGAATGACTATAAACTGTAACAATTTGCTCACTGACTTTTTTCTAGTCAGTGAAACAGATAGTATATGTCATAAGCCAGTACGTTTTTCCTATGGGACTCAGTAAAGCTATATTTATTTTGAATGTAAAATAAAAACAGCCCATAAATTTTGTTTATTTTTATTCTGAATAATCCCTTCCATTTCTCAAATTCTGTGATTCTGTGTTGTTGTTGTTGTTATTGTTGTTGTTGTTGTTGTTGTTGTTTTAATGTCTTTCTCCACCTAGAACAAAATACGTCAAAACTGGAGATGTTCTACAAATATTGTATTGGAAGAAAGAAATAAAATTGGAGTTGCCTAAATATGCTCTACATGCTTTTTAATATGTTACCTCTGGCCTCACAGGAGCCCTTTGAAGTGGATATTATCATCTTACTTTTACTGTGAGAGACCAGTAAGAGCTCGAACTTGGTGTGGTCTGATTAGAAATCAAGCTTTTCCTACCATCCATCATGGCTCCCTAGAAAAGTCTGTTTCCTAAACTGTAGACAATTACATGGTTTTAGATTGAAGTAGGCTGAATACCCCTCCGTTACTGACTATTAATAAGTAGATACATTCTTCTCAATGAGGGACTTACTTCAGAAAATTAGTAATTAGCAGAAAATTGTAAATTTCTCAGGTTTAGAGATAATTACATTTCATCTTTGAGTTTTATTTCCAAAAAAATTTTTTAACAACGTTTTTGTTTCCATTTTATTTATTTGTTTGTTTGTTTGTTCGTTTTTGGGAACCTTCTATTTACCACAAGTGACACTGATTTTTCTTTTAGTCGTAAAAAGTTGTAAAAGTGAGTCAATACAAATAAATAGCAATGAAGGAGAAACAATACAGGTAGCAAATTGATAAAGCAAACATCAGAAAGAAAACATGTCAATGTCTGAAATTGGAGAAAGACTAGTCTGAAGGAGGAGATGACTTACTCTAGTTACAAGTTAATGAAAGTTCCTCCCCAGGGAGCAGTCATCTTATTGGCTGAAAGTGGAAAAGGACCAGAAATAATAAAGGGTAAAAAAAAAAGAGAGATGTTAATCAAAGAAGAGACCTCTTTTGGTCTTCTCAGTGTTTCTTATTTCCTCCTCCGTACACTACTGTCCTGTCCCTTAATTCCACCCCACCCAGGGCCTATTATTTTTCTATTAGAAAGTGCATGCATTTTTTAAAAAATATATAATTTATGGTCAAGTTAGCTAACGCACAGTGTATACAGTGTGCTCTTGGTTTCCGGGGTAGATTCCCTTGATTCATCACTTACATACAACACCTAGTGCTCATCCCAACAAGTGCCCTCCTCAATGCCCATCACCCATTTTCCCCACCACCCCCACCCCCATCAATCCTCAGTTTGTTCTCTGTATTTAAGGCCCGCTTATGTTTTGCCTCCCTCTCTGTTTGAACTATTTTTTTTCCTTCCCTTCTCCCATGGTCTTCTGTTAAGTGCATGCATTTTTTAAATCCCACTTAATTGGTCACTGACAAATCTGACTCTTCTCTTGAATATTGAATATTGAAGGCACTCAACTCCAGTAAAAAATTTTCTTCTCTCCTCAGTAGAACAAATGGAAATTATCTAAATAAAGATAATAAAATAGATAAATAAAAATTCCTTCTGCAAGAAAGAACATTAACAAGAACACAAAGGAGAAAGCACCAAGTATTTAGAAAGACATCAGCATCATTTTATTTAAATGCTCCACTGTTTGTAAAAAATTCTTAATAGCTTGAAAATCCAATTTTTCCACTACCAATTTTACCCTTGGCCACTTGGCAAGCATTGGCTTTTTTTCTTTTCCACTTCTGTTACCCCTGTGCAGAATTTGAAGATTTGGATATGTGAGTCCTGAATTATGAACCATTGCAATGAAAATATCATCTCTGTGCTGGGAATAGCATGAAGAAGCATCAGGACCTAGACTACTACAAATTACTGGGACCAGATTATTCCTCCACCCTACTCTACAACAGAGATTCAGAACACACAGAGAATAGAGATATAAAGTCTCTAAGCGTAGTTGATCTGTATTGAAACTCTTTTATAATTTAGTAGACACAATTGCATCTAACTTTTATACTAACCACATATCACTCATTGCATAATTATCGAAGGATTGAAAATGTATGACAGATGTGCCATAACTCCCCCCACCCACACCATGGCAGACATTACTAATCAATCATGGAACTATTTCCTGTTAGAATGGGGCTGAGGAAGGAAGGCCAGAAAAGGTGTGCCTGATTAACCCTTTCCCTCATAACAGAATCCAGCTTTCCAAGGACTAATACTCCCATGACTGCCAAAATGAAAACCTCCCCTTTTTAATGATGGATAAACATCATTCAAATCTTCCTCTTTTGATTCTTATTTCAGCAACCCCAAGCAATTCACAAACACATTCTTTCTTCCGTCAGATCTTAAGGCAATGGGTCAAGTTTCAGCTTCGGCCAGGTTACTGCCATGGAGAAAATTAAAGCTGCCTGCGTATGTTCTCTTAATGGGTCATGTCTGTATTCTAAAGGTTGTGGGTAAAAATCCTAACTCAAACTTATTTGACACATTTTTCTTCCCGAAAAACCCATTTCACAGATCAAGATTTAGGCAGTTACTTTAGGAAAAGTTGCCAGAGTACTATTTTTCAGCATATTAATATTCCGCCTTGTTTGGGTACGAGCTGCCCTCATCTCCCTATGACACTTCAGCCACTCAGACTTTTCCTTAGTGGATGTCAGTTCCAGGTAGTTCGTCTCACTGATCATACATGAATTCTAGGTGTTGACCACGCATCTTTGTAACAGCAATCTCCTCTGTGACATAGGATTTGGCTTATGGTTTAAAATAATGCCCAATCATGCCTTGGATAAAGCTTTTCCACATCCCTTATTTTACCTTGTTCTCACAATACTTCTATTAGGTATGACCTCTTCATGTCATTTGTCCCATTGGCAGATGAGGGAACTGAGGCTCCAGGAAGTAACTGAGAATATGTCTTAGTGATGACCAAAGTCTATAAAGTACCTCCTACCTCTCAGTATTGAGCTAGAAGCCAATTAAACCCTTGCACAGAATAGGTTTTCAACACAATGGACTTTTGAAGCCCCGTGCATTGAAGGCTTAGTCTGGTAGATTGTGTCTAACTTTAAATCACCAGGTTTCTCTCTACTGAAATAAATACGTTTGCCACACCTTAGTCATTGCTGTTGTTTGCCCCTTGTTGTTATTTAGTAGAGTTCCTGTCTCTCAAGGGAAGAGCAATATAACTATACAACTTATTCAAAGAGTTGCAGCCAAGGAAACACTGCCTATCGAGTTCCAGGAAGGGTGAGATGGTTCTCAGCTGATAGCATCAGAGAATTCTCCATAGAAGAGGGGCCCTTGGGCTGGATTTCAATGAATGATAGGGATGGGAATGATGAGTAGAAGCATTCCTTGGAATTATATTCCAAGGAACATAAATGCCATGAACAAAACTTCATGACAATCATGAAGGTTTTACTGTCTTTTCAAGATTCTGTTTCCCACTATTTGACATAGAATATTAAGGATCATCAATGGCTTTTTAGGAAAACAGTTCTTCTGTGTCTGAGGTTAGAAGGTGCCTTGAGGTTAGACAGAGACCCAAGGGCACTAGGCACATTTACTTTGCAACTGGTCATTGATTCAGTACTTGTCCTTAGGACTAAATCACTTATCAGTGGCCCATTCTTTGATGTACACAATTAACGTTGTCTCATTCTCATGCGAAGTGCTATGCAAACACAACCCGAAAGAGTTCCAGGTCACCTCCTTCCAACAGTACTGCCACCCTTAGGGCCCTCCTATTTAGAAGTTCTAAAGTTACTATAACATTTAGTACTTCTGTATTTCCCAGCTGGTAGTTAGGTAAGAGAAACAGCAAGATATCAAAGGAGGAGACTCTTCAGGAGGTAGAGGAGAACAACAAATGTTCATACAGAGAGACTGGGAAGGGAGAAATAGGTGCCAAGCCAAGCAAAATCCCCAAATTACCAAAATGAATTGAATTGACTTGCTCTAGGCTCCTCCTCAGATCAGATACCCTTTGTATCACATCCAACTAAAAAAAAAAAAAAATCTACCAGTAAACCACTTTCTATGTGGTAGAAAAGTTAACTGTCCCACCAAAATAAATCACACAGTACAGTTACTTACCCATCCTGGATTCCCTCAGGTCTCGATTTCTAATAATGGATGGTTTAATTTTTAACCAGATAAACTTATCCTCTTTTGGGGGTTAACCAGCCAATGTTCCATTCCCCAGGAGATGATTCCTTAACACCATAGGGTCAACTTTATTATTTTTTTTTTTATTTCTGAATCCTACAAATTATTCACATCTCCCTTAGAAGCTTCCTCCTTAGTGAATTTGAGCAAGTTATTTAATCTCTCCATGCTTCAACTGCTAAAAAGGACTGCTGAGAGAGCTTCATGTCATACAATTTGTAAAGATTAAAAGAAATAATTCATTCAAAGTATTTAGTGGAGCTCCTAGCCCATAATGAGTGGTCAATAAATGTTAGCTGTTAATTTCACTTTGAACCTTCTCTGGTTACAGTCACTGCCTGTTTTGCACAGCTGCACAAGGTTTTCAAGTGGCAAGGAAGGTTGAGCACTTTCTAGTGTATATATGTGAGATATATAAAAATACATATATAAGTACATATACATTACATTGTGGAAATTTTGAAACTACCAAAAAAATACAAAGAAACATAATTGTCTTAAATCTCCTATTGACATAAACTTGTATGTTTTAAGTTAAAGATATTTCCTTATTAAAACAACACTATTTTTAATATCTTCCCATGTCAATAAACATGTTTCTATTACATTCTTAATGTGTGCATATTTTTCCTTCCTGGGATTGTGCCATCATTTTTATAGTCAATCCACTATTTCAGTTACTCATGCTGCTTCCAAATTTTTGTTACTTTAAACAATGTTCTGGTGTAAATTTTATATTCTTTTTTGTGAACTTGTCCAAACTTTTCCTTAGCATAAATTCATAGATGGAGAATTTCTGAGTTTGAGGGTAGGCTGTATCTAAAGGATGTATTATATACTGCCCCGTTGTCTTTCAGAAGGACTATACAAATTGGCACTCCCCTCTGTAAAGCAAATTCTGTTCTCTTACTTCCAACTGAACATTGGCTACTCTTTAAAATTTTTGCCAGGTTGATAGGTTGTAAATCTAATTTCATTTTTTAATTTAGTTTTTTTAATCAAAAGTAATGAAGACAACTGTTTAATACATTCATCAAATATTTGAATTTTTTCTTCTGTGTCATCCCTGACAGTGTCATCAGAGATGTGGTAGAATGTGTATTAAGAGTGCAAACTCTAGACTGATTGCCTGAGTTTGAATCCATGCTCTATGTCTTTCTAGCTGTGTGATCTGAGGCAAGTTACTTATCCTTATCAGGCACATCAGTGCCTTCATCTAAAATGTGAATAATACTGGGGTGCCTGGATGGCTCAGTCAGTTGAACATCTGACTTTGGCTCAGGTCATGATCTCATAGTTCGTGGGTTCAATCCCTGCATCCAACTCCATGCTGACAGCTCAGAGCCTGGAGCCTGCTTCGGACTTGGTGACTCTCTCTCTCTCTCTCTCTCTCTCTCTCTCTCTCTGCCCCTTCCCCACTTGTGTTTGCTCTCTTTCTCAAAAATAAATAAATAAACTTAAAAAAAAGAAAATGTGGAGACAACTAGTACTTACTGAGTACATGCAGGCAGTTAGGACATTGTTTGCCTGTTTTTCATTGGTGTGTTGGACTTCTTTCAGTGGACTGATGAAGAAGGTGAAGGATATCCCAAACAAGTAACAGCATAAACAATGCATAAAAGAACATGAAGTGTCATGCTAGCTCCTACATTTGAACCTTTCCAATATTTTCATGTGATTTAAAGAATGAAAAACAAACATGGTTTCATGCATTGTTTTTCACTTCATGAAATCCAATTTAAACCAAATGGAAAAAAAAATCTTGACAGCTCATCAACATGAAATTTCCTTGGTCTAAGCATGACACTGTCCTCCTGGGTCTAGCAGCTCTGTGCTGTCTTTTACCTGTAATGACCCTTGTTGAGCAGGTGCGGTGAAGTATGGCTACTCTTGTTTTAGAATTCTACGGGCCCCAGGCTCTGGATATCAGAATGGAAGTTATACAGGAATATCTCTCTTGTCCTTGTTGTGCAGCACAAAGGGGGATGCATAGAACCCAACTTTGTGTTCTAATATTGTCCTCATGTTTGGGTAACTCTACCTAAAAATTCAGTACCAAAATTTCATGAAGCATCAAAAGAAACCTCAGACTTCATGTGGTTCAACCTTTTCTTTCATAGTGAAGGTTCTAGACCCCTATAGTCACAACAGACCTAAGAATGGGAGAGCAGAGAGCTCAGCTTTCTAACTTTTGGAGTTTAGGGGTGTTCTATGTAATTTGTCTAAAAATGGTTTTTTGGGGTTTTTTGGGGGGGTTGGGGTTTTTTACATTCACAGATTCACAGAGTATATTTTTATTTTATTTTATTTTATTTTATTTTATTTTATTTTATTTTATTTTATTTTATGTATGTATGTCTGTCTAAAAATGTTTAAACCCAGCTCTTCAGTGGCTCAGTTAGTTAATAGTCAGACTCTTGATTTTGGCTTGGGTCATGATCCCAGGGTCTTAAGATAGAGCCCCGTGTTGGGCTCCATGCTGGGTGTGGAGCCTGCTTAAGATTCTCTCTCTCCCTTTTCCTCTGCCTCTCCCCCATGCATGTTCTCCCTTCCTCCTCAAAAAAAAAAAAAAAAAATGTTTTAACCCAACCCCAATGTTAACAGGATCAGCTAAACATGGAAGAGCCACAATTACCTTATACCTTTTCTGCTTGTACATCCCATCCCAGAATGGCTTGAGGCATTTTATGAAGATGGAATTCAACAGCACATATTTGAGAACTATTTGTGTAATGTGCTAAACCTTCCTTTTCAGAGTTTTGCCTTACAGAAGTCATCCAACACCACTTAACATCTCTGGGTCTCAGTTTCCCTCATATGTAAAACAAGGGTTCAGTTTTAAAATGCCTTCCATAACAAACATTTCATGATTCCATTTACAGGCCAGTATAATAGCTCAAAGAATAGACTATCCCAAGATACAATACTTCATAACAACAGAAAATCCCCACCCTCAAAATTACTATTATTGAAAAATAGCCCAAGGGGTAAGCATAAATTAATAGCCAGGCATAGGATAAAATTCAGGACTCCTCAATTCTAGACCATGACAAGCCAGTACACTCAAAATGGGTATTGCTCCCCCTCCCCCCACCAAAAAAAAACCTTAAGAAAGAAGACATTTTAAAGATCATCTTACTCAACTTCACAAATAGGACTTTCCAATACTTCCAAGTAAAAATTTCAAAAGCTACTTTTAATATCATCTTCTCCATGGAGAAGCTGCAGTCCCTGATTTTTGTCTAGTATCACAGTCTGGGATTCACACCTCTGGTTGTACATTAAAATGCCCTGCTTGGGGGAGGAGGGTAAAAAATCTCTATGATTTGTGTACCTACCCTCAGAGACTCTGATTTAATGGACCTGGGGGTGAGACACCAGCATCTTATCTTATAAACTCTCCAGATGACCCTAGTGTGCAGCCAAAGTTGACTGCCACTAGTCTAGATGAACCGACTCCAAAGTGAGGTGCGTAATTCATTAGCACACTGAATGAAATTTTAGAATGTCTTTTTATATGTATTTTATCTAATTCTTTTAAATTTCTTTATAATTTAAATCTTTGACTATATTAGTATATTTTATTACATTTGTAACATATAGGGTAATGGCAAATATACAATTTATAAACAAATACACTTTTATCTGGTGTGCATTCCAAAACAAAGGCTTCCTGATAGAAGTGTGTCCTCTAAATGTTTGAATCTAAATAATTCATTGGGTAAGTAGCCATTTCTAGTAAGTGGGCCTTTCTTTAATTATAGTTTTCGAGGCCTGTTTTTAGCTTACTTGTATATTGTTATTTGTCTTTCATTTGTGCATTATGTCTTGTCTCCCAAAGTAGATTGTAAATGCCTTTAAGGCAGAGACTGTTTCTTGCTTTTTACTACCCTCCACATTTCTTGGCATGGTGACACATGGTTGTTCAGTTTTGGACAAGCCTCAGTTTCCTCACTCAAAAATATTGATAATAATAGTACCAACTGCATAGCATTTTTAGAGGATTAAATTTGAGACATAGTTCCTAAAATATATTGTGGATTCAATGAATGGAATGATTTTATTAGTTTGTTGAGTTGAACTCTTACATCCCATACATATGGACTACATAGACTAACAACTAGACTCATAGTCTAACATAGTCTAACATAGTGTAACAACAACAACAACAACTCCAAACACTTAAACAAACATAAGGACACATAATAGATGTTCAGATTGGCACATGTATAAAATGCTATGAGACTATAGCTCAGGGAACAATTTTTCCTAGGGGGGCCTTGAAGCATGAATAGGAGTTTTCCTATAGACAAAGAAGAGGCATATGCTTGGAAAGATAGCATAAGAAAATATACAGAGCACTGATTCTCAAAGTACCATGGGACACTCGCAGACCATTCTGGATCATCCACAGGGTTAAAATAATGATCATAATAATGCTAAGATATTATTTGCTTTTTTTCAATTACATTCTTTCAAAAAAGTATAGTGGCATTTTCCAGAAGCTATATGACTTGAGATATTCAACAGATTGAATGTGGAAACAACTATGAGAATCCAGCTGTCTTCCATTAAAGAGATTTGTAAATGTAAAACAATGCTTCTCTTTTCACTAAGTTTCTTTGTTTTGGAAAATATAGTTATTATTTATAAAAAAAAATGTCATGCCAGTATGTAATGAGTTTATTATTGTTATTTTAAAATTAATATTTAATTTTTTAATATTTCCATTATAATTTATATGATAAATATCAAGATATATATATTTATATTTACTATATCTACCATAAACAAAAACTTTTTGAGGTCCTCAACAATTTTTAAAAGTGAAAAGGGTCCTGAGACCACTAGCATAAGGGCATAAAATTTCATGGTCTGTCTAAGGAATAAATGAATAAATGAATACATGGAGTTAGCTGCCTCCAGTTCTTTTTGGAAGTAGACAGAGTATAAATTATAAATATATACCTCACACATTCATACACAATGAATCTGATTATCATATCCTCTCAGCCCATGAATAACAGATAAAATACACCAGAATGCTGAAAGAGTTAACCTGAATTTATTGTGATTTTTGGAAAGGAGGGGGAAGCAGATTTAGTTAATCCAGTGAAAGTCATCACATATAAATTTGCAAACTAAAATACTCCTTGGGCTGAGGTCATGTGTTTAATTTTAGCAAGCAGGGTGAATATGTTTGGGTAGGTATTTATACTAAGTGGTGGACTGAGCTGGAGATAGGTTTGGCAGTGGAAACAGTGATACAATCTTTATTATTTTCAATGCAAAAAAAAATGAACTATTAATGTGATGTTCTGGTTGAGAATTTAAACTCTCAAAAAATCTGGAAATTCAAAGTCATGGTACCCATAGCAACCATAACTCTGCCCCCTTGCATGCCCAGTGTGGAGTATTTTGTATTGCAGTACATGCTGTGAAATCTATGCCTAAATGTGCTATATAGCAGAGTTACAGTTGCTGTGGGAACTGTAACTTTGAATTGCCTGCCTTTTGTGTCATTAAACTTTCAGCTGAAGTATTGCATTAAAGGAATTTTTTTTTCCTCCACTGCGTTCCCTCATTTAAAAAAATTGATTGGGTATTTTTTTTTAAAAGGATGTAAATGATGTTAGACTCAAATGGAAGGATAATGCATTCTTGTTTCCCAGATATATGCACTGATATAGCATTAGTGAATTACCACATTTACATATTTCAACCTGCAATAACGAGTCATAAAATAATCCTCTATTTATATAGCACCTTTAATCCTGAAGGGTCCCATCACACACACAGACACACAGTAACCGAACCACATTGGATGAGAAAATTCAATAAATATTTAACAGCGCCCAACAAAATTATACAGTGCTTTAGGACAAGCAGTAAGGAAGAAAGGCACTGTCATCCAGTGGTTGGAACACAAGCCAAGGAGTGGGAAATCTCACACTTCAGTCCTACTTTTGCGATGGCATTGGCTCTCTCCTTGAGTCAATGATTTGAATCTCTCACAACGCTGGGTGTTTCATTTTCTCTGTTGACTGAGGAAGGATTTCCGGGACCAATGGCAAGGAAAGACTCCAGAAGGTCATTTGATTGTGTCTACTACTCCCAGCCAAGGAATGTACCTACGTATTCTAGAACGGACAACTTCTACTACAAAATTCTGCTACAAAGGGCACAATAGTAAATATTTTAGGTTTTAAGGGCCATACGGTCCCTGTCACAACTACTCAACTCTGCTATTTTAGCGTGGTAAAAGCCATAGACAATACATAAATGAATGAGCATGGCTGAGTTCCAGTAAAATATATTTATGGGTGCTGAAATTTGAATTTCATATGATTTTTATATGTCACAAAATATTATTCTTCTAGTGATTTTTTTTCAACCATTTAAAAATGTAAAACACATTCTTTGCTCATGTACAAAACAGGTGGTAGGCTATAATTTGCCAATCCTTGCTCTAGAAGTTTGGGTTGCATGTCAGGCTCAAGGCTACCTTTAGACAGAGATGTGCTTCTAAATATTTAACTAGCTTCCCATCCTTAAAAAAAAAGTATGTGTTTGCCTGTTTATATCTAGATCTAGATATGTACATATGTATATATCTAGATTTGGATATATACAAATATGTGGGTGTATTATACATTTTGCTGATATATAGGAAGTGTAGCACAAATACACAAATAATAAAATATACAACACTTTTCACTGTCAATTCCATGTAGCCAACCTATTTGCATAGAATGATTGTTAACTATTTGCTGAACTCTTGTATAACTATTTTGCTTACCTATGATTGCACTAACAAATGAGTATAGTTCCAACATGAATGTCAGTTGATCTTTTCATTTATATTAAGGAGTAAGACAGAAATGAAAAAACAAAGATGTATCTCAGAACTTCACTCTTTCATTAATGACATGAGCAACTTCTTTGCTGAATCACATAGTAACTTCCAAGTATTTTCTCATTGTTTTTTGCACTATTCACAATATAATTAGCATAGACTTGACACACTTCTAATTTGTGTATCAGTCAGGGTTCTCTAAAGAAGCAGAACCAATAGGATGTCTGTATGTATATTGGCTCACATGATTTATGGAGGCTTGGAAGTCTCAAGATCTGCAACTGGCAAGCTGGAGAACCAGGAGGGCTGATGTGAGACTCAGGAGAGCCAATGGTGAAAGTTCCAGTCCAGAAGTCAGCAGGCTTGAGATTCACAGAGCCAATGTTTCAGTCGGAGTTCAAAGACTGGAAAAGAACTATGTCCCATCTCCAGAAGCCAGGCAAGAGTCTTCTCTTACTCAGACTTTTTGTTTTATTCAGGCCTTCAACTGATTGGATGAAGCCCATCCACACTGGGGGACGGGGGCAATCCACTTTACTTAGTCCACTGGTTCAAATGTTAATCTCATCCAAAAAAATCCTCACGGACATATCTGGAATAACATTTGAGCAGATATCTGAGCACCCCGTGACCCAGACTGATATCTAAACAGAACTATCACAATCTTCAATATTAACATTTTCTCTATCATTTTCGTAAGTCTAAACAATCAACAAAACAATAAATCAAGCCCTGATTTGTAATGTTTACTGAGTTCCATGGTTTAAATACTCCCAACACAACCAATTTCAAGCTACCAACATACCAATGGCCATGGACTGAGAAGAGATGCTCACTAGCACACCATCTTACAGTATTGCAACCATAAAAACACAAAAGGTAAAAATAGCCTGAAGAGTATAGATAATAATAAAATCTAGGAAAATAATTAGAAAGCAATGAGTTTTGAGTATGTACTACGTTTGTTTTTAATACAATATTTAATTATAAGTTTATATAATTTAATGTTTAATAATAGATATGTTTAATAGCCAGCTTGCAAAATTCCTGAAAATGTAACAATCAGATCTAGAGAGCCCATAATTGTTGGTTCTAGCACACCTTGAGAATGGAATTGTGTACGTCCTAAGTAAGGTTCATCTGGCCCCTACCTTCTCTGTGAAAAGACTGAGCAACTTCATTTCGGCCAAAGCTTACTGAAGAGAAGAACAGGAACAATCTCACTACTCTTCTTGGTATTATTTTTCCTCTGAAGTACTCAGATCTCTTTACACCCTTAGTGAATTACTACATTTACATATTTCAACCTGTAATAACAAGTCATAAAATTATCAGTCTGTGGCATGGCAAAATGTAGGTGGAGGCAGCCAAGGGACTTGCTGGCGCTTCCGTGGGTTTGGTTGATGGCCTAGCACAGGGGGCTGCGACTACACAGATGACCAGTCTGGATAATTCTGCCACAATTATCTGAGAAATCCTGACAAAGCCAGAATTAGGGTTTGAGTCCTACAGATAATTATAGCCATGGACAGGGAGACAGAAAATCAGTAAAGAATGGTCCCCTTGACTTTCAGTGTAGTGATTTACCTACCATACCCACTCTGCTTCTAAGTAATGAGTTACTTAATGCCTGTCAAGTAATTTTAAGTCATAAATCACCAAATACAAGGCATCATTAACGTTCATTTGAAATGGCCCAGAGAAATCTTTAGTAGGCACTATATGAGTCCCCCAGTAGAGCAAAGGCTCCATGTCTGTCCATTTTCCCGCCTTCTTTTAAAAAGAATCAGGTACAGCAAGATGTTTTAATAACCTCAAATGGCTGGGACCTCTGTTTTTAGAATGAGCTAAGATAGCTGCCCCCAGCAATACCATGTTGAGGGGCAATGTGATCAAATTCTTTATTAATATGTGGATCACAAAGGAGTGTGAAAAATAAAGAGCCTGTATGTTACCACCACCCATCCCCCCAGCACTTCAACACCTGAGATGAAATGGTCTGTCATCCCAACAGAGGAACAAGGTAACAATTTAGTCAAATGTCATATGGGCACCACTGCAGTGTGTGCCACCTTAAAAAGAAGAAGAAATGAAGCTTATTTGCTTCTAAACTGAATGACGCATAAATATGGAGGCATTTGAAGGAAATGAATTATTCAAATGAAGGAGGTTTGGGTATATTTGTGATCAGGGGAAAGGAGTGAGACTTGGCTTTCATTTATAAACAAATGTTAAAAAATAGATTCAATATTGTTACTATAACTGGAAATGGCTTGGGCAAATTTATCCCAACTTCCCTGAGAATACCTGATCAATCTCAGACCTGGAAGGAAAATCAAGATAAGATAGGAAGTCGCCATCTGTACTAAGGGCAGAGGAACTTGGGGCCTCTGTGTCCACAAAGGGCACCACATGACCCCTCCCTGGGGGATCTTCTCACAGTTCCCTGCTTCTCTCTCGGCTTTGGCCTCAAGTGCACGACAAATCTGAACCAAGCTACCGACCTTATTGCCTGACAGGAGCTGGCGACCCAGGCCAGGAGACAGGCGACAAACACGAGCCCCATATTTAAGATGTAGCTCAACCTTTGACCACTAGAGGTCTCCTGGAAAGCAATGACCCGTATAACCCGGTTTATCTTCCTTCAAACCAATAGACTTGTTGCACTAAGACTTGGCGAGCCTGCTCTGCTGGAGGCCGCCTTATTAATAACGCCACCCACCCCCACCGCTGACTACGGCGCCAGGCTTGGGAGGGGGAGGGGACTAGGCGGTGACTGACCCTCAAACACTGCTAGTTTTTCAGTCCACGAATCAGTCTGAGGACTCCGGGGCTACCCCCTCGAACCCCACTTCCTAACCAAGCAAGACGGGAGAGAGCCCCTAACTCGAGGTCCCCAGGTGGCAGCACGGAGTCCCACGGACTTCCAATCAGCGATGGACTAGCCAGCGGACCAATGTGCAGAATCACCTAGCATCAGGTCCACCAACAGGCCAGGATCCACCCTCCCCCGGCTTCGCCCCACTCCTTCCTCCCCGCCCCCCTTCATCTCCTCCCTTTGCCTCCCGATCGTCAAAGTGGCCGGAGTTTAGCCTGTGGAAGGAGATTAGGGAACCATTCACCGTCCCTGTTCTGATCCATGCGGTATTTTCTGCAAAAATTAGCTGCTTCTAGCTGGAAGAGGAAAGAAAAAAAGAGGGGGGAGGCGAGGGGGAGCAAGAAAGGAAACAGCCAGGTTGAATTCCCAGTCTTTATCAAGCAATTCGCTCACCAGTGAAAGCAAGCTGCAGTGGCAGATTCGAGCCACATGCGGTAGTGTGTAGCAATTAGTAGATAAAATGCTGACTAAAGTGCTAAAACATGAAGTATTATTGTAGCCAAGGTCAAAAATGCTTCAGTTGTCTTTTACAATTTGGGGGAGGGGGGAGGCCCAGAGGTGCGCAGAGAGATTTGAATTTTCGAAATGGTTGCCTTCCTTCTTCAAACTGTACTTTTTTTTTTATGATCCTGTTTATTATAGCCCAAGCTGCCTAATTATGTCACTGCTGGTTTTTGCAACTAACTTAATCCTCCTGATCCTTTATGAAACGATTCACAGACACTGAAAAAAAAAAAAAAAATGTGGCTACTTACTCCCCACTCCTTGAGGGGTGAGAATGATTTTTTTATTTTTTACCCTTCAAATAAACCAAATAAAACAGAGGGTTGGATTTTTGGGCTAGCAAAGCAGCAGGAATATAGATGTGTAGGTACAGGTTCCTGTGTTTCAGTGTAAGAAAGAGCCCAGAAATAGTGGGTCATATAAACATACACTGCTTTCTTTCCCACTCCTCTTTTATACACATTGAGTCCCAGCTACAAGCTTTTTATAGATAAATAAAGCAGTTGCTTTCATGATTATAACTGTCCTGAATGGATTGTCTTCTTACAACATTCAATCTGTTTATGAGTATTTACTTTACATTAGCCCAAGGACCCTGCACTGCAGGAGTTTGCCTCTATTCCCCTGGGTGTCGGTGTCTCAAGTCTTACATCTGCTCTGTGATTGATGGAGCCTTGAATCCACGTTATTACTCTCTCACAAGCAGAAATCAAACAGGCTATTAACTACATTACTTCAAAGAACTGTTTCAATACAATCTCCTTATCTTAATTGAAACTTTCTTTGTATGGATATTTGCTACACAGATAATTTACAGGTGCCTATCAGCATCATGTTAAAGAGGTAAAATAGAGGATGTTTTTTGGTTTTGGTTTCTTTTTTTTCTTTTTTTTTTTTGTAAACACACACCATTGTGATCTGTGATTTTAAAAGCCATTTACAAGATTGGACCAGAGGCTTGATTTATTAGATTTTATTATTTTCATGGGGGTGGTAGTGGGTGGTGCTGTAAAAAGAGAGGGAAGATACCCCTGGGATCCAGTTTTGAAATTTAGCATTCATCTGATTACGAGACTGCAGATATTCAAAAATATTCAGACCTAGATCCCTGCAATTGTTAACATCTGAAAAACCTTATTGGGAGTTTACGAGAAGAGAGATTACTCAGCATGCAGCCCTAGTTCAGCTTCTACCTTGAAGAGACATAGAAACAGCGTTTCTAATTAGATGAAGTCCCTTACAGACACTTAAAGACTTACAGCACCAAAACCAGCAGAAGTTGCTTAGATGCTCTAAAGAGTTGTGTATTTTTTAAGAGAGAGATTTAATATACAATCCAGGGATACCCTCAGGCATTCTGTTAAGGTTTCCTGCATAAATGCTGCTGCATTGGTCATACAGGAAACTGACTCAGAGTCGATCTCAAACATGATCTTGTCAAAATACTGCAATTCAAGTTTTTAAATATAGGATGTCTTGAACTGGATGTATATATTCACGCTAACAGGACAGCGACTAACTGAAGCCTTAGGCATCTCTCCTGTATTTAAAAAAAAAAGATACGTAAAATACCCTTCAGTCAAGTCCATTCATATGTAAAAAAATGAACAAAATGGGTTATTCTAATCAAACGTCTGCAGTATGCATCATAAAGTTAAAAAGAGAGAGAAAACGCTAGAGAGCTGTAATTTCTCTTTGTAACCCATGTTTATAAAATAGAAAGATCAGATGAAATTTCAAGGAAGATAATTAAAGAGTGATGTGCAAGTCATAATCTGGCTAATGCAAAGATGGGAGACTGCGAATTGTTACATTGTCCTCCTTCATGGTGCAGACTTGTGATATTACTTTAAATTATTAAAATAGTTTTCATCTTTAAGAATACCGGCTCTCTGGCATGGGCTTTTATTACTTATTGTAATTGGAGGATCTGCCATTTTCTTTCGTTTATCTCTGTGTGTATAGAAACGAGATAGATCTTGCCTTTTATTACTTCCCCATGTTCTGAATCAAAAATGTGGTTTAGATAATGTTAAGTGCCCTAATTCTTACTGCAGCGGACGCAGACGTTATGAAAAGGCATAAAAATACACACAGAGGGTCTTTCCACCTCAAGTCACTGAATATGAGGCATTTGTGTTCTGCCGGGTGTATTAACTTCAGCCATGTGAATATAATTTTCATTAAAGTAATCCTGTTTCAACTAGATGCTGTGACTAGAGGTGAAACGTTGCGAAAGCGTTAAAAATAGCTTACTAGTAATTTCAACATCCTGTAATTTTATCACAGATCAAGTTTCAACTGTCATACTATACAGACCTTATTCCCCATATAGTACATGTTTACTTTTTTAGCATGCCAGACCCACTTTAGAAAGATTGGTGCCAATATAATAAAATCGGGGAGGGGGGGGCGGGAGGCACTGGAAGGAGTGGGAGGAGAGCGGGGAAGGGGGTGGGGAGCGTGGGGGAAGCGAGTACACCATTTTACATCAACACTGCGAAAATGCAATCTAGCCTGGCGGAGGACGGGCAGCTGGGTCGGAGCGAGCGAGGGCTTTGCAGTCTCTGCCTGTTCCTTGTTCTGTCGCTCTTAAGTTTCTCTGTGTTTGCATAATAGCCGTGCATGCAAACCTCGCAATGCTCCAGGGCTCCAGAACAATAAATATACACATTTAAAACCTTTATTGTCTTACGGTTCATGCCCCCGGTTTTCAACAGCTTAATTTCTGGTTGTATTTAACTAGTTTGCAAATGGATTTTTTCAGTTTCAAACTATTATTGAGGAAGCTCCCCTCCCTTTTTTGGCGGGGGAGGGGATGGGGGTGGGGTAGGAGTCGGTATATTATTCCTGTAGCGCTGGGTTATATAAACACATTATCATTTGAGAGCGCCCTTGGCGTCCATCAGCATTGTAAACACGTACTAGTGTATATACTTCAAAATTAAAGAATGCACACGCAGAACCGGGAGCCTGAATTCATATTCCGAGCAGACTCGCTGCTCGCATTTATTGATTTATCATGCATCGTTTATTGTTCCAGTCCCTAAATGCAGTCGCTGTCCGTTCAATATTGTTTGCAAAATCCTGAGATGTTTGTGCATTGCTCACTTGTCTTTCTGGGTTTTTTTTTCCGCTGAGTATTTTTTTTTTTTTTGCGAAGCGAACAAATGCATTAATATTTATATGTTTATATAATCGATAACCCACTTTTCCCTTCCATGTAAATAGGCATCAAAAGATAATTTAACAGATTAGTTCTCGAAAACATGGCAGTGAGGAAGCGTAATTTAACTATCAAACAAATCTACATGTCTAATAACAGCAAATCTGCTAAGGAGCATTAGAAAGAGGAGCAGCGCCCCGGAATCTCTGCAGGAAATGTTCTTTATATTAGACATATACAAGCAGGTCCTGTCAGATGCAAAACGGAGCTCGCGAGCTCTCGTCTCCTCCAAAAATCTCACTAGACGACACCCCTAGACAAGGGAGATTGGGAAGAGGGAGATCTCATCTTCACACAGTTTTAGGGTGGATTTTATTTTTACAAACCTTCCTATATGTTTTTTGCCTTGATCCATCCGCTTCCCGCCGAGATCGGACGGAACCTTACTTCCGATTATGAATTTGATCATCCCACATTTGGAAGGAAACCTACACAGTTTTGACAGGAGCTGAAAATTGAGTCGTCAGAGAAATATTAGGACATATTTTCAATCATTTTGGTGCCGAAGGGGAGGCAAGAGCTCAGTTTTATATTGAGACATTACGCCAGCTTAAGGCAGAGAATGTTTTTCCCTGCCAGGACCTGATGCAATCCATTCAAGCCAACAAGTTTGGAGAGAATGTTGAGTTCAATCAATTCAGAACGTCGAGATGGAGCCCAACTCACTCCAGGTATTTCGCTCTCCTCCGCTCCTCCGATCCCGGCACCCCCCGGCACCCCCCAGCCCCCCAACTCACCCACACCTCTGCACCCACCCACACCCCCCACAAACTTTTCACCAAACTTTTACCCTCTGCATCCCCCCAAATCATTTTTATTGTTTAAAAAAATCCCTGCACTGATCATACATACATAATGTAATTTTACCGCCTCAGATGGAGAAGTAGGGAGAGGTGGCGGTGGGGGTGCCCGGAGTTTTTTATTTATTTTTTATTTTTTTTTATTTTTAAGGGAGGCAGAAAATTTGTGGGCTCTATTATTTTTCCACCCAGCTTTATATCTGTTGGCTCTTCTGTATTAAGAGTGTGGATGTCTGTGTGTAAATGTGTCTGGGAATAGATGTTTGTGCTCTGATGGCTACGTTATTTATTTGGTGCTTTTTTTCCCCTGCAGTGGGTCGGCTCACCGTGTGGCTTGCACGGACCTTACATTTTCTACAAGGCTTTTCAATTCCACCTTGAAGGCAAACCAAGAATTTTGTCCCTTGGCGACTTTTTCTTTGTAAGATGTACGCCAAAGGATCCGATTTGCATAGCGGAGCTCCAGCTGTTGTGGGAAGAGAGGACCAGCCGGCAACTTTTATCCAGCTCTAAACTTTATTTCCTCCCAGAAGACACTCCCCAGGGCAGAAATAGCGACCATGGCGAGGTGGTAAACTTATATCTCCCTCTCTTCTTTCTTTATTATCCCCCCCCCCTCCCCTAGTAATGCTTATTACAGGGCAAGCTTGAAAATACTGTATTCACTTCTGCAGGCGAGCAGGATCGACTCCTTTTTTAAAGGGGTAGCGCCACTAGCTGGGGCTCGAGTATTTTGCCATTGTCAGAGTTTGGCTGTCAGCTTTACAAAGAGGATCCAACTGCTGATTTTAGTCAAGATCAAATAACTTGTTCGAGAAGGGTTTTGTTCAAGGATGTGTGTGTGTGTGTGTGTGTGTGTGTGTGTGTGTGTGATCGTTCTCTCTTGCTACTGCCGCTTGAACATCACATGCTTTTTTATATTTTTTGCCTTTTGAAAATTTTACCTTCGCGTCTGGCTCGGTCGGGGCTGGGTGGATTTCTTTCGGTGGGTTTCGATATTGTTCACTTTTTTTTTTTTTAAAGTAAGTATTTGATATGTTTAAGAGGGCGGAAATTACGAAATGGAGGCAGAGTGAGATCAAAAGCTATTGAGTTGGCAAAGACGTGTTGAATAAAGTGATAAATGACAGGTACTGGAATAATACATTCAAATAACTTGCAGATCTGCCCGGGCGGATTTCAAAGCGGTCGTGTAACCGGCACAAACACGTTAAGCATTAACAACTATCTCTCGCCCCCACCCCCCTCCCCCTCGGACAAGCCATTTGATGTTCTAGTTCTCAATTACTCCACGCAAAGTGGACGTCTTCCAGCGCGATCTTCTGGGATGTGTGGGACCGGGACGGGGGAGGGAAGGGCAGAGGGGTGTGTGCTCGCCCACTGGCCCCGCGGGTCCCGCGGCCTCCGTGCCCAGACGGCGCTCCCGGGAAGGGTGGGGAGGGACAGAGCTTCGCCGGCACGTTTCTGGGCGGCCGCGGGGGCGCTAGCCGCGCTCCCGGGAGGACGCCCGAGGTGAGCTGCTGTCACCGGGCGCCGGGGCGGCCGCCTCCCTTCGGCTCTGTCATTTCATGTGTGACCGCAGTTCTGCGGGCTCCCCTCGTCAGCTGACCGACCTCAGCGCCGCGATACCCACCGGGGGAACTATTTTGGGGAGGCAGTGCCCTCGGTGCGGTGGGGAGGGAGGGCGCGCGGCCGCCTGGCAAGGCTTTGTGTTTCCCAAGCGAGAGCAGGGTGATCAAACTGAGACTTTTGAGGGCAGCTAGCTCTGTGCCAGGCCCTCGAGCTTTCGAGGTAGGTGTAGGATCTTTTTGTTAAATGAATGGTTCCGCGTTTAACTCATCCCGGAGCGTAGAGCTGCCTGCCAGTCCTTCCAGAATCCCTTGGTCTGATGGAGTTGATTTTACTTTTGGCATCGCCAGTTCACTCCCTCTCCCAGGCTCGAATTACCCATCAGTGGTCTATGCCGGTTAATTACTGGAGTTCGTCAAAACCTTCGCCCTCGGATCTGCCTCTTCGGAAATAAG